>NC_143016.1:191363813-191733813 GCF_055824585.1 Amblyomma mixtum | reverse complement strand
GGCTGCACGCAGCCGCGCTTCGAGCTCCGGATGCATGCTGTTCGAGCAGCAATCAGGAGACAGATGTGCGAAAACTTGGACGGCGCGGCACCGATCGTCATCAGAAAGACTGCCAGCTGTACTCGAGCAGCGACAAAGCATGCCTGCTTATGTTGGGAGCTTTCGGCAACGGCACCGCTCGCGGGCTCTCCGAGCGACGAGCTCTGCTGCTGCCTGGCTGTCGTGGTCGTCGCTAGGCCTATAGCTCGTTTCGCGTCGAAGAGGCAGCGGCCGGCGCTTCGGAAGTCGCCTGAGCTATAATAAAAGGCTTACTCTACACATCGCTTTACAGTCAACAGCATCATCTCACAATAAAGTAATAGTATGGTCACTTTCCGCGACGCCTTCAGCCGCGAAGCGAGCGGGCGCCAGGCGAGCCGGACCCCAACGTCAGGCCAGCGGCAGCTGCAAGGCGGTTGTGGCCAGAAATTTGCTCGTATCACAGTTGTTACCTTTACCAGCAGCTCAGTATTGGTCAGCGATCCTCAAAAATGACACATTTTTCACATTTCTTGGCCTAAGGTTTATTATTTACGTCAAGAACACTCTTTAGCTCATTTTTTATGACGCCGGCAGACCTGATCCAGGCCGGTCGGCCGGCCGGCATGCTCGGCGTACTTGACATTCGCACAAGGAAATACAAAACAGCCATTCTACCAGAGATGATGCTTTCTAGATTCGAGCAACGACAACATGTCTGTTAAAAAGTGGATCTTTCGGCAACGACACCGATTGCGGCAACGCCGGGCGACGAACTGCGCGCTGGTCCCAGGCTGCCCTAGTCGTCGCTAGGCCTAATGGTTTCGCATCGCTGACGGCGCTTCGGAAGTCGCTTGCGCTATATCAAAAGGCCTACTCTTCACATCGCTTTACTGCGAACTCGTCCCATAATAGAATATATATTCGATTTCCACGACGCCTTCAGCAACGGAGCTAGCAGGCGGCAGGCGAAGCGCCAAAGCGGCTATGGGATAAAATTTGCTAGTATCGCATTCATCACTTGTTGTAGTACGATCAGCTCGGTATTGGCCAACGACCGTCAGAAGTGATGCATTTTTGACATGCATCTATCCCAGGGCTTGCTATAAACGTGACAAACAATACTAGCGCGTTTTTCACTCGCCGGCGGCCGGCGTCAAGGCTGGCAGGCCGGCCCGGTGTGGCTCGGCCCCGAGCGCCCTGAGGAGCGCGCTGTACGTCATCACGACGCTGCCGCTCTCCGTGCTCGCTTTCGCTCCCGCTTCCCGTCGTTGCGTCTGCCGCGCGCGGCTCGTCGTTGACATCTAGCAAGTTGCACGCAGGCGACGAGCTGCGATCGGACGTTGCGACGCCGTTCGCAACAGCGCACCGCAGTGAATCTCACTCACTTTCGCACATGTGTCTGCGACCACCGGAAGTAAACAAGCAGAGCGCCATTGCCTGACGTATGCATGGGCGGAGCATCGGCCCGTCTTTTCTTTTTTTTTTTCGGAGCGAGCCCCGCGTGTATGAGTTGAGGGTGGTATGTGGGGGAGAGGAGGAACATCATTTTTAATCGGCGATATCTTCGGTGTTGATGGAGTTCGCTTAACAATTTTTGCGGTGCGGCGACAAGTGATGGAATGCCGATCTCTCGTGGGCTTTTGCTAACCTTGGCAAAGAGCTTTTCAGGTTTCAAGAGCTCGTCATCGGTTCAGGCTTAAAGCGCGACTAAGGTGTCCGCTGTCCCAGGGGGCTCAGTGACGCGCCTTTCCTTTGCTTTCGAAGCTGCATCACTCCATCGGTTTCGTAGCTAAATACGCGACTAAGGTGTCCACTGCCTCAGGGGGCCAGTTATGCGCCTCTTCTTTCCTTTGCTTTATATGAAGGTGAAATCTAGGTGAAGGCAATACGTCTGCTTAGGGCAGGTAGTTGCCGCTTATCCAGATCATGAGAGGGAAATAACTAGAAGAATAAGAATGGGGTGGAGCGCATATGGCAGATTCTCTCAGATCATGAATGGCAGTTCACTCATTTTCCCTGAAGAGAAAAGCACACAACACGGTATATTACCGGTACTCACCTACTGGAGAAAAACGTGTAGGCTAACGACAAGGGTTGAGCTCAAGGACAAACGCAACGAGCTATGGAAAAAAAATGAGAGGTGTAACGTTCATAAACCGGAATCCCGGAATCGGGCTGAGCGGGTGGGGGAACAAATGGGGGTTAATGACAACCTAGTCGAAATCAAGAGGAAGAAATGTCCTTAGGTAGGGCATGTAATGCAAAGACAAGGTAACCGCCGGCCCTTAAGGGTAATGGAGTGGATTCCAAGAGTAGAGTAGGGTAGCAAACCGATTATTCTTCTGGTTAACCTCCCTGCCTTTCCTCTTATTCCTCCTCCTCCTCCAAGAGAAGGCAAGCGTAGCAGGGAACGGCAGAAAGTGAGGTGGCCGGGAGAGATTAAGAAGTTTTCGGGGATAGGGTAGCTGCAACTGGCAAAGAATAGGGTTAATGGGAACAACATCGGAGAGGCCTTTGTTCTGCAGTGGATGTAGTCAGGCTGATGATGAGTGATAACTAACTTTTACATGTTTTGTTGTAAATTTCCTTGTACTGACCTTCCTGACAAATGGTTGCCTGCCATTCTTGTACTTTTCTCCACTGGACCCATCACTAGCACCAGCTATGGGTCCAAGCAGTGTCTACGTATTTCTTGTAGTGCACCGAATAACAATGAACAAATAAAAAAAGTATTGGGAATTCCGTGAGGAGAAGTCGCACCTTTTTGTCATTCGAGTAGGCTTCCTACGTGCCGAAAGCTGCTTCCGCTGCCAGCGGAAACGGCCAGCACCTGACTCGAGGACGAATGCTCTGCAATCTTGTGTCCTTCTCCTGGGGTGTTGCTGCGTCCCTGCACAAATCAAGACAGGCCCGTTAGCGTTACTGTTTGATTTTATATGTTCGAAGACGATTTAGCATTTCGTCACTTTTCAACAATACCGAAACAAGGTGGCCAAAAACTGAGTTGAGCACGAAAGTAGCCTCATCTTTTCTTTCAGTACATTAAGCATGGCCGGCACGATTTTATTTTTTATGTTCTACATATCAAGAATAATTGGCTTCAAGCAAGGATGCATTACAATGCATACAAAAAGAAGTGAACAAATGGGGAACTAGCTGGTGAAACTTCGTGAAATTTTTGTGATACCGTGCAGCTGTCTGTGAACCGTCCTTTGCAGTCAGATATTGCCCAGGGAAAAAAAAAATTGAAACATGTGAGTTCAAGCATAGTAGGGTGTCAGTGAGGCAGGATGACGATGGCCTGTGTGCCTGTTAGTACAGGCGTTCGATAAGGCGGTTGGTTCACTTCAAGCTTGAATGGAATTTCCAGCCTCAACTGCTCTCGGCGTGATTCAGGGGTAGGTATGGAATTTTCTACCTCAATTTTAGAGGTACAGAGTTCAGTCTTGAGAAGTCATAAATATAAACCTAACGGTGTTTCTAAGCATTGATTAAGGCGCGTAATACTTGACAGTATAAGCATCGCATACCATATATGCATGCCGTTCCCTGCTACGCTTGCCTTCTCTTGGAGGAGGAATAAGAGGAAAGGCAGGGAGGTTAACTAGAAGAAAAATGGCTGAGGCTTAACTTGGTTAACCCTGGTCAGATGCGAAGCATATTGATGGCTAGGCTTGGTAATACATGGCTTTCCTTGGTTGAATACTTGGTCATTTTAATACAACCACTAGAAGCCTTCGTCGTGGGGGAAGACAACGGCATGGCTACAGCGGAACGCCGACTAACCCCGAGACGCGCGTTGGGTGGGCGCCTGGATTGCCACGGAAGCCGCGTCCGCCTGCCCGGTGGAGCGAGCGAGAGAGAGAAAGAGAGAAACAACTTTATTGCCATAGATTGGCGGGATTTAGGGCAGGTGGGCTTGGTGTGGCCCCCAGGTGGGGGCGACTTCCTGGGCCCACGAAATGAGTGCCAGTTGGATGCTCTTGTCTGGCCTTTTGAGGAGTTCGTTCCATCCGTCTTCGGAGGGAGCTGGCAGTAAGGTTCGAGGGGGCGGATTTCCCGCGGAACCCCAGAGTATGTGAGCCTGGGTGGCGATTTCTCCCTGGTAACAATTTTGGCAGACGGGGTCGTATTCCCCGTATGGCCCCTCTCCCGACGCCAAACTCATACACATGTGGGAGGTCCAGCGCAGTCTTAGCGCTCGCTGGCTCCGCCAAAAACACAATCGACCCCTCAAGCTCCGTCTCGTTCGCCTCGAGCGAGAGATCGAAGCTTACTCCATCAAACTGAGTCAGGAGCAATGGCATCAAACCTGCGACCGTCGTAACGGCCAGTTAGGATGCAAAAATTCGTGGTTCTTGCTCAGACATCTACTGGACCCAACTCACACCAAATCCACATCTCACAAGAACCTCACCCGTGTCATACACGCTTTTCAGGGAACAAATGAGATACTCCTCGCTACCCTGAAAGACAAATACATCAATACTTCCACTGAAATTCCCATCCCTTCAGGATACACGGGTGCTCAGAACACCAACATGGACGCCGACATCACGGCAGGAGAAGTCCGCGCCGCCCTCAACCAGATTAAAACCAACGCGGCCGCTGGCGACGACCACATCACAAACAAGATGCTTCGTAACCTCGAAGATCAGTCCGTCGAGGCACTCACGGACCTCTTCAACCAACACTGGCATGAGGGTCGCCTTCCAGACACTTGGAAGCATGCCAAAGTGATTTTCATTTAACAATACTGCAGATTGGGCGAGTCTACTTCTTTCTGTCCTTGTGTGTCGCGCTAAATTTTTCAAGATGTGATTTTCATACCTAAGCCAGGCAAACGACTCGAGCTGGGCAACCTTCGGCCCATCTCGCTCACGTCCTGCCTGGGAAAGGTCATGGAACACGTCATACTCAATAGACTCCACACTCACGTAGACCAAGAGGACCTTTTCCCCCCCACTATGATCGGCTTCAGGACCGGCCTCTCCACTCAAGACATTATGTGGCAAATCCAACACGACATCCTCGATCCGAGACCCATCCGAGCTACACGAACCATCCTAAGCCTAGATGTCAGCAAGGCTTTCGACAACGTGTCACATGCTTCCATCCTGGCAAACCTCTCACAAATGAATGTAGGCACTCGCACTTACAACTACATCGCCGACTTTCTTCATAACCGCACAGCAGAACTTCACATTGCAGACCTCCACAGCGAGAAGATCACACTAGGCACCCGAGGAACACCACAAGGAGCAGTCCTATCTCCGTTCCTTTTCAACACTACAATGAGAGGCCTCCCTCCGCTCCTGGAAGAGATACCTCACATTAAACACTCAATATATGCCGATGACATTACCCTGTGGACCAACTCTGGCTCTGACGGGGAAATCCAAAACTCCCTCCAAACAGCAATCAATAAAGTACACTCCTTTGTACAGGCGAACGGGCTCACATGCTCCTCCACGAAGTCCGAATTACTAGTCATCAGGGACAGACGAGCTCGCCTGCCCGTACCCGAACCGCAAGAACCTATTGTGCTTCAAGTCGACACCCATCCCATACCTCCGGTCCGCACCATCCGCGTTCTGGGTATGCTAATACAGAACAACACGCAAAACTCGGAGGCCATTCAGCGCATCCGCACCACAGCCAATCAGATCAACGGCCTTATCCGCCGCATCAGCACCCGCCGGAGAGGTATGAAGGAAGATGACCTCTGTCGGCTCACGCAAGCTTTCCTCATTAGCAAGATAGTCTACTCCTACCCCCTACTATCACCTCCGCCGGAAGGACGAGGAAGCTGTGAACAGCATTATACGTTCAGCGTACAAAGCGGCACTGGGGCTACCTCAGTACGCCAGCACACAGCCCCTCCTCCAACTCGGCATCTACAACACGCTCACAGAACTCATAGAGGCACACAAGACCGCCCAAATCCACCGCCTCTCACGCACTAAACACGGGCGGCTCATACTTTACCGTCTCAACATCAACCCCATAGGCGACGTCCACCCCACGACGCCAATTCCGATAGGGGTCTATAGCCGCCTAGTTATAAAACCAATCCCCAAAAACATGCTACCTGGCCGCCATGATACGCGCCGTCAGCTGAAAGCCCAAGCACTAGACGCCACATACCTTGCCGACGAACACGCAATATACGTAGATGCTGCACGGCAAAGTGCAAACACATACGTGGCTTGTGCAACCACGCCACAATCTACTATCGTCACCGCCGCCACAGTAGTAGCTCACTCTCCGACAGCGGCAGAAGAAACCGCCATCGCGCTGGCCATCGCTGACCCACGTACGCGCACAGTCCTCAGCGACTCCAAAAGAGCGATACAAAATTACTCGGCAGGTTTTATCTGCCACCCCGCTGCACGCATCCTTCGCGGCTGCACTCCCGACCATAAGATCAATCTGGTCTGGGTACCCGCCCACGCGGGAAACTCTGGAAACGAAGGGGTCGACCGACTAGCCCGAGGACTAACCAACCGGGCGGCCGGCCCCACGGACCCAGACGCTCTTGCCGAGGCTCCCCAGACCTTTGCCGAAATTACCAACCTCTACAGAGAGATGAGACGCCAGTTCCCGCCTCCACACCCCGACTTGAATCGAGCGCAAGCCACCTTGCTCCGCAGGTTGCAGACACACTCCATCCTTAGCCATTCTAGACTTTCACTCATCACAGACGGGGAATACGACCCCGTCTGCCAAAATTGTTACCAGGGAGAAATCGCCACCCAGGCTCACATCCTCTGGGGTTGCGCGGGAAATCCGCCCCCTCGAACCTTACTGCCAGCTCCCTCCGAAGACGGATGGAACCAACTCCTCAGAAGGCCAGACAAGAGCATCCAACTGGCACTCATTTCGTGGGCCCAGGAAGTCGCCCCCACCTGGGGGCCACACCAAGCCCACCTGCCCTAAATCCTGCCAATCTATGGCAATAAAGTTGTTTCTCTCTCTCTCCCCGTCTGTGATGAGTGAAAGTCTAGAATGGCTAAGGATAGAGTGTGTCTGCAACCTGCGGAGCAAGGTGGCTTGCGCTCGATTCAAGTCGGGGTGTGGAGGCGGGAACTGGCGTCTCATCTCTCTGTAGAGGTTGGTAATTTCGGCAAAGGTCTGGGGAGCCTCGGCAAGAGCGTCTGGGTCCGTGGGGCCGGCCGCCCGGTTGGTTAGGTCTCGGGC
Source organism: Amblyomma mixtum (assembly GCF_055824585.1). Lineage (NCBI taxonomy): Eukaryota > Metazoa > Arthropoda > Arachnida > Ixodida > Ixodidae > Amblyomma > Amblyomma mixtum. The sequence continues at coordinate 191,726,592 of NC_143016.1, read as the reverse complement.
TAGTCGGTCGACCCCTTCGTTTCCAGAGTTTCCCGCGTGGGCGGGTACCCAGACCAGGTTGATCTTATGGTCGGGAGTGCAGCCGCGAAGGATGCGTGCAGCGGGGTGGCAGATAAAACCTGCCGAGTAATTTTGTATTGCTCTTTTGGAGTCGCTGAGGACTGTGCGCGTACGTGGGTCAGCGATGGCCAGCGCGATTGCGGTTTCTTCTGCCGCTGTCGGAGAGTGAGCTACTACTCTGGCGGCGGTGACGAGAGTAGACTGCGGCGTGTCTGCTCAAGCCACGTATGTGTTTGCACTTTGCCGTGCAGCATCTACGTATATTGCGTGTTCGTCGGCAAGGTATGTGGCATCTAGTGCTTGGGCTTTCAGCTGACGGCGCGTATCATGGCGGCCAGGTAGCATGTTTTTGGGGATTGGTTTTATAACTAGGCGTTTCACCTACACCGAGTGTGAACGCGCGTTCGAAATACGCGGGAATGCCGCTCGAGGACATTCCGGTGTCTGTGCGATGGCACAAAGCCACCTTGACACGCTGGATGGCATCGTTCTCCCTCTCCCAGCGCGTGACGGCGATCTGTCGTGACGTCATGTGTCACGTGGTATGTCACGTGGTGTGACGTCACTGTACCACGTGGTCTGTACGGCGTGCAACCACAGCGACGGCGCGAGGTGGACCCCAATCTTCCGCTGTCGTGACGCCATGTGTCACGTGGTATGACACGTGGTGTGACGTCACTGTACCACGTGGTGTGCACGGCGTGTAACCACGGCGAAGGGCTGTAGTGTACCTCCGTCTTCCTCTGTCGTGACGTCATGTGTCACGTGGTATGTCACGTGGTGTGACGTCACTACCACGTGGTGTGCACGGCATGTAACCACGGCGAAGGGCTGTAGTGTACCTCCGTCTTCCTCTGTCGTGACGTCATGTGTCACGTGGTATGTCACGTGGTGTGACGTCACTGTACCACGTGGTGTGAACGGCGCGTAACCACGGCGAAGGGCTGTAGTGTACCTCTAGTAATATGCTTCGCATAAAATCGGTTTGCTACCCTACTCTACTCTTGGAATCATGAGATCATGAGAGGGAAATAACTAGAAGAATAAGAATGGGGTGGAGCGCATATCTGACAAATGAAATGTAGCAGTAATTTCACACCTAGACGGGCTTTTTTAAGTTCGTGTTTCAGGAAGCAGAGCTTTGCGAAAAGCAGACTAAGTTTTATTAATATGCATGTTCCGCGATTATGTGGAGGTCAAAAGTAGCCCCCATGTATTTGTAACTGTTAACTTCGAGCAGTGGCAAAGAAGCTGCTGCATTGAATGAAGTAGAGCTTTTTACGGGTGGTACGGAGAAATATTCTTTGTCAGTGTTAATAAGCACACCAGTAGTGGCACCACTTTAATGAGTAGTTTAAATTGCTTTCAATGACACACTGATTATTGGGAGACGTTTCAACAACAAAAGACAGCGGACGATGTCATTTCACGAAGTCAATTTGACGAGGTCAGAAAGCATTAACATAGTATATGTCATTTATAGAAACAGCAAGGGACCAAAAACATTACTTTGCGGTATCCCTGACGTGACTGGAAGAATAGCTGAGCTACGGCCCGACTCGGCACGTTCCTCGAAACTACAATTCAATGCGGAAGCTTTATCTGGAAACAAATCAGCCGGTACGTTTTAACTCTTTCCATGTGATAATGCCACGGGTAGTGCGTTTCGCCCGGCTCCTTAGAACAGATGAGTGTTCTGAACATTGACTCGAGCGCCATTTCTGCAACCAAATGTCTGCAGTACGGAACATAATACGTGCCGCGATACTGAACTCTTTCAGATGTGAAGCATGCAGCTGGTATGACGCCACCTCTCGCCAACATATTTGACGCGTGTATAGCGACAGCACGTTTTCCGGCAAGAACCCAGACAGCAAACATAATATTTACGTATAAAAATGCAATCGAGTCTATACTACATTTGAATTGAATTGAATTGGCTTTTTATTTGCAGGAAACAATACATATGAATCCCTGCGGGTGGCATAAGGCTAAAGGCAGCTTTCAGAAAACTCTTGCATATGCGCGCATGGACCTGTAAACAGCTGTAAACAAGGAACAATCCGGGAAGCACAAGGCGCCCGGATGGTAACTGCGACGGCGCTACTAGGGGACTGCTCGCTGCCACATGAACCAAGTGAAGTTGCGGCTCCCGGCCAGTGCACTGGCCAATTCACCATGTCCAGCGTCTGACCGATATCTCATCGGAAGGCACGGCTAGTCGTACAGAACCTGAGGGCCCACCTACAGCAGATTCGCCCGCGGCTACACTCCTGCTTCCCCTGGATTGAACACCGCTAATGAGGAGATCGACGCCAGCCAAAAGGCATCCACGAAGGTTAGCATCCTAGAGGGAAGATCTTTGTGATTCGTGACGTCAGGGCGCGCGCAACCCTAGTGGGCTATAACGAATTCCCTCCTCATATTCGCTTGCCTCAACCGGTTCACTGGGGCCCTTAAAGCAAGGCCCCAACAAAATAAAGCCATCCATTTTCTTGTCAGCATCTTCGAGAGTAGATATTAAAGAGGTTGCTTTCGGCCTCGGGGTGGGGCAGACGAAGCCCTCGGGCATGGTTAGGTGGGGAAGCACCACGGCCTGGCAAGTCAAACTGCGTGTCTAGTGGAATGGAGAGTATTCTGCCGTAGATGACTGAAAGTTGCGTCACATCTTTGGCAGCCTACGTTGGAGTGTTGACAGCAAAAGCTGAAGCAGAGACAGAGAGGGCGCAGTTCATTTGGGACAGAAGTGCGTAGGACACAATTGTGTGCGCCAGGTTACAGTTAACCCGCTTAGTGCTGAATAGGGAACAGAATAGAGGGCTCGTTCGAATTTGTAAGAAATGGAGGAGCGCTCACGGTCCATGAGGGGGCGTCAAAGTACGCCGTGCCGGAGATCAAGACGCCGCTCCACAAACAAGATGGTATGACCGGACGACGTGTCGGCGGCTGGCTATGCTTCGACCCACTAGGAGAAGTGGTCGATTGCAACCAGAACATACCTGTTGCCGGCACGGGTCTTCAAGAACCAGCCAAAGTGGTCTATCCCAAATAGTTTTTAAGGCGAACTCGGTGGCGGGGCAGCCTGCAGGTGTGGCTTCCGTGCTTGCGTAGAAGGCTTTCTGTACTGGCACGTCTGGCATTACGGCAGGTGTACCCTACGTCACTGAACATATTAGACCACCAAAAGCAGTCCGACACGCACACGTAGGCGTTGCCGCTACGAAGGTGGCCTGCTGTGGCATAGTAGTGCGAACCGCGAGAGCACTGTGGCTACAGCTTTTTCGGAGCCATAGCCAACCAAACGGGAGGTCGGCCACGAAGCCTCTTCACATAACACAAGAGGCCATCATCCACCTGGTATAATCGGCGCAACTTGTGATTGCGCTTCCCGGCGTCGTGGCTGAACGAGCGGATTAGAGCAATGAGGTAGAGAGCTTGGGCTCGCGCAGTCTTCTGGTCAGTCAGAGGCCTTAAATAAAGAGGGTAGCGAGAATGGAAATCGGCCCCTTGATGGCCAGAGGTGCAGGATGCACGATTGTTAAATCGTACTCCAAGTCCGAGAGATCAGAGCACGCTCTTATAACCTGTATGAGTACAGGCTTTTGCTAATATATAAAGAAGCAATCACTAAAGAGTACAACACACTGACTCTTATAGCGCTAATTCTAATTCATTTTTCAGTTTCGTTTATTTATTGCCCTTTGTTTCTATACAAATTACGCAGACACTGCTCGGACCCATAACCAACGGCTAATAATGGGTCCAACAGAAAAAGGTATACAAGCAAACATAACCTGTATGACTACAGGCTTTTGCTAATATATAAAGAAGCAATCACTAAAGAGTACAACACACTGACTCTTATAGCGCTGTTGCAAGACAACATAAAAACAAGCGACACTGGCAACCCAGAACATTGGCACGTTACTGGGTGCCGGACGAACAATGCCAGGCAGATGCTTCTCCTCAGGCTGACTACAGTAAAAAATCAATACTCACCTAATAACGGTAAAGACATTGCAATCTCCGTTTAGATTATTCCGTAAAATGTTTGCATGAATTTAAATTTCAAAGTGAACAGCGTTCTCTTGCGACGTGTTTCTCTGAATTATTTTTTACATTTTCCCTGACTTACCGGGGTTTTTTGCACCCTGCATAGAATTCTGTTCAACACTTATTCACTTATGTAACCGTGACTTGTCACCAGCTGTGAAATGCAGTTATATAATGGGACAGACGCCCCGTCAAGCTGCACTTCGAAGCACCGAGCTCCAGAACGCGCCTAGCGGATGCAGACCGCCTCACATCGAGCTCCCTCGAATCTGCCCAAACTGGCTGGAAATTTTGCCCATCGCCCCAGGATATCTTCAACATCGTTCCCGGCAAGTTCTCAGCTTTCATCCAAGACCCATATTTAGGGAATGAGACCTGTTTTCACCCCGGAGTGCTCTTTTGAAAATACGAAGCCGCAGACGCCGCGGTAAGCCGACCGCCGATGCCGCGTCCGCCACGCCACGTCCTATGCAGGGGATGAAAGTAGCCAAAGACGGTGTTGCGCTGGTCACGTTTCTGGCCTCACCTCAAGCCCTGCCTGCTCCCGCATTGCTGCCCAACATCTCTCCACTTCAAGACGTAGAAGAAGACTCCACTCCATTCACCACGGTATTTGTAGCCATAGAACCCGCAAGCTTCCCGAGCCACCCCGTCATCGACACACACTCATCTCAGTTGGCTTTCACCTCCCTGCCTCACTCATAGCTAAACCGCTGAGTCATATCTTCACCCTATCACGTCTGCCACCCACCTCAGTGACGTCGCATGTGCAGAAATTACTGTCCACACCCGTTTGGATCAATGGCTTCTAATTCATTTTTCAGTTTCATTTATTTATTGCTCTTTGTTTCTATACAAATTACGCAGACACTGCTCGGACCCATAACCAACGGCTAATAATGGGTCCAACAGAAAAAGGTATACAAGCATGCAGGCAACTATATACCAAAATAAAGACAGAGTCAGTTAGTATACAGAAAGCTATACATCACTCTCAATAGTTGTAAGAGCATCAACAAAAGAAACGCATATTACAGATTATATAAACTAAACTTACAGATCAAACAAAACGTTTAGAACATACACAAGAATTAAGGCACCACAAAAAGCTAGGGGAAAATAGCTAGTAAGTCTTTTCAAAGCATCATAAGGGTACAATACACGAGAAGAGGATAAACAGAGTTCAGTACAAACATTTAATTAAAAAGCTTTCTTACAATAGACGCAAATGTATAAATCTATATAAAAATCAAGGCATCAGTATTCGGCTACATGCACACAATATCAGGCAGATCGCTACCAAGTGTAGTAATAAATAAAAGTATGAACTCAAATTGTGTCATTCTCGATAAGGTAATAATTTTTTATTCCAGAGGAAAAGTAATGTAGGCAGTCTTTAGGTCATGTGGTACGTTATTCCAAATTTTTACGCCTGTAAACTCTAGGAGACGCACACCATATACGTTTCTTTACACTGGCAAGTTAAAATTGCCGTACGTGCGGCTTCATGCTGCAAGTGGCGGGATGTTAAATATTGATATATCAAACGGGAGGTTGTTTGTTACTATTTTATGGACACATTCAGCAGTTCTTATCTCACGAAGTAAATCGAGTGATAATACGCGTAGTTCAGTAAATAGTGCGTTGTTGCATACAGTGTAGATAGAAAATGAAATTATTCTAAGTGCTCACTTTTGTAAATTTTTAATAGGCTCTAGGTAAGTACTATACGTACAGCCTCACGACTCGTTACAATATGAAAGGTGAGTATGTATTAATGTGAAGTATAGGACGCGACTAACTCCAACGACACTGCGAAACGTCTTCTCGGCGTTTCATCAGTCTCCGGCGTTTCAGTGGTCTTCGGTGGCTCATCGGGCCCCGGCGTCTCATCGGAAACCGGCGTCTCATAGGAAACCGGCGTGTCATCAGAAACCGGCGACTCAGCGGAAACTGGCGTTTCATCTCTCCCTTGTTCTACTCCTCACCATCTAAACCCGTACGAACTCACCCCCACAAACTCAGCCGGAGGAATATTCCGGATCGACCACAGCGGGTTCACTCACTCTCAAGTCCTGGCTGGCATCTCTTCCCGGACCCACACCATCATCGGTGTACGGATGGGGGGATTCACAAACACTGTCCTGGTTACGTTTGAGGGCCGCACCGTCTCACGAAAAATCTACTTCGAACAAAATAGCTTACTGCTGCTACCCACACCGTCCACGGGCATTGTGCTGTCTTCTCTGCCTTCATTATGGGCACAGACAGTTTCAGTGATCTTCTTCCCAAGCCCTCGGCCTTACGTGTATCACCACCCTTCTCCACCCGAACGCTGCCCATCCCTGTGCCCCATGGTGCCTGCACTGTCAAAAGGACCATGTACCTTCGCGGACACCCGCCCTGTCCGCAAGCAGCAGGACCAAGCCCTCTACAAAGACAAGACCTCGTCACCCGCCGCGAAGCCATCTCTCGGGCAACAGCCCTGAAACCCCGGCAACGATTCCAAACAACTCCTTTCGCAAGCATCTTCCCTTCACAATTCACACTGGCACCACCAAGACCTGTGCAGATATCCTGCAAGGACCTTCACGCCACGAACACCATGCTCCCTGACGCCCAAACTAGCGACCACTGCAGCACCAAGCCTACTCAAAGAACCTGTCTCCACCTAAAGCCCAATCTCCAGTACGGATGCCGCCAGTGTCCTGAGCCAAGAACCACCAGCCTCGCGACCGCATCCAGGTGGGTCGCTTCCCACTGCCTCAACTCCATAACCCGCACCAGCACACTCCCTCACCCCTACACAACAAACCGATAAACCTGATTCCCTATCCCAGCTTCAACTCGACATGCAGGCCCTTGAGAGACGCATGAACCACTTCGCCTCCCTCCTTTACATCATACCACTTCGCCAAGAAGCCCTGGAACTACAAAGCCAGGCACAAACACTGCAAATCACTCAGCTCACAGCCCTAGTCACTACACTCTCCAAAGCCGCCGACAAGCAGGCGGAATTCATAGAACAAATCCAACATACACTTACAGCCTTCTCCCCATCTCGCTCCCCACTCCTGAAAAAGAAAAAGCCCTGTGGCCACCTTCAGAGCCCCCACGCCGAGGACTCGGTCTCCTGGCTTGTATTCCGCGTTGCGTCTTCTTAGGTTGTAGCGTCTAGCGTCGGTCCGCTGCTGATCTTTGATCCGTAATCTGGCAAGTCTTGGCGTTTCTTCTCGCGTTGAAGGTAGGCGGCGACGTCGACGTTATCTTCTTCGGTAACATTGGGAAGCATGGCGTCTAGCGCGGTCGTGGCCTCCCTGCCAAGGACGAGCCTAAAAGGCGTCATCTGGGTGGCCTCTTGCACTGCGGTGTTGTATGCGAAGACGATGTAAGGCAATATGACGTCGCAGGGCTTGTGTTCGGCATCGACATACATGGCGAGCATATCGGCGATGGTTTTGTACAGGCGCTCGGTCAGTCCGTTGGTTTGCGGATAGTATGCAGTTGTCCTCCGATGGCTGGTTTGGCTGTAACGCAGGATGGCTTGCGTCAGTTCCGCCGTGAATGCTGTTTCTATGTCCGTGGTGAGCACATCGGGGCGCCGTGTCGCAGAAGAATGCACTCCAAGAAAAATTTGGCGACTTCTACTGCTGTTCCGTTCGGTAGGGCTTTTGCCTCGGCGTAGCGGGTCAGGTAGTCATTCGCTATAATGATCCACTTATTTCCAGATGTTGACTTCAGGAAAGGGCTAAACAAATCGATGCCGATCTGCTCAAAATGGTTTTGATGGGGGTTCAATGTGATTCAGAAATCCTGCTGATCGGGTTGGAGGGGTCTTTCGTCGCTGACGATGTCGGCAGGTTTTTACATAATGTGCGACATCGGCAGACACTCGTCGCCAGTAACACTTGTCTTGAATGCGGCGGAGCGTGCGAGAAAACCCGAGATGTCCAGCTGTCGGCTCGTCGTGTGAGGCCTGAAGAACTTCTCCGCGCAGACTTAAAGGTACAACAAGGAGGTAGGTTGTTTCGTTCGCTGCAAAGTTCTACACGAGGACATCATTCTGTAAACAGAACGAAGACAATCCTCTCTTGAACGAGGTGGGGGGTGAAGAAACCTTGCCTTCTAAGTACTCAATGAGGCATTTTAAGTCGGGGTCGAGTGTTGCTGTTGTGCAAACGAGCTGGAGCTGATGGGTCCCAGGAAGGCGTCCTCATCGTCGTCCGGCGGCGGTGCATCTACAGGGGATCGTGACAGTCAGTCGGCGTCAGAGTGCTTGCGTCCGGACTTGTAAACGACGGTGACGTCAAACTCCTGGAGGCGCAGGCTCCATCGAGCGAGGCGGCCGGAGGGGTCCTTCAAACTGGCAAGCCAGCACAGCGCGTGATGATCGCTGACCACCTTGAATGGTAGTCCGTACAGGTAGGGCCGGAATTTCTACGTAGCCCAGATGATGGAAAGGCACTCCTTCTCGGTTGTCGAATAATTAGCCTCGGGGTTGGACAGTGAACGGCCAGCGTATGCGATGACTTTCTCTAATCCGTCACTTGTCTGAACGAGGACAGCACTTAGGCCCACACTACTTGCGTCTGTATGAATTTCAGTCTCGGCGTTTTCATCAAAGTACGCGAGGATCAGCGGGGACTTGCGGCGCTTCCCATTTAAATGGCACGTCTGCTCTTGTCAGGTGGGTCAGCGGCTCGGCGATGCGCGAAAAGTTCTTGACAAATCGTCGGTAATACGCGCACAGTCCGAACAATCTGCGCACAGCTTTCTTATCAGCCGGAGGCAGAAACCCAAATTAAAGTTTCGGAGGTTTCCAGATATATTTAGCAGATACTGTGAAAGTCGGTCCAGGCCAGACCGGGCGAAATTCACTATGAATGGCTAAGGACGCCGAACCTGTGCGCCTTGGGTAGGGCGTAAATAGCGTCAGCTGACAGTTGGTGTACAGAAGGTGGCCTCACAATATCTTGTCGGAAGGCACGAATTTGAGCAGGATGGCGAGATGTTCTTCAAGGTATCTTTGCAGCCATCCTCTCGGGCTTTGTCAGATAGACTGGGACAACGGGGCAATGTTAGCCAAACAACGAAATCTGAAAAGGCGGCTTCTACTTACATTACCCTTTAACCAATCAATGACCGAGAATGTGGCGCACATCAAAGTAAGCAGGCAATTAATCTATAGACAGTCAGTGCATCACAAACTTTGCCCTTAAGCTTTCACGTAGTCATCTTGCCTACCTCATTGTGATGAAGGAAGTGGTACGGGTCCCGAAGCGTATTTTGGGACCCGTGCGACGGAAACTGGGTCGTTGACTGAAAATGTTATATCTTTCACGACTGCATATGGGAGGAGAGGAGGGAAGAGGCTTTAATGGATAATGGAGAGGGCTGCGTGGTTATAGGCCTGGCATGCTACTCCAGGACTGCATATGGGAGCAAAACTGTAAGCAGTGGCTTCTAGATATACCTACATGGGTAACGAGAACCGCAAAGGCTGAAAACTACTCGAAAATGGAAAAACAGTAGCGCCGAAAAACACACACACAGCTGAAGAACGACGTAGGACAAGCGCTTGTCCTACGTCGTTCTTCAGCTGTGTGTGTGTGTTTTTTGGCGCTACTGTTTTTCCATTTTCGAGTACAATGAACCATCTAGCCCAAATAGAAGTTCTAAACTGAAAAACTAGATCTGCTGCTCTCGAAGAGCCGCAACCACTCACCTGCGAGCACAGACGACGAGTCCAGGTGCAGAAAGCGTGGCTGGTCAGCGGCTATCGCTATATGAACTGCGTAGTGCTGCGTTCGAGGCCTCACATTGCAAGCCCGAACAAGCAGATTTTTCTTCAGCTTCCTCTTCTTCAAAGAATACCATGCCCAGCCTTCCTGATACATGACCACCTGGCGCCATCTGTGGGCGGCCGAAAGAGAACACCGCATAACTGAAAAGAAATATTATGTATTTTGTTACTTATTTCTTACTCACAGCGCCTTTGCGAAGGCATTACGGTGAAGGTGGAAGAGTAACACATTTAACTCTTCACGAATTTGTCATTGCATTGCACGCAAAGCTATGCATAAAAAAAGAAAAGCATCAACAGGTATAACAGGATCGCAAGAACGCGAAAAAAAATACATAGAAAATATTGCAACATGACATCCAGCAAAGCAAACGCACAAGTAGATCAGGACATGGTGGGCATGAAATCCACAAGTTACAAGGATCAACACCGAGGTTACCTCGGAGAAGAGCCGAAAAATATCAGCGCCAAACAGGTTGTATCATTTGTAAAGAAGAATAAAACGCGTCACTGGAAGAAATGCGTACAGCAGTGACAGGCAAGCGATTTCATTCCCTAATTGTTTTTGGAAAGAACGCTTCTTTCTATGCTACAGTGTTACATCTGTATTCTTGAATATTACGTTCATGGTCCACACGTGCCGATATCTGTTGAGGGGGAAAGAGATAGGTTTTGTGGGTGATACCATTAAGCTATCAATATGTTGCATAAAGTAGCTTTTTGCGAAACTTCATTCTGTGATGCTCAAGCGCTTTCCATTTCAATGTTTCTTTGGTCTGCGTTGAACTGAACTGCCTTTCTCTTACTGGCCTGCCAAGCACATATCAGGATGATAAAGTCAGCACTTTTTCCATGTTTGATTTTATCTTTTAAATTAGGAGGTCCCATATTGTATATGCGTACTCTAGTACCAAGTGTTTTGAGAAAATTCGCGTGTGTTACGGCTGAAAAAACAGAGTCGCTAAAGAGTTTAGCGCCGTAGTAACCAATGTGCTGACTCGAAGATAAAGAAGGGATGAACAATACACCCGTATACTTATACTCTATGACGTCTTATAGGTGCGTTGTGTATTAATGCGAAATTCCCTGCAACTTTTTTTCTACAAAAACGCAGGTTTAGTTAAGGTTTAGGTTAATGCCCTATTTCTGGCTCCAGTTACGCATTTTGTTTAAGTCGCTCTGAATTACAGTGCAATAAGTGTTCGAACTGAGTTTTCTGCACAGTATACAATCGTCAGCACATATGCTTATGCATGCTTGTAGATGAGAAAAAAAAAACGAAAACCTTCCGTGGAATAGTGGGTGAAGATGTTGATACGGGTGGATAATTCTTCCTAGAGGGTATTTTGGCAGGTTATTTGTTGCATGAAGTTGTGTGAGGGAAACAGCGCAAATGGCAAACACGACAAGACTACAAGACGCTGAAACAACAATTGAGGTTATTTCTGCGCTAAGGCAGTCTTGTCCAATCTTGAAGTGAAGAGCTATACGATATCACGTCTCGTCGGGGACAATCACACTAAAACTTACTTAACCTTGTAAGCAAGGCTCCCATACAACACTGCGGCAGCAGGAGTGGCCGCCATGACGCCCTTCTAATCCGTTTCTTGTGCTGTTGGAGGTTCAGATTCCACAGTAAAGAAGCCAGCAACAACAACGTGTTCGATAAAGATCCAGGGCAAGTCCCCTTGCGAAGCCTGGAATCGCTCGTCATCGGTTACGGCTCAACGCATCTCGTCGCTCGGCGCCACGGTCGACGTCTGTCCGGTACAAGATGCGGCCCGGAAGCATCGCGGTCAACATTTTGGCAGCAACAGTGGCCACAATGACGCCCTTCTAAACCGTTCCCTGTGTTGTTAGACGTTGGTGGATTTATTTCTGTGTGAAGCCTAGCGGTCCGAGCATTCTTAACAAAAACGTAGCGTAAAGACAGGACGAAGAAAGACGAGGACAGGACGGTGCTAGTAGCACCGTCCTGCCCTTTTCTTTTATCGTCTCGTCTTTACGCTACGTTCTTGTTAATAAAATGTTTACTTTGCCCTTAGCGTCCGCATCGCTTGCGGTATTTGCGAGGACCGATCACCAGTGCTGCCGGGTACCCACCGGTGATACAGTAGGTGCAAGCTTTCCGCTAATCTCGTGCTCGGCTTATATATGCTAAAATTCTTGGACAATGGATCTTGGACCGCATCTTGAGTAGAAAAAAAAATACATTGTGCCATCGCCCTCTTTGGTCACAGATGCTCTTGCGACATGAAAATCCATCATCATCATCAACACCAAATAACTTTACTTACTTGCATAGTTGCTGCTGCTGCAAAGCGTGTTTCCAAGCGTGTTGGGGGGGGGGGGGGGGGGCGTGGAGCCGACAACATGGGGTTTGCTCTTACCCACGTTTCGCTGCTGGCGCAGGTAATTTCGGCGACGTTCGCTACGAGATCACGAGTGGCACCAGCGGCTTCTCTCATCGACGCATGCTGGGATGCTTTCGGTGCTGGGGCATGGGCTTCCTCGAGAGCATCGGAATTTCCCATGTGCCTGGCTGGCTCCTATGAGAGTCTTTTCCTCGTTTCAAGTTGGAAACAGTGTGCCCTGATCAGCGAAAACGAATACTGCATTGTACAATCAAACATCAATAACAATTAGACCGCTGCGGCACAAGGATAGTGGGACGTGGAACAGGCAACATAGCGTTTGCCCTTACCTAGTGTCCTCTCCTGACTTCCAAATTGTAGCTTATTGCTCTCCAGGTTCCACCCTAGTCGCTCTTTTTCCTGGCATCAAGTCAACGCTCGACACATGTACGTGTCAAAAGGCGCCATGCTAAACATCATTTTCGATTGCTGCGGAGAGCTACATTTTGCTTTATGTTGCTCTTATTGTGTGCCGGTGATATCGAGATGAACACAGGGCCAAGCAAAAAGTCAACGAATGCTGAAGGACTCAGGGATTCGATAAGTGGGCAGGGCGAGATATTATCGAAGCTTTCGTTAATCGAGGTCGCGCAGACTAACTCGTAGCAGATTTAAACACTTGCATTCTTTCAATACATCACAAGTTTCAAACCGTGGTCTAAATACGTCCAACTTTAAATGCTGTTAAGGAAGAGCAGCAACAGGATCTCACTGCTTTGGCTTCCCTTAGTGATAAACTCTTCACAAAAGTGAGAGACAGAATAATTCGGTGATTTTTGTCTGCCTTATACTGATGCTAATGAGATAGCCTCGAAAACAGAGCAGGTAGTTGGTGATTTCCTCAGCTCCTATCTTAATCTGACATCCGCTAGCATCGAACGGGCCTATAGTATTGAAAGTTTTTAATCAGTAAAAACCTTTCTGTGTTAGTTGACTTTACGTCATATAAAGGCGTCAGTCTGTGCTTACAACAGCCCATATATTAAAGGCCACCAAGTTTAGTATCTCGGAGGACTATGCACGCACTGCTCAAGAACAATGACGAAAGTTGTGGAAGTAAGCGAAAGCGAATTCTGTAGAGGGAGCAAAACCGATTTTGCGGTTTGACACACTTTACCTAGGGGGACAAGCGACTGAAGTGGGACGACACAGCTGGTGTTGGCATCTGTGTCGGCAACAGTGACAGCAGGGCGATCGGGCTGTAATACTATCACTTTTGTTTCTGGTAGTCAACTGCTGTAACATTAAAAATAAAGTTCCTGAGCTCCAATTTCTTCTTTGCACTCTAAAGTGCAAACCTAAAGTTGTAATAGGCACCGAGCCGTGGCTCGGCCCAGATATATCGGATGCTGAGATCTTTCCTTCCGGGTATCGACTTGACCGCGGCGCAAGAACTGCTTTGTTTATACTTGTGCATGAAGCTATTCTGTGCGTTGAGATTGAATTAGCAACTTTCAAAGCAGAGAGAGTTGTCTTTAAGTTGTGACTTTCAAACGGCAAGAGCTTGGTTATTCGATCGTATTACCGTCTTCCTGGTCTAGCGCTCCGAACCCTTAAGCAGGTCTGTGAATTTCTGGAACTAATCAATGGAGACAATATCCTTTTGGTAGGGAACTTACCAAGTATTGACTGGTCGGCTGATGAACCGATATATACTTTTGGTGGTGCAATATAATCTAGCGTTTTTTATGTCATAGATCAATGTTCATTCTATCAATACGTTTGCGAAGCGACGAGAAGTGACGGCACAGGCCACGTCCTCTAATTTGTTAATTTGTAAAATCCCGGACCTTTATCGAACGTGACTGTAACGCCGGGCCTTAGTGATCACAATACAGTTATAGCAGAAGTGTGCACTGAAAATGTGCGCTTTACAAAAAAGCCCGAAAGGAAAGTTCATGCCTGCAGCCGAGCCAATTACAGTGCTATTAATTTCGCACTTCAATAATATTTTTCGACTTTTTACGCGCTGTCTGAACAACCTTTCACTGAAGAGTTATGGCCAATTATTAAAACTTTTGCAGCCTCGCGAACTGTTGGTATCATCACACATACTGAGGTCACGATGAACGCGTGACAAACCATGGTTCAGGGCAGATCTCCGTGCACTGGTCCGCAAGGAGCGGCGTGCGTACCTAAAGTTTAAGAATAACAAGTCACGTGCTCATCGTGCTCAGTTGTCGGAATTGAAGTGTGCTGTTAAATAAAAAGCTCAATCTTATTTTGTTTGCCTCGAAGAGACCCTTGCTACAGACCTTAAAAAATTCTGGCGACGCGTCCGTCGTAACTGCAGACTTTCGCACTATTCATGAGTCAACAGATAAAGATTTGTCGTACATGACGGCCAACATAAAACAGAATTATTCAGAAACTATTATTCATCTGTATCTGCTACTTCAAACCCGATAACTATAGATGAAGCACCCCATGATATCCACCGTATGCCTCCAGTGACATTTAGCGTGTCTGGCATTCAAAAATTACTGAATATTGAAAATGAGTGTAAAGTCTGTGGGCCGCACAACATTCCCGAACCGATTCTAAAGCACTTCTGAGAAATGCTGACGATGTAATTTGCACGTTTGTTCAAAAAGTCCCTGAATGAGGAAACTTTGCCTACCGACAGGAAGCTGGCGAGTGTTGTCCCGATACATATATATGGTCCATGAAATTCTGTTTAAAACTACAGGCCGGTTTCATTCACTAGTATTTCCTGTAAAATCATAGAGCATGTACTATGCAGATGCATAATGAAACACGTCGACATCATGACGTCCTACACCCAAGCCAGCGTGACTTTCGATGTGGCCGTTCCTGTTCTGCACACATAGTTCAATTCATTCATGATGTGTCCGTCATAACTGACAAGCAGTTAATAATGGATTGTCTATACTTACACTCCCGAAAAGCAATCGATAGAGTCCCAGACAGTATTCTACTATTAAAACTGCGGGGTTTTAACTTGGACGAAAATATTACTTGGATTTCCGATTACTAGTTACAAAACAGTGTGTTGTATTGAACCGTGCTTCATGGAGATATGTTCAAGTTACTGCTGGCGTGCCGTAGGATTCCGTGTTGGGTTCATTTCTTTTTTTGCTGTGTATGATTGACATCGCATTTGGTATCCATTTATCGTTCCGCATATTCGCAGATGATTGCATTGCGTACATGGTTACCAATGACAAGAGTGATATTGTATCCTTGCAAACCGATTTAAACACTGCAGCAGCTTGGCGCATGCGTTGGAGAATGGCGCCGAATATTAAAAAATGCATGCAAGTGACCTTTACACGAAAAATGACCCAGCACCCAACAGAATACATGACAAACAATGTTGTTCTGCATAAAGCCACAGTGGATATGCGTATTCCTGATTGCAGACCTACGATGGGCCAGACATATAAATCACAATTCAAATAAAGCTGCATCTACTCTCGGTTTCATAAGGCGCAATTCAAACAGTTCCTATGCGACCTGAAAAAGGAGTTGTACTTTGCATCCGTACAATCAGTGCTTTAATATGCATATGTTTTCTGGGACCCATATAGAAAGGAACTTGCTGGTATCCTGGAAAAACTTCAAAACAGACAGTTGTTTTCGTAACTCGTTATTATGACAGGTGTTTAATGACGAATACTAAACGATCGCTCCGATGGCCTAATTTAGAGGACCGTCGATTGCATCTTCGCCTGAAGTTTTTTCCTAGTATTTTCCATCACCAAAGTCTCATAGATCGAGATGAGCACGTCAACCCACCCATATCTATTAATCACAGAGAAAAGACCACGTCTTCAGGACGAAGGAGTGTTCATGTAAGAGTGATGCCTCTAGTAATTCGTTTTTGGTTCGAACAAGTCGTCAGTCGAATGCTTTATTGCCCAAAATTCTCTCAATCCCGTCAAGCAAGGCATTTTACCAAGCGCTGAGTTTTTAATTTATCAATGTCTGTATACATGTTTTTGTTGACGTATCATGTTCATTGTACGCTCAATTATTCTAGCGTTTGACCCCCTCTCTAATGACAAGTAGGCGATGCAGGTATTAAATAAATTAATCAAGTTGAGTGCACGGAGTGCCAACTGCTGGTGGCAGATACTGTAGATGGTGCGTCCCATAGTGCATGCCACTTCATGTACCGTGTAGGTAAATGCGTTGGTGTGCTACGCTAAACTAAAAAAAGGAAGGTGTGATAGAACAGGCGCTAGTTGGTTTTGCACCTTCGTTACAGCGCACTATTCCATAACTCAAAGGACAGACTAAGGAACACATGCAGCAAAGGAAGCGCGAAGTCCCAATTGACATGAAACGCATGTCCTTTTATAAAATCTAAGCGCATGCTGTCTCCAGTTTTTATCACGAAGAAGCATAATCATCATCACCAGCCTGACTGCGCCCACTGTAAGGTAAAGGCCTCTCTAATGTCTCTGCAATTAACCCTGTCTTTTGCCAGTTGCGCATATCATATCCCCGCAAACTTCTTAATCTCAATCACCCACCTAAGTGTCGGCCGCCCCCTGCGACGCTTGCATTCTGCTGGAATCCAATCCCATACCCTTAAAGACCAGCGGTTATCTTCCCTTCGAATTACACGCACTTCCCAAACCCATTCCTTTCTCGTGATTTCGACTAGGACGTCATTAACCCGCGCTTGTTCCCTCAACCACTTCGCCCGCTTCTGACCTGTTAACGTTACACCTACCATTTTTTTTTACATAGCTCGCAGCGTTTACCTAAGCACGTGTCACTAAACCTCTGTCGGTTCTTGATTGCGCTTTTTCTGCGTCTGTCAAACAATACAAGATTCAATGACAGATTTCTTAGGATCCGCTTACGCGGGTCTGGAAGCGCACACCGCTCCACCACCAGATTTGTCACGAATATTACGCGCCACAAAATCGGGGCAGCATAACTGCTCCAAGCTGCCGAGCAGCCGCAAGCAAGGTGGCGAAGCACTTCTACTTCCTCAACTTCCGAGATGTATCATCATAACGGTGCTCCAGATGCCACCCACAGCCAGGACCAATGAACGTTTCAGCTGCAGTGTAGCAGCGCCGCAGGATTGTAGTCTTGCGCACTACAGTCTCTGAATCAAAGAAGCTATCGGTACTTCGTCATTCGGTACCGTGATTTGACGTCGCCTCCTATCAGCGACCAAACGAGCCTGTGATGTGCAGATCGAGCGTGTTAGCTACACTGCACATGGAGCGTCCGCCGCTTCCAAGACGCGAATCGTCGACTCATGCGTTATATAATGGTGCTCCAGATGCCGCCACTGCCAGGACCAATGAACGTTTCAGCTGCAGTGTAGCAGCGTCGCAGGATTGTAGTCTTGTGGACTACAGTGTCTGAATCAAAGAAGCTATCGGTACTTCGTCACACAGTACCGTTATTTGACGTCGCCTCCTATCAGGTACAAAGCGAACCTACGATGTGCAGATCGAGCGTGTTACCTACACTGCACGTGGTGCGTCCGCCGCTGCCAAGACGCAACGATCCTCGACTCTTGCATATATAACGGTGCTCCACAAGCCGCCCACTGCCAGGACCAATGAACGTCTCAGCTGCAGTGTAGCACCATCGCAGGATTCTAGTCTTGTGCACTACAGTCTCTGAATCAAAGAAACTATCGATACTTCGTCACACGGTACCGTGATACATCGACGCTTCCTATCAGGGGCCAAGCGAAACTGCGAAGTGCAGATCGAGCGTCTTAGCTACACTGCACGCGATGCGTCCGCCGCTGCCAAGACGCGACAATGTTGTTGTTGTTGTGACTGAGAGAAGGATGAAAAGGAAATTGCACGGGCCTGCTACTGGCTCGAGCCAAGCCACCACCGCTGCCACGTGCAGACAGAGGAGAGTTAAAAGATCAGAGGAAGGAGAGGGAGGAAAGGAAAGACGCGCTTCGCAGCAACAACAGCGTCCGCCGGAGCGGACGCTGCTCAAAGAACAGATAAGCGGCCGAAGCCGCGCTCGCCGAAGCGAGAACAGATACACTATCTCGAGAAAGAGAGAGAGTGACAATCGTCGACTCCTGCGTTATATAACGGTGCTCCAGATGCCGCCCACTGCCAGGAACAATGAACGTTTCGCCGCAGAAGTGCAGTCTTGTGCACTACAGACTCTGAATCAAAGAAGCTATCGGTACTTCGTCACACGGTACCGTGATATGGCGTCGCCTACTGGCAGGGGCCAAGTGAACCTGCGATTTGCAGGTCGAGCGTGTTAGCTACACTGCACGTGGTGCGTCCGCCGCTGCCAAGACGCGACGATCATCGACTCCAGCGTTACATACCGGTGCCCCAGATGCCACATCCAACAGGACCAATAAACTATCGCTGCTTCGTCAGACGGTACAATGACACGTAGGCACTTCCTAACAGGTACACGACAACCTGCGATGTGCAGAGCTACCGTGTCAGATAGACTGCACGTGCTGCGTCGACCCCTGCATTACATACTGGTGCCCCAGATGCCACCGCCATCAGGACCAGCGACCGTCTGACAAAGTAGCGATATCTTCTTTTCTTCAGACCTCTAGCACGCCAGACTTCTCTCTATAGCGCTGCTACACTGAAGCTGAAACTTTTATTCCTCCTAGCCTTGGTTTGAACCTGGATCACCGTTATGTAACGCAAGAGTCAACGACGATCGCCGCATTTTGGCAGCGGCAGCGGCGGACACACCATGCGAGGTGTGGCTAACAAGCTCGCTCGTCGCAGGTTGTCTGAGTTCCTGTTAGGAAGCATCGTCGCATCACGGTATGTCTAACGAAGTAGCGATATCTTCTTTTCTTCAGAAACTCTAGCGCGCCAGCCAACCGTCTGCAGCGCTGCTACACTCAACCTGAAACGCTCATTTCTCCTGCCAGAGGGTGGCACCTGTATTACCGTTATACAAAGCAAGAGTCGACGATCATCGCGTCTTAGCAGTGGCAGCGGCGGACGCACAAAGTGCAGTGTAGCTAACACGCTCGCTCCACACGTCGCAGGTTTTCTGGGTTCCTGTTATTAAGCATCACCGTATGATGGTACCATCTTCCGAACTAGTGATGGAACCTATGATGGAACTAGTGATGGAACCTATGGACAACAGTCTCTTCATTCTGAATATATACAACTCACCGAAAAACCGGGGCACAGGGCTGGCGGACCTATTACGTAAAGCCATTAGACGATCTTATAAGAAGGGATTAGTAATCACGGGGGACTTCAACGCCCCACATCCGGCATGGGGATATCGGACGGCCTCCCCTAAGGGAAATAAACTATGGACAGAAATTCAAAACTTAAGGCTCACGCTACTAAACAACCCGCAAGACCCCCACGAGGATAGGCAATAGCGTCAGCGTAGACACGTCCCCAGACTTGACGCTAGGCGAAGACCTCGAGGGTGAAAGATGGTCAAACACAGGACACACCTTGGGTAGCGATCACTACATCATAGAGATTGAAACACAAACCAGGCCGATGAAGGGGAAGCTGCGCGAAACGAAGCTGACAGACTGGGACACCCTCCGAAAAGTCCGGGACAGAACCGCTCCGAGGGAGATATCGAATCTAAATCAATGGGTTGAGACACTCAAAAGAGACGTAAACAGTCACACTAGACAGACCCCAACCACCGAACATGACATCACAGACTCGAGGCTGGCCCACATGTGGGAAGCCCACGAGAGCCTCTTGAAGAGGTGGAAAAAACAGAAACACAATAGAAGGCTAAAGAAGAGAATATCGACACTCGAAAAACAGATAGAAGACTACACAAACGAGCTTCAGCGTCAACACTGGGGACAAATTTGCGATGAAATGAATGGAAAGCTAGGGTGCAAGAACACGTGGCTTCTTCTTCGCCACTTACTAGACCCAGGACAAACAAAGTCCGCGGCACAAGGGCAGCTTAAACGATTGATTCACAAATACCAGGGAACAGCCGCGGACCTAATAGAGGAACTGAAGAGCAGGTACCTTAACACAGACAAAGGGGGTTCATCTCCAGCTTACCAAGGAGCAGAGAACACTCAGCTAGATGAGGACATCTCGATAGCGGAGGTATGGAGAGCAATGAGTCAACTAAGAACCACGTCGGCAGCGGGGGCAACAAAATGCTAAGGAACCTAGATCTAGTCTCGGTCACGGCAGTCACAGATTACCTAAATGAGATATGGAAACGAGGTAGTCTACCTTCACAATGGAAACATGCCAAAGTAATCTTTATTCCAAAACCCGGGAAGAAACTTGAAGTGGGCAACCTCAGGCCGATATCGCTAACGTCCTGCCTGGGGAAGCTGATGGAACATGTCATATTAAACAGACTCCAGGAATACGCAGAGGAAAGGGAGGTATTTCCTGAAACGATGCTAGGCTTCAGGAGCAGGTTGTCCACGCAGGACGTCATGCTCCAGCTCAAAGCAGACATCATAGACCCGCCCAACAAAGGGGGCGCCGAAACTATACTGGGCCTAGACCTACATAAAGCCTTCGATAACGTCAAACACGAGGTCATACTAACTAATCTGGCGGAGATTGCCCCTGGAAAGCGGACCTACGATTACGTAAGGGACTTTCTAACCGGCAGAACCGCAGAAATAAATCTAGGAGACATCCAGTCAGAAACTATTAAGCTGGGAGACAAGGGAACTAACTCCGCAGGGCTCAGTGCTCTTTCCTTTCTTATTCAACCTGGCGTTGAAGAACCTACCGCCGCTATTGAAGACTGTCGAGGGTATAGACCATACGCTATATGTGGATGACATAACAATATGGACGCATACAGGAAACGATGGGGAAATAGAACAAAATCTCCAACACGCGATCGATATTGTCCAGGATTACGCGGAATGGGCAGGACTAAAATGCTCGCCAAGAAAATCCGAACTTCTGGTGATCCGGGGGGCTAGGAACCGCGATACCAACGCAGGAGACATTCACGTACTGGTAAATGAGACTCCGGTAGCCAGAGTTGACAAAATCAGGGTCCTAGGACTTATAATACAGGACAATAGAAAGAACACAGAGACAATAAACAGGCTTAAGTCCACAATTAACATGACAACCAGGCTCATAAGGCGAATAGCTAACAAAAGACGGGGAGTCAAAGAGAAAGATCTCTGCCGAATGGTTCAGGCTTTCGTGATAAGCAGAATAGTTTACGCCGTTCCCTACCTCAAGGTAGGGCTGGCGGAAAAGAACAAAATAGATGGGATCATAAGGCAAGCATATAAAGCAGCATTGGGGCTGCCCCACTGCACTCCTACTGAAAGACTTCTTAAACTGGGGATCTACAACACCACCACGGAACTATGCGAGGCACATATATTTGCGCTATTAAGGAGGCTTGCGACCTCACCCCCGGGGAGAAAGATCCTGAGCAACCTAGGATTACATGATAGAATTCCGGAAAGAAATGCGCAGGCAAAATTACAGACCAAAGTTATAAAATCACTCACTATTAAACCACTTCCAAAAAACATGCACCCTGCTTTTCACGAAGGCAGGAGGAGAGCCAGAGCAAAGGCCCTTGAAGCCAAGCTCGAAGGCTCGGAATACACAACCTATGTAGACGCGGCGGAATACGAAGGAGGCGACTCCTTTGTGGTCGTGGCCGTGAACGACTCGGGTGAAACATTAACGGCCGGTTCGGTCAAAACAAAAAACTCAGGGACAGCGGAGGAGGCGGCTATCGCCATGGCAATGGCCAGCACCAAAGCAGTCACCATAATTAGCGACTCCAAGGTGGCTATCAACAATTTTTCGCGGGGTAGGATCTCCCAGGAGGCAGAACGAATATTAAGACATAAAGACTGGGACCAAAGAGAGGTGGAACTAATATGAGTGCCGGCACACTCGGGGAACAGGGGAAACGAGTTGGCTCACACTATAGCTCGAGGTTATGTCAGCCGAGCAGTGAGCCGGGTTGAGTCCCCAAATTTCACGAGAGATGCATTCATATCATTTCACGAATACACCAGTCAGTTTAAACTGGAAAGGAGGATTTATCCGCCATCAGACAAAAAGCTCGAAAAAGCCAGGAGGTAACGTGGCGTCGGCTCCAGACGCGAGCCTTCTTTAGCCCGTCGAGACTAGCACACATGTATCCAACACAATACAACGCTACTTTTCAAACAATGCGGCGAGATAGCCGGATATGACCACATTTTATGGAGCTGCAAAAAGGTGCCGCCACCGGAGGACCTTACTACCAGTCCCTTCTCTAGAGCGGTGGGAGGCTATACTGGCCAGCTCAGACCCGTTGACGCAAGTCCGGGCCACTGAGTGGGCTCACAAGGTCGCCAAGAGCCATGGGCTCGAAGCCACCTAGTATAATGCCCACTAGGGCTCAGTGCTGACAATAAACGTTTTCCAATCCAATCCGAACTAGTGATATCTTCTTTTATTCAGAACCTCTACCACGCCAGACTAATGTCTGCAGCGCTGCTACACTTCACCTGAAACCTTCATTTATCCCACCCACAGTGTGGCACCTGAACCATCATTATAGTACGCAAGGATCGACGATCGTCGCGTTTTGGCAGCGGCGGAAACACCACGTGCAGTGTGGCTAGCACACTCGATCTGCACGTCGCAGGTTGTCTGGGTTCCTGTTAGAAGCATCGTCGTATCCCGATACCGTCTTACGAAGTAGTGATATCTTCTTTCATTCAGAAACTCTAACTTGCTAGATTACCGTCTTCAGCGCTGGTACACTGCACCTGAAACCTTCAATTCTCCTGGCACACTGTCGCACCTCTATTACCGTTATACAACGCAAGAGTCGACGATCGTCGCGTTTTGGCAGCGGCAGACGCACCACGCATAGAGAGGCTAACGCGCTCGATCTCCACCTCGCAGCCTGTCTGGGCTGCTGTTAGGAAGCATCGTCGTATCATGATATCGTCTTACGATGTAGTGATATCTTCTTTTATTCAGGAACTCTAGCTTGTCAGACTACCGTCTGTAGCGCTGCTACACTGCACCTGGAACGTGAATTTGTCCTGCCACAGAGTGGCACCTGGATCACAATTATAGAACGCAAGTGTCGACGATCGTTGCGGTTTGGCAGGAGTGGACGCACCACGTTCAGTGTGGTGCGTCCACCACACTGAACAGGTTAGCTTCACGTCGCAGCATGTCTGGGTTCCTGGTAGGAAGCGTCTTCTTATCACGGTACCGTGTTACGAGCTAGTGATATCTTCTTTTATTCTAAAAATTTAGCGCATCACACTACCGTCTGCAGCGCTGCTACACTGTCACGAAGTGGGAGCACGCCTCCAATGGGCTCCACACTCTCTGTTACCAATTCTAGGGGAGGAGAGACGAACACCTCCACCCAGGTGCCAGATCTTAAGCAGGCCCGAGTGGCTAACCGGCGATAGGTCCACGCCTGACCAGCCACTGACCGGAGGCACGACACAGGAGTCGGGAATGAGGGTGAATAGAATTTAATTAGCAAAGAGAACAACACTTTCACTAATTCATCAAGAATAGCACAGCGTAAACACAGGACGGACGGAACAAATTTTAGCTTTGACACACAGTATCAAATATGGCAGGCGAGAGGAAATACAAATACAAGGCACTTTTAAAGGAAAGAATTTAGGGTATAGTTCGTAAATGTGGGAGTGGCGGGGGCTTAGCTGTTCGGGTGGTTGAGGTCCGGTCCGAGATAGGCGTCGGGCTGCCGATGTCGGGTCCCCGGAGTCGCTACTCGTTGCCCAGACACTTCGCGACGAGCCGACCACCTCTCGGCTGACACTTCACACACACGCGCGGTTAGCCAGCACACCGCCACATCTATGATTTCCACCTCGACTGCTCTCCGCCACATTCCACAGTCCCCCCGTAGTGTCCCCCTCTCTCCCTCACCATCTCCAGGCAGCCCGGGGCCCGGGACCGACGAATCAGAGGCGGCGACGAAACGTAAACTATCGCGCCGAAACGTCCCGCGCCGAGCCCCCGGCTGGCCCCGCAGACGCCCGAGCCGGAATTCCGCGTACAGGAGGTCACTGGCCAGACAACTGCTTTCTCACCGTCGGAGACCAGACAGCGAGAAGTGTGTGCGTGAGGAGGGGGGCGTGGGGATGCTTAGGACGGAGTCCCCGCCGCCGGGCTCAACCGCCGCTGGGGAAAATCGCCACTGGCGCGAACTCTGTTTTATACACTTCACCTGAAACCTTCAATTCTAATTTCACATGGTGACACCTGGATCACAATTATACAACGCAAGAGTCGACGATCGTAGCGTTTTGGCAGCGCCGGACGTACCACGCACGGAGAGGCTAACGCGCTCGATCTACACGTCGCAGGTTGTCTGTGTTCCTGTCAGCAAGCATCGTCGTATCACGGTATGTCTTTCGAACTAGCGATATCCTCTTTTGTGCAAAAACTGTAGCGTGCCAGACTACCGTCCGCAAAGCTGGTGCACTTCACCTGAAACCTCCATTTCTCCTTGCACATTGTGGCACCTGGAATACCGTTATAGAATGCAAGGGTCGACGATCGTCGCGTTTTGGCAGCGGCGGACGCACCACGCACAGGGAGCTTACGCGCTCGATCTGCACGTCCCAGGTTGTCTGGGTTCCTGTTAGCAAGCATGATCGTATCACGGTATGTCTTACTAAGTAGCGATATCCTCTTTTATTCAGAAACTCTAGCGTGCCAGACTACCTCCTGCAGCGCTGCTACACTTCACCTGAAATATTCATTTCTCCTTGCACAGGGTGGCACCTGGATTGCCGTTACAGAACGCGAGAGTCGACGACCGTCGCGTTTTTGCAGCGGCGGACGCAACACGCGCAGTGTGCCTAAGACACTCGATCCGCACGTCGCAGGTTGTCTGGGTTCCTGTTAGGAAGCATCGCAGTATCACGGTACCGTCTTACGAAGTCGCGATATCTTCTTTTATTCAGAAACTAGCGCACCAGGCTGCCGTATACGGAGCTGCTACACTGAAGCTGAAGCTTTCAGTGCTCCTGGATGGGGGTGGCATCAGGGGCACTGGTATACCGGGTGTTTTTTATTTAGAAGGTCCACAATTTTTAAAGAAAGGTAAATTCCTTTAGATTTATTTTAACCCTGGGGCTATACTGAGGGCTACGGCGGACGCCAGGTAAGAGGCAAACTACTTTAATTGGTTCGCTAATTAACTGAATACGTTCATTAACTTTTATAATTTTTATTTTAGGGGATATGTTGTATTAGCAGAATTGGAGATCGTCTTCCAAACAGTCCAGCCAAGAAAAAAGATTTTCATGAAAAATTTTTTTGCGCGCGTAACGAAGCGAGAAAAAGTCACCCTGGTAGGCAGCTTCACACTGTAACACAGCGTCTGTGATCGCCTGGGACGTAGCTCGCTCCGCCCTGCACTTTGTGTCAATGCGTTTTTGTTCCAGCGCGGCATTCCGTGAGGCCATCGAGGCACCCTATGAGGCCGCGGAGCGAAGCGAGATAAGCAGCGATAGCGCAGGCCGCCAGTCCGGGACGCGTGACGCAAAGCGCAGGGCGGAGTGAACTACGTCAGAGGCGCTCCCGCCGCTGCGTTACGGTTTGAAGATGCCTACAAGGGTGACTTTTTTTTTCGAGGCTCGTAATGTGCGTGAAAAATTTCTAATTAAAATTGTTTTTTCTCGGTTGGACTGTTTAGAGGACGATCTCCAATTCTGCGAATACAACATATCCCCTAAAACAAAAATGAGAAAAGTTAATTAACATATTTAGTTAATCAGCGAACTAATTAAAGCAGTTTTCCTCTTGCCTGGCGCCCGCCGTAGCCTCCAGTATAGCCCCAGTGCTAAAATAAATCTAAGGCAATTTACCTTTTTTTTTTTTTTAATTTTGGACCTTCTAAAAAAACACCCGGTATAACGCAAGTGTCGCTGAGCCGCCGCGGTGGCTCAGCCGCTATGGTGCTCGGCTGCTGACCCAAAAGACGCGGGTTCGATCCCGGCCGCGGCGGCTAGAATTTCTTTGGAGGAGAAATTCTAGAGGCCCGTGTACTGTGCGATGTCAGTGCACGTTAAAGAACCCCAGGTGGTCGAAATTTCCGGAGCCCTCCACTACGGCGTCTCTCATAGCCTTAGTCGCTTTGGGACGTTAAACCCCATAAACCAAACCAAACCAAGTGTCGCTGATCGTCACGTCTTGCCAGCGGCTGACGCACCACGTGCAGTGTAGCTACCACGCTCGCTCTGTACATCACAGGTTGTCTAGGTCCCTATTAGGAAACGTCCACGTATCACGGTAACTTCTGGCAAAGTCGCGATAGCTTCTTTTCTCCAAAAACTGTAGCGCGCCAAGCCACCGACTACGGCGCTGCTTCACTGCAGTTGAAAAATTCATTGGTCCTAGCAGTAGGCGGCACCTGGATACCTGTTATAAAACGCAAGAGTCAACGGTCGTCGCTTCTTGATAGCGCCAGCGGCGGACGTACCACGTGCGGTATAGCTAGCACGCTCATTCCGCACATAAATACATAAATAAATAAATAATAAATTCTTTATTTCACTCACTTAGTGAGGTAGTGCGGGGAAAAACCTGTAAATTCAGCTTGGCTAGTTCCCAGCTCCCCAGAGTACAAAAATTCAAGAAACAAAAGAAGACAGGAGAAGAAAAAAATAAAATAATGGCAGAGCGGTATAAGAACAGCACAAATCAAAGTACAGAAATACTCTCTTTACAAAGTCAGATCGGCTTGTGCAAGGAAAATGAACAAAACAATTCTAATCGAACTGCATGAGACACCGGTGATAAGCGAAAGTACTTCCGGAAAAAGCTTGAAAAAAAAAGAACGTGACATAAGTAAAGAAAAAATAAGAAGAAAAACAATGCGCTTAGCAGAAAAGCGTTGCTCAAGGGAGGGTACAGCGTACATATACAGAATGCGAGAAATACAGCGTCATATGAACGGATTGTTGTCTATGAAGAGTAATTTCAGTTCTCTTTTTGAAGTTAACTCGGGAGTAATACCGTTTCTATAACAGCTATTTAACAAGTGTGGTAGCATTCTGTTTATCATTTGTCGTCCATAATCTGTCCTGCAAGTTTTTACTAACCAAGGCTGTGTGCTTCTATACTGATAAGGTAGTGTCCTTGTACAAAGAGATGGAACCGTAATAGACAATGGGTGTTGTTTTTTATTCCAATCCTATAACGTGAACACAAAGCGTGCAAGTATAGGTGGGAAGGGTGACTTCTGGAGACGTTTTCAATATTTCTTAACATTTTTTTCTGCAATGTCAGGATTTTTTGCAAATTTCCTTTGGTTGTATTCCCCCCGACTAGTTGGCAATAGTTTATGTGTGAGTGGAATAGTGCATGGTACAATAAAAGTTTAACCTTTGGAGGTAAAGTATATCTGTTTGCGTACGTTACTCCCACGATGCAAGACAGTTTTGAGATAACGTGGCTCACGTGATTGTCACACGTCATATTTTCGCTGAAATATAGTCCAAGTATTTTAAATGCGTTTACTATCTCTATCTTTGAGGGTTTCAACTTAATGTCTTTGTCAATGCTAGTACTTTTGTTTTTCGCACGGTATAGGACAGCCTTCGTTTCACTAACGTTTATTTTTAATTTGTTCAGTTGAGCCCATATGTCTAATTTCTCAAGGGTTTTGTTCGCTCTAGTGATGACCTCATCAGGGCTAGCTGCAGTGAACAACAACAACAGTGTCACATCATCCGCGTAAATGACAAATTTCACCGTGGGATCGATGCTTACGATGTCATTTAGGTACAAGTTAAAAAAAAAAGTGCTGTGTCTGTGTGTTTCTCGACTGTGTCCTGTCCCTGCGCACTGTTCTAAGTTGAAAAAAAAAAACGGGCCAAGAATACTCCCTTGGGGCACGCCTGCAGACTTGGGCAATACATGGGATGAGTAGGCCATTTAAATATACGTACTGATTTCGATAATTTAGGTAGGATGTCAAAAGCGATAGCACAGTTCCACGGAAGCCATACATTTTAAGTTTCTTTCAGTAGGATAGGGAGATTTAAGTAATCAAAAGCTTTTGTGAAATCGACGTATACCCCAAGGGCTACTTCTTTGTTTTCGAGAGATTCTAGAACAAATTCATTTTGCTCCAGCAGCGCCACTTCTGTTGATCTGTGTTTCCTGAAGCCGTACTGTGCGTCGTGAAGAATATTGCAATGTTCACTAAAATTTGCTATTCTAGAGAGAATCATTTCTTCAAATCCTTTCGAAAAAACTGGAAGTATTGACACGGGTCTAAAGCTTGTAAATTCATTCTTACTTCCTTTCTTGTGCAGTACACTAACTTTGGCAAGCTGCATTTGCTTCGGAAATAGTCCTTCAGATAAGCAAAGGTCATATATTTGAGTTAAGCACCCTGCTGTGTTTTCTATCACATGCTTTACTGGTTTTATTACAATGTCGTCTGCGTCAGCATCTGATTCTGATATTGCTCAGTAAGGCATGTTGAGGGGCTAGTTGGTTTTGCATCTTGAAACTTGGGAAAACCCCACCTAGGCGCAAATAATTTCACAAGGACACAAAAAGAGACGAGGAGACAACGGACAGGCGCCATATTGGCGTTAAGAACATAGATTTCTCGTTTCGAGTATCAAGGGTATTTGAATCGACGAAATTACTAGTTATATCTGTAAAGTGTGTGCTAAATGCATTAGCTAAGTCAATGCCTGTCAATTCCTTACCCCCATTCTGAATTGTTGTTATTAGGCTTGAACCTGAAGACCTGCCCAGAAGTTCATTCAGTTTCCTCCATAATTCATCTGACTTATTCATAGACGAAAACTTGTCACAAAAATATTGATCGCGCGCTCTCCGTATTTCCGTCGTCAGTTTATTTCGAAACACTTTAAACGCTTTAAATATGTCAGGGTCTCGTGTTTTTTCAAACTTTTTGTAAAGCCTATTCTTTTTACGAATTTTCTTCAGTAATTCAGGTGCGATCCATGGCTTCCTAATCTTCTTACGTTTCTCTGCATGTTTATAAGGAAAACACTTGTTGTGAATACGTAAAAAAGCCGTTAAAAACAAAGCATAAGCCCTTTCGGCAGCTGTTTCCTTGAGGACGTCGCTCCAATCATGACTATTAACTTCCTATTTGAAAGTTTTCAGTTTTTTTCTCGAAATATCACGAAATATTTTAGTTGTCACTTTTCTTTTAGGAAATTTACTTTTCGGAATTCATATAAGAGTGGCGCGGTGGTCACTGATATCTGTATTTATTACACCTGCGTTCAGGACAGGCATGTGCGTATTGGTTATAAATAGGTCAATTAGTGATTCGGACTGCAGTGTAACACGTGTAGGATTGTAAATCACGTTCAGAAGAGCGAAGGAATTCAATAGATTTTCAAATTCAATTTTTGTAGGGTTATCTACAAGGAAGTTGATATTGAAGTCACCACCTAAAATAATATCGTATTTGTTTTCGCTTATAAAAGATTTAAAAAAATCGAGAAAGGCAAAAACGGATTTTAAGTTTCCGTTTGGAGAGGCGATAGATAACCGCCACAACCTTCCTTTCGATAACGAGAGACAGGACTTCATAATCAGGGTTGACAAAAGAAAATTCATGCTACACGTCGGATTGAAAATGTTTTTTTACCATCAATAGAACTCCACCACCGCGACCGTTCGTGCGATTGATAAAGTGTGAGTCGTACATAGGAAGCTCGAATACATTGTTATGTTCAGTATACCAGGTTTCGGTCAGCATGACCGTACCAAAATAAAAGCCTAACTGCGTAAAAAGCAACTCGAGATCGGCCGTCTTAGCAACCGCTGAACGAGCATTTAAATGAAATACACTAAATGATTGCGGGTTCTGAGATCCGCAAACATTCAGAAATTCACTTGGCATTACACAACCAGAAGTGTCCAACGCCATGTGCAATGAAGGAATTGTACCTTGACGATGTCACTGACAAAACAGAAACTGAAAAGGACTAACGAAAAAGTAACACGTAGTAAAGCTAAACAGCTTTATTCAAAGATCGTTTTGCTCCATAAAGAGCGTCTGTGGCCACACGAGATGGTCGGATGGAGATGGAGTATCGAGGAGCGCCTGCAGGCTGCGGCGGACACTGTCGTCTGCAAAATTATACGGAGATGATCGAAAACTATAGGTTACAGTGGAGACTGGTGCCATCACCGTATAAAAGTGTAAACAATAGGGAGGCAATCGCATGGCGGCGCCTCCAAGCTGGGAACTTCGTAAACCCGGTCTGGGCATATCATGTACACCCCCGTCAAAAGTAAACGGCCCAAGGGGTTTGCTTGGGAGGCCTGCTGCATGCCTCGTTATGCATCCTCAGCGACCGTAACCTCTCACGTGAGGAACGGCATTGCGTCCTCAATCCTGCCAAACTTTGGACTGCTAGATATGCTAGAGAGCCCAGCTAAACTCCTTAGAATCAAACCCCTTGGGCTGTATACCTTTGACGGGGGCTGTACATAGAGATAACAAAGAAAACGATAAGTGCAAGAACTGTGGGGCGAGAGGGACCCTCGACCACATAATCTGGGACTGCGCTAGCTCCCCAGGGGCTAACGAAAACATAAATTGCAGAGAATCCTGGGAAGCCGTGCTGCGGAGCGAGGCCCTTGCTCCACAGCAACAAGCCATCCGTCTGGCGGAAGAAGCCGCGAGGAATCAAGACCTCTTCTCCTGCTTCTAATCGCGGAGGTCCCGGACCCCGTCACCAAGGCCTGCGTGCCGGGGACGGGGAGTAGGGGGCTTCCTTATCTGGCAGAAAATAAAGTTGTTATCATCATCAGCAGCAGCAGCAGCAGCTTTATCCAAATCTGCTGTACACGCAACATGAATTACATTCGCTCCGTCTCGCTGTCTGCCAAAAATTTTCTCATTTCTGTGCCCAACGCACCAGAAGCTTGTTTTTAGCTCAGTTTTTTGCGTCCCTGAGCAACTCCTTGTTCCTTTTTGTCAAGTTCTCGAGCATAAAGCACTTTGTTTTCATTTGGTTCAGTTCTGCCCTCTTGCTCAAGAACAGATCTTTCTGTCCCAGTAAACCATAAAACGTCACATAGACATCCGCGAGATATTTACGCTGGACATTACACACCTCCACTAGACATCCATTTTAGTACCGTTTATGAAAAATCTACGTACCTACAACACGAAAATTGGGGTCCAGTCCATGTTATAAGTACGTAGTGCAGACATCCAGCTCGACATTTATCAGATATTTGTGAACGGTGTAAGTACGCCGTCTACGTAGTCTAGACGTCTATATAAAGAGAATATGACTATACATGGATCAATACCCAGTTGCAATACGAGATGCAGCTGACACCTGTTACAATTCCAGATGGAACGGAGACCTACTGCATCGCATCCACAGACTTCCCTATGGAGTCGTCGGGACGTCCAAGCACTCCAGCTAGCTCAAATACAGTTGAGTAAGCGAGTACATGGCCATCACGGGAGGCCAAAACACTGCAGATGACTTGAGTGCGTCAGTGCTTTATTGCGCTCGGCGCTTTCACTGAATCTTGAATTTCTCGTTGAGCATAATCGTCAGGTCTGCAGCTGCGGTGGCATCAATACTCGTCTGCCAAGCCCAATAAGTCAAAGTTGCAGCAAAAGAAAGCATAATTGTTCACTTTTATAGGTGACAAGAGAATAGCACAGCTACCACAACAAACAAGCCCACTAATTTTTTGCCATTTTTACCGACGCAAGTCTATGAAGCGTCAAAGGCTGCCCTTGCAGCACTAAAAGGCAGTCGTGCTGAGCGGAGTGTGCCTGCACACGCACTTCGGCACACCATCCGAAAACATGCCCACATTTCGGTAGTAGAGGCCAGTTGCATACATCACCAGCCTTTGTTTCAGTACACAGCGAGTTTGGCAAAACGGCTAAACGAGTGAGCGTAAAAATATAACATGCCGATAAATGCGTTAGAATTTTTCATTACGAAGGCAAAAATAGCATAAAATACACTTCAGTGAGTGAGCTGAGACTCAGTACGCACCAGGAAAGGTCACGATTCCAGCCGGTGAAAACGACTTGTAGTCCTAATTCGTACTGACGGGTCCACTTCGCCGAGTAGTAGAAGCAAGCAAACTGTCTTCCTTCAGCTCCATCAAGGAAAGAAGTGTTGAACAATCTCGCCAGCAGTAATAAGCGAATAATTAATTCTATGTCGAAGTTCTCCAAACACAACGTTCCCACGGAATACGATGAGAAATCGCTCACGCCGTGCGCTCAACCACTGCCGCCATGGCCGACCCTCATGCGGAGTGTGCGAAACTGACGCATGTTTGTATCGTCTCTTTTTTATACTTAGTAGTCTGCTTGCTGTGGCACAAAAAGTAAGTTAATAACGTTTAAATTGTAGCATATTACTTTTTTCAAAGTGGTAATCGCCATGCGCAGTTCGCGCTATTATTGATAAAATACGATACGAACGTCAACGCGATGGCGGCGTTGACAATTTCACCGCGCTTTCCGCGTCGTCGCCGGTACGCGGCTCTCACGGCATGTCTCGGTAATCACGGTCTCAGCTTTAGAAGTTCGTTTCGGTGGTTGGGCAGTTATAAATAAATAATTATAATGTTACCCTGCCCGAAACGCCTATGTTACAACGGGCTGGAGATAGAAAGAGAGCGGGCTTAATAAAAAGAAGAAAAATAGCATTGCTATTAACGTGGGCACACGATATGTTCGCTGCAGTGCGACCCATGCTAAACTCGCAATGCAGAGTTTTGAGGGAAGTGGCTTTATTCGCCAGGAGAGCGCCTACCGGCATTTTCGCATGCTGTGCACACAGTGCTATCGGACTGATGTTCGCCGATAAGCCAGCTTCAATCTAATTTCACAGTTCGTGTCTGCGCCTAGTGACTGCTGAGCCAGAGGAGCATTCATTTCCTTCTCATCGTCCCTCCAAGCTGTAGAAAAACTTCCCATTTGGTTTTTACCCACGACTATTTCTGCCCAGTTGGCCCTCAATTGGGAATTTTTGCTTCCCACTTGACCCACAATTGGAACCACTCACTTACTTCCCAGTTGGTCCCCAGTTCCTCCCATTTGGCCCTCGACTGGGGAACGATGTTTCCCAACCCAATTTTCCGATGTTTCCCTGTTTCCAGCAAGTGGAAAACGATGTTTCCCAGTTGCTGGAAAACTGGAACAATTTGCCTCCCCCTTGGCCCCAAATGGGACCAGTTGAATTCCAACTGAGTTTCAAAGGGGTACCATGTTGGCTTCCAATCGCGTTTTTTTTCCTTGACCTATGCCGGCTTTGTTATCTCAACTACGATGTTATTAACCTAAGTTAAAATATCATAGTCGAAATATGGGCATCGCATGTAACATGAAGGCAAGACAACTAATTATCATTAGGGTAACAGGCTGGATTCCGAGAGAATGCAAGCACAGCAGAGCGGATCAGGTGAGGTGGGCAGTTGAGGTTCGGAAGTGTGCTGGGATGAGGTGGCCGCTGCTGGCACAGGACAGGGTTAAATGGGGAAATTTGTGGCCAGCAGTGGACATAGGCTAGTGATGATAAAAAGTTGGACTCAAGAAGTTTATTAACAAAAAAACATGAGGTCACACATTCAGCTAAACAAATGTCAAACAAAGCTTTCCTCAGTTCAACATTCCAATAGTTAGTTACTAGCGCGATTAGCAGATTTAACACATTTTTGAGAAAAATTAACTCCCAAAAATTGAACTGAACCAATTTTTGTACTGTAAATAGTTGGATAAGCTGAATAAAATATGCTTAATCAGAAAAAAATGGTTATTGTAGTCCTGGTTGCTGAATAACAAAAAGTTTTTCAGTGTGTCCTCACTTTTCAGTGTGGTTGAGATAGCTTGCATTGGCTGGAGCACAAGGTATAAATTGAATGTAAGAATAGTAATGAAATCAATGCCAATCCTGACCAAAGTGACTGGCATTTTAAACCAACTGCGTACAGTTGAGTCAGAAACCTGATGGTTGTGCATTCAGATTTGTCTTTACTACTTCCCGTATTTTTCTTCTTTTTAGGTAGGATAATGTTGCCGTGAAGCGAGCACGAAAACACACAAAAATACGGGCAGCGCTGGTCGTGCCTCCAATTTGTAGTCAACAGCAATTTCCAACTTTAAATGCAGTAAAGCAACACGAAATATCGAACGATTGAAAAATATGGAATTCTTAAATTATATCTCATTTACATTCCCAGGACGTGACAAGTAATATCTACGAGGAGTCAATGTTAAGGCAGATATAATGTCGTGGGTACGTCTCCAGCTTTCCCACGAAAAAATGTTGGTAAATGAGACGTCTGAGAGATTTTGCAAAATCTACCCGGACATTCAGCCGGAGTGCAAATGTGCGTCAGGAATTGGCAACCTATGACCACATATTATGGAGCTGTAGCATAGCACCGCCACCGGCGGACATTATGCGTGATCCTTCCTCGAGCAGTGGTAGGCCGTGTTGGCCAGCTCAGACCCGGTCGTCCAGACCAGGGCCGTGGAGTGGGCCACCCAGGTCGCCGTCAGCCATGGGTTGATGGCCATCTAACATGGAATTGTCCACACATGCTCTCTGACGAAAATAAAGTTTTTCCATCCATCCATTGCCTCGGTACATAGACTTTCAGACTTAATCTGGACATCTCTGGGAGGTTTGTGGTTTGCTGGGGTGACTGTCTTAAAAACCGGACAATAATCGCTGGGACCTTATCTTTAGCTGCTGGCAATCGATGCACTGCGGCCACATCGCTCACAGCCAGCGCGGGCAGGCTCACCTTGCTCGTAACAGCGTTAACCTTCGACAGCAGGTCTTCATTTTCACTTTCTGAAATTCCATGGAATTCGAGGTTTAACTTCCTACTATCGCAGGTTGTCTGGGTTCTTTTTAGGAAGCATCGTCATATCACAGTACCGCCTGACGAAGTAGCGATTGCTTCTTTTCTCCAGAAACTGTAGCGCGCCAAGCCACCGAATGCGGCGCTGCTTCATTGCAGCTGCAACATTCATTGGTCCTAGCAGTAGGCGCCACCACGATCCCTGCTATAAAACGCAAGAGTCGTCGATCGTCGCTTCTGGTAGCGCCAGCGCAGGACCTGCCACGTGCAGTGTAGCTAACACGCTCACACCGCACGTCGCAGATTGTCCGGGTTCTTTTTAGGAAGCATCGTCATATCACGGTATCACCTGACGAAGTAGCGATACCTTAGATCTTTTATCCAGAAACTGTAGCGCGCCAATCCATCGACTGCAGCGCTGCTACACTCCACCTGAAACGTTCATTTTTCCTGCCAGAGGGTGGCACCTGGATCACCATTATAGAACGCAACAGTCGACGATCGTCGCGTTTTGGCAGTGGCGCACGCCCCACGCACAGAGAGGCTAACGCGCACGATCTGCACGTCGCAGGTTGTCGGGGTTCCTGTTAACAAGTATCGTCATATCACGGTATGTCTAACAGAGTAGCGATGTCCTCTTTTATTCAAAAACTCTAGCGTGCCAGACTACCGTCTGCTGCGCTGCTACACTTCAACTGAAACCTTCATTTCTCCTTGCACAGTATGGTACCTGTATTACCGTTATACAACGCAAGAGTCGACGAATGTCGCGTTTTGGCAGCGGCAGCGGCGGACGAATGAAGTGCACCGTCGCTAACACGCTCGCTCCGCACGTCGCAGGTTGTCTGGGTTCCTGTTATTAAGCAGTATGATGGCACCATCTTCCGAATTAGTGATATCTTCTTTTATTCAGAAAGCTCTACCGCTCCAGACTGCCGTCTGCATGCAGCGCTGGTCACTGCACCTGAAACGTTCATTTGTACTGGCACAGGGTGGCACCTGAACCACCATTATAGAACGCAAGGGTGGACGATAGTCGCGTTTTGGCAGCGGCGGACGCACAACGTGCAGTGTGGCTAACACGCTCGATCTCCACGTCGTCGCAGCCTGTCTGGGTTCCTGGTAGGAAGCATCGTCGTATTATGCTACCGTCTTACGAACTATAGTCGGATACAACTTAAGAAGGCAGCGGCTTTTCCCCGTCAAAGGACCCCCCTCCAGCCAATGGCGTCGGCCAATTCTCATGACCATGCTAGAGTCACAAAGCAGGGAGTGGTAGATATAAGGTAATAGTCCCCTCCCTCCATAGTCGGGGCGAGACCCCTCGCTCCATTGTCGCAGGGCTCCCTGCATTGTCACCCTAGCAGGGTCATGAGAATTGGCCGACGCCATTGGATAGAAGGGAATCCTTTAACGGGGAAAAGCCGCTCCCTTCTTAAGTTGTATCCGACTACAGTGATATCTTCTTTTATTCAGAAATTCTAGCGCGCCAGACTACCGTCTGCAGCGCTGCTACACTTCACCTGGACCCTTCATTTCTCCTTGCACGGGGTGGCACCTGTATTACCGTTATACAACGCAAAAGTCGACGATCGTCGCATTTTTTTGCAGCGGCGGACGCACTACGTGCAGTGTGGCTAACACACTCGATCCGCACGTCGCAAGTTGTCTGGGTTCCTGTTAGGAAGCATCGTCGTATCACGGTACTGTCTTACGAACTAGTGATATCTTCTTTTATTCAGAAACTCTAGCGCGCCAGAGTACCGTCTGCAGCGCTGCTACACTTCATCTGAAACCTTCATTTCTCCTTGCACAGGGTGGCACCTGCATTGCCGTTACAGAACGTAAGAGTCGACGGTCATCGCGTTTTCGCAGCGGCGGACGCTACACACGCAGTGTGGCTAAGAAGCTCGATCCGCACGCCGCAGGTTGTCTGGGTTCCTGTTTGGAAGCATCGCAGTATCACGGTACCGTCTTACGAAGTCGCGATATCTTCATTTATTCAGAAACTAGCGCACCAGGCTACCATCTTCGGAGCTGTTACACTGAAGCTGAAACTTTCAGTGGTCCTGGATGGGGGTGGCATCAGGGACACTGGTATATAACGCAAGTGTCGCTTATCGTCCCGTCTTGGCAGCGGCTTACACACCACGTGAAGTGTAGCTACCACGCTCGCTCTGCACATCACAGGTTGTGTAGGTCCCTGTTAGGAAACGTCCACGTATCACGGTAACTTCTGACGAAGTAGCGATTCCTTCTTTTCTCCAGAAACTAGCGCGCCAAGCCACCGACTGCGTCGCTGCTAGACTGCAGCTTAAACATTCATTTGTCCTAGCAGCAGGCGGCACCTGTATCCCTCTTATAAAACGCAAGAGTCGTCGATCGTCGTTTCTTGGTAGCGCCAGCGGCGGACCTGCCACGTGCAGTGTAGCTAACACTCTCACACCGCACATCGCAGGTTGTCTGGGTTCTTTTTAGGAAGCATCGTCATATCACAGTATCGCCTGACGAAGTAGCGATATAGCTTCTTTTATCCAGAAACTGTAGCGCGCCAAGCCACTGACTACGACACTTGTTGTTGGGCTAGTTGGTAGGACATGCTTGTGAACAAACCAGCGCAAAAAAACACAACGGACAAGAAAAAGACGGAACACGGCGGAACACCTTGTTGTTTTTCTTATCTTCATTGAAACTTCTCACCTTCACGTGTTATATTTGTTTATCTTTGTTTATGTGTTTATCTTTGGGTTGCTTGTGCGGCTTGTCTCATCATGACCTTAAAGATTCCACTTTTTCTTGCTTTCCTTGTGTGGTACGCCCCTGACATGGCTGTATATATAGGTTGCTTCCGTACTTCCTAAATAAAGTTGTAAGTTCAGCGCTTCTGTCCGTCGTGTTCCGCCTTTTTTTTTCTCCGTTGTGTTTTTTGCGCTGGTTTGTTCACAAACCGACTACGACGCTACTTCCTTGCAGCTGAAACATTCATTGGTCCTAGCAGTAGGCGGCACCTGGATCTCTGCTATAAAACGCAAGAGTCGTCGATAGTCGTTTCTTGGTAGCGCCTGCGGTGGACCAGCCACCTGCAGTGTAGCTAACACGCTCACACCGCAGGTTGTTTGGGTTCTTTTTAGAAAGCATCTTTATCCAGCTTTATCCAGATAGCTTCTTTTATCCAGAAACTAGCGCGCCAATCCACCGACTGCAACGCTGCTACAGTCCACCTGAAACGTTTATTTTTCCTGCCAGAGGGCGGCACCTGGATCACCATTATAGAACGCAAGTGTCGACGATCGTCGCGTTTTGGCAGTGGCGGACGCCCCACGCTCAGAGAGGCTAACGCGCACGATCTGCACGTCGCAGGTTGTCTGGGTTCCTATTAGCAAGCATCGTCGTATCACGGTATGCCTAAAGAAGTAGCGATGTCCTCTTTTATTCAAAAACTCTAGCGTGCCAGACTACCGTCTGCTGCGCTGCTGCACTTCAACTGAAACCTTCATTTCTCCTTGCACAGTGTGGTACCTGTATTACCGTTATACAACGCAAGAGTAGACGATCGTAGCGTTTTGGCAGCGGCAGCGGCATGAAGTGCAGCGTGGCTAACACACTCGCTCCGCACGTCGCAGGTTTTCTGGGTTCCTGTTATTAAGCATCACCGTATGATGGTACCATCTTCCGAACAATTGATATTGTTACGAAGACGAAGAGGGCAGTGGCGCGGGACGGAGCGCTCGCGCTAGGCCCACGGCCATTAAACCATATTATCCTCTGTCATGATGTCGTTCTTTTCCTAGGCTTGCCACCTTGTAGCATTTGGTGGAGGTGCGGGTTCATCCTCGTCATCCTGGTCCCTGGAGCATCGCCGCTTTCTGCTCGCCTTCATCGTTGGCCGAGGGGACCTGGACTCCACCGCCGGCTCAACCCGAGCCCCAACTGACCAGAACCGACCAGCCGCTATCCCCAGCCCCGTCCCCCGCCCCGACCACAAGACACGACTACCAGGACCAGACGAACTATGACCCTACGACGACCCGAATCAAGACGGCACCCCTGCCCAAGCTGTCCGGCGAGTCCTTAAACCGTGATCTTCGGCTGTGGCGACCGACCGCTGGACCTGAAGCTCCAGGTACTACCGTTCACCAGATCATCTCGTTCATCTTGGTGGCAAGTCATTCATCTTCTCCTATTCTTTTTGATCATGGTCATCGTCACCTCATCATTGAGAATTTAAGCAATCGATCGGGACGATCGCTCGGAGGACCCGGGTCATGTTACGAAGACGAAGAGGGCACTGGCGCGGGACGGAGCGCTCGCGCAAGGCCCACGGCCATTAAACCATATTAGCATCTGTCATCATGTCGTTCTTTTCCTAGGCTTTCCACCTCGTAACAATATCTTCTTTTATTCAGAAAGCTCTACCGCTCCAGACTGCAGTCTGCAGCGCTGGTCACTGCACCTGAAACGTTCATTTGTACTGGCACTGGGTGGCACCTGAACCACCATTATAGAACGCAAGGGTCGACGCTCGTCGCGTTTTGGCAGTGGCGGACGCCCCACGCACACAGAGGCTAGCGCGCACGATCTGCACGTCGCAGGTAGTCTGGGTTCCTGTTAGCAAAGCATCGTCGCATCACGGTATGCCTAACGAAGTAGCGATGTCCTCTTTTATTCAAAAACTCTAGCGTGCCAGACTACCGTCTGCTGCGCTGCTACACTTCAACTGAAACCTTCATTTCTCCTTGCACAGTGTGGTACCTGTATTACCGTTATACAACGCAAGAGTCGACGAATGAAGCGTTCTGGCAGCGGCGGACGCATGAAGTGCACCGTCGCTAACACGCTCGCTTCGCACGTCGCAGGTTGTCTGGGTTCCTGTTAACAAGCATCACCGTATGATGATACCATCTTCCGAACTAGTGATATCTTCGTTTATTCAGAAAGCTCTACCGCTCCAGACTGCCGTCTGCAGCGCTGGTCACTGCACCTGAAACGTACATTTGTACTGGCACTGGGTGGCACCTGAACCACCATTAAAGAACGCAAGGGTCGACGCTCGTCGCGTTTTGGCAGTGGCGGACGCCCCACGCACACAGAGGCTAGCGCGCACGATCTGCACGTCGCAGGTAGTCTGGGTTCCTGTTAGCAAAGCATCGTCGCATCACGGTATGCCTAACGAAGTAGCGATGTCCTCTTTTATTCAAAAACTCTAGCGTGCCAGACTACCGTCTGCTGCGCTGCTACACTTCAACTGAAACCTTCATTTCTCCTTGCACAGTGTGGTACCTGTATTACCGTTATACAACGCAAGAGTCGACGAATGTGGCGTTTTGGCAGCGGCGGACGCATGAAGTGCACCGTCGCTAACACGCTCGCTTCGCACGTCGCAGGTTGTCTGGGTTCCTGTTAACAAGCATCACCGTCTGATGATACCGTCTTCCGAACTAGTGATATCTTCTTTTATTCAGAATGCTCTACCTCTCCAGACTGCCGTCTGCATGCAGCGCTGGTCACTGCACCTGAAATGTTCATTTGTACTGGCACTGGGTGGCACCTGAACCACCATTATAGAACACAAGGGTCGACGATCGTTGCGTTTTGGCAGCGGCGGACGCACAACGTGCAGTGTGGCTAACACGCTCGATCTCCACGTCGTCGCAGCCTGTCTGGGTTCCTGGTAGGAAGCATCGTCGTATTATGCTACCGTCTTACGAACTATAGTCGGATACAACTTAAGAAGGCAGCGGCTTTTCCCCGTCAAACGACCCCCCCTCCAGCCAATGGCGTCGGCCAATTCTCATGACCATGCTAGAGTCACAAAGCAGGGAGTGGTAGATATAAGGTAATAGTCCCCTCCCTCCATAGTCGGGGCGAGACCCCTCGCTCCATTGTCGCAGGGCTCCCTGCATTGTCACCCTAGCAGGGTCATGAGAATTGGCCGACGCCATTGGATAGAAGGGAATCCTTTAACAGGGAAAAGCCGCTCCCTTCTTAAGTTGTATCCGACTACAGTGATATCTTCTTTTATTCAGAAAATCTAGCGGGCCAGACTACCGTCTGCAGCGCTGCTACACTTCACCTGAAACCTTCATTTCTCCTTGCACATTGTGGCACCCGGATTACCGTTACAGAACGCAAGGGTGGACGATCGTCGCGTTTTGGCAGCGGCGGACGCACCACGCACGGAGAGGCTAACGCGTTCGATCTGCACGTCACAGGTTGTCTGGGTTCCTGTTAGGAAGCATCGTCGTATCACGGTACTGTCTTACGAACTAGTGATATCTTCTTTTATTCAGAAACTCTAGCGCGCCAGAGTACCGTCTGCAGCGCTGCTACACTTCATCTGAAACCTTCATTTCTCCTTGCACAGGGTGACACCTGCATTGCCGTTACAGAACGTAAGAGTCGACGGTCGTCGCGTTTTTGCAGCGGCGGACGCTACACGCGCAGTGTGGCTAAGAAGCTCGATCCGCACGCCGCAGGTTGTCTGGGTTCCTGTTAGGAAGCATCGCAGTATCACGGTACCGTCTTACGAAGTCGCGATATCTTCATTTATTCAGAAACTAGCGCACCAGGCTACCATCTTCGGAGCTGTTACACTGAAGCTGAAACTTTCAGTGGTCCTGGATGGGGGTGGCATCAGGGACACTGGTATATAACGCAAGTGTCGCTTATCGTCCCGTCTTGGCAGCGGCTGACACACCACGTGAAGTGTAGCTACCACGCTCGCTCTGCACATCACAGGTTGTGTAGGTCCCTGTTAGGAAACGTCCACGTATCACGGTAACTTCTGACGAAGTAGCGATTCCTTCTTTTCTCCAGAAACTAGCGCGCCAAGCCACCGACTGCGTCGCTGCTAGACTGCAGCTTAAACATTCATTGGTCCTAGCAGCAGGCGGCACC
Organism: Amblyomma mixtum; assembly: GCF_055824585.1. NCBI lineage: Eukaryota > Metazoa > Arthropoda > Arachnida > Ixodida > Ixodidae > Amblyomma > Amblyomma mixtum. The sequence goes on along the minus strand of NC_143016.1, from coordinate 191,684,554 downwards.
TGTATCCCTGTTATAAAACGCAAGAGTCGTCGATCGTCGTTTCTTGGTAGCGCCAGCGGCGGACCTGCCACGTGCAGTGTAGCTAACACTCTCACACCGCACATCGCAGGTTGTCTGGGTTCTTTTTAGGAAGCATCGTCATATCACAGTATCGCCTGACGAAGTAGCGATATAGCTTCTTTTATCCAGAAACTGTAGCGCGCCAAGCCACTGACTACGACACTTGTTGTTGGGCTAGTTGGTAGGACATGCTTGTGAACAAACCAGCGCAAAAAAGCACAACGGACAAGAAAAAGACGGAACACGGCGGCACACCTTGTTGTTTTTCTTATCTTCATTGAAACTTCTCACCTTCACGTGTTATATTTGTTTATCTTTGTTTATGTGTTTATCTTTGGGTTGTTTGTGCGGCTTGTCTCATCATGACCTTAAAGATTCCACTTTTTCTTGCTTTCCTTGTGTGGTACGCCCCTGACATGGCTGTATATATAGGTTGCATCCGTACTTCCGAAATAAAGTTGTAAGTTCAGCGCTTCTGTCCGTCGTGTTCCGCCTTTTTTTTTCTCCGTTGTGTTTTTTGCGCTGGTTTGTTCACAAACCGACTACGACGCTACTTCCTTGCAGTTGAAACATTCATTGGTCCTAGCAGTAGGCGGCACCTGGATCTCTGCTATAAAACGCAAGAGTCGTCGATCGTCGTTTCTTGGTAGCGCCTGCGGTGGACCAGCCACCTGCAGTGTAGAACACGCTCACACCGCAGGTTGTTTGGGTTCTTTTTAGAAAGCATCTTTATCCAGCTTTATCCAGATAGCTTCTTTTATCCAGAAACTAGCGCGCCAATCCACCGACTGCAACGCTGCTACAGTCCACCTGAAACGTTTATTTTTCCTGCCAGAGGGCGGCACCTGGATCACCATTATAGAACGCAAGGGTCGACGCTCGTCGCGTTTTGGCAGTGGCGGACGCCCCACGCACACAGAGGCTAGCGCGCACGATCTGCACGTCGCAGGTAGTCTGGGTTCCTGTTAGCAAAGCATCGTCGCATCACGGTATGCCTAACGAAGTAGCGATGTCTCTTTTATTCAAAAACTCTAGCGTGCCAGACTACCGTCTGCTGCGCTGCTACACTTCAACTGAAACCTTCATTTCTCCTTGCACAGTGTGGTACCTGTATTACCGTTATACAACGCAAGAGTCGACAAATGTCGCGTTTTGGCAGCGGCGGACGCATGAAGTGCACCGTCGCTAACACGCTCGCTTCGCACGTCGCAGGTTGTCTGGGTTCCTATTAACAAGCATCACCGTATGATGATACCATCTTCCGAACTAGTGATATCTTCGTTTATTCAGAAAGCTCTACCGCTCCAGACTGCCGTCTGCAGCGCTGGTCACTGCACCTGAAACGTACATTTGTACTGGCACTGGGTGGCACCTGAACCACCATTATAGAACGCAAGGGTCGACGATCGTCGCGTTTTGGCAGCGGCGGACGCACAACGTGCAGTGTGGCTAACACGCTCGATCTCCACGTCGCAGTCTGTCTGGGTTCCTGGTAGGAAGCATCGTCGTATCACGGTACCGTCTTACGAACTATAGTCGGATACAACTTAAGGCAGCGGCTTTTCACTGACAAAGGACCCCCTTCCAGATAATGGCGTCGGCCAATTCTCATGACCATGCTAGTGTCACAAAGCAGGGAGTGGTAGATAAAAGGTAATAGTCCCCTCCCTCCATAGTCAGGGAGAGACCCCTCTCTCCATTGTGGCAGTGCTCCCTGCATTGTCACCCTAGCAGGGTCATGAGAATTGGCCGACACCATTCGATAGAAAGGAATCCTTTAACGGGGAAAAGCCGCTCCCTTCTTAAGTTGTATCCGACTATAGTGATATCTTCTTTTATTCAGAAATTCTAGTGCGTCAGACTACTGTCTGCAGCGCTGCTACACTTCACCTGGAACCTTCATTTCCCCTTGCACGCGGTGGCACCTGTATTACCGTTATACAACGCAAAAGTCGACGATCGTCGCGTTTTTTTTTTTTTTTTTGCAGCGGCGCACTCACTACGTGCAGTGTGGTGTGGGGTTTAAAATGGGGAGATAAATTCGTTCTCCCCGCTTAAGGGCGGCTGACACAGTTCAAAACCGCGCGCACCCCACCCCGTGGTAACGAGCGCTACCCAGCGCACGGCGACCACGGTGGGCCTTGCTCTGGGGGAACAAAGCAATGACACACTGGCTGACACAAACAAGGCATTTATTGCTATAACAATAACGCCAGCTAGCAACAAAATACACTGAGGAATCGAGGATGTCCGACTCACCAGCACGGTTACGAGCGAATGTTCGCCCACGCTAGGGCAGGGGAAAAACTCCGAGGCCGGTCGGGACGAGCTGAGGGACATGTTTCCACACGAGGTCGCCGCCGGCGAAGAGCGGAGCGGAACGCGAAGCGTCCGCGTCCTTCCCCGGTACCAAGCAGAAGAGAGCCCGTCGCTCCCCGCGAGCGCGCAGCAAAACGCCATCCATGGCGCTGGTGCCGCTGCGACGCGAGCGCCCTCTTCTCTTAGCTAAAGTAACCAAACTGAGGAGAGTGCGCTGCGGGGGAGCTAACTACAGTAGGGGGTCGCAAGCTGTCTGGGTTCCTGTTAGGAAGCATCGTCGTATCACGGTACTGTCTTACGAACTAGTGATATCTTCTTTTATTCAGAAACTCTAGCGCGCCAGACTACCGTCTGCAGCGCTACTACACTTCACCTGAAACCTTCATATCTCCTTGCACATTGTGGCACCCGGATTGCCGTTACAGAACGCAAGGGTCCACGATCGTCGCGTTTTGGCAGCGCCGGACGCATCACGCACGGAGAGACTAACGCGCTCGTTCTGCACGTCACAGGTTGTCTGGGTTCCTGCTAAAAAGCATCGTCGTATCACGGTATGTCTTACGAAGAAGGAATATACTCTTTTATTCAGAACCTCTAGCGTGTCAGACTACCGTCTGCAGCGCTGCTAGACATCATCTGAAACCTTCATTTCTCCTTGCACAGGGTGGCACCTGGATTGCCGTTACAGATCGCAAGAGTCGACGACCGTCGCGTTTTTGCAGCGACGGACGCAACACGCGCAGTGTAGCTAAGAAGCTCGATCCACACGTCGCAGGTTGTCTGGGTTCCTGTTAGGAAGCATCACGGTATCACGGTACCGTCTTACGAAGTCGCGATATCTTCTTTTATTCAGAAACTAGCGCACCAGGATACCGTCTACGGAGCTGCTACACTGAAGCTGAAACTTTCAATGGTCCTGGATGGAGGTGGCATCAGGGACACTGGTATATAACGCAAGTGTCGCTGATCGTCCCGTCTTGGCAGCGGCTGACGCACCACGTGCAGTATAGCTACCACGCTCGCTCTGCACATCACAGGTTGTGTAGGTCCTAGCTGTTAGGAAACGTCCACGTATCACGGTAACTTCTGACGAAGTAGCGATTCCTTCTTTTCTCCAGAACCTAGCGCGCCAAGCCACCGACTGCGGCGCTGCTTCACTGAAGCTGAAACATTCATTTGTCCTAGCAGTAGGCGGCACCTGGATCCCTGTTATAAGACGCAAGAATCGACGGTCGTCGGTTCTTGATAGCGCCAGCGGCGCACCTACCGCGTGCAGTGTAGCTATAGACGCTCACTCTGCACATCGCAGGTTGTCTGGGTTCTTTTTAGGAAGCACCGCCATATCACGGTATCGCCTGACGAAGTAGCGATAGCTTTTTTTATCCAGAAACTGTAGCGCGCCAAGCCACCAGCTGCGGCGCTGCTTCACTGCAGCTGAAACATTCTTTGGTCCTAGCAGAAGGCGGGACCTGGATCCCTGCTATAATTAAAACGCAAGAGTTGGGGATCATCACTTCCTGGTAGCGCCAGCGGCGGACCTACCACGTGCAGTGTAGGTAACACGCTCACACCGCACATCGCAGGTTGTCTGGATTCTTTTTAGGAAGCATCGTCATATCACGGTACCGCCTGACGAACTAGCGATAGCTTGTTTTCTTAAGAAACTGTAGCGCGCCAAGCCACCGACTGCGGCGCTGCTTCAATGCAGCTGAAACATTCATTGGTCCTAGCAGTAGGCGGCACCTGGATCCCTGCTATAAAACGCACGAGTCGTCGATCGTCGCTTCTGGTAGCGCCAGCGCCGGACCTGCCACGTGCAGTGTAGCTAACACGCTCACACCGCACATCGCAGATTGTACGGGTTCTTTTTAGGAAGCATCGTCATATCACGGTGTCACCTGACGAAGTAGCGATAGCTTAGATTTTTTATCCAGAAACTGTAGCGCGCCACACCACCGACTACGACGCTGCTTCACTGCAGCTGAAATATTCATTGGTCCTAGCAGCAGGCGGCACCTGGATTCCTATCATAAAACGCAAGAGTCGTCGATCGTCGTTTCTTGGTAGCGCCAGCGGCGGACCTGCCACGTGCACGCTCACACCGCACATCCCAGGTTGTCTGGATTCTTTTTAGGAAGCATCGTCATATCACGGTATCTCCTGACGAAGTAGCGATAGCTTCTTTTCTCCAGAAACTGTAGCGCGCCAAGCCACCGACTGCGGCGCTGCTTCATTGCAACTGAAACATTCATTGCTCCTAGCAGTAGGAGGCACCTGGATACCTGCTATAAAACGCAGGAGCCGTCGATCGTCGCTTCTGGTAGCGCCTGCAGCGCCGGACCTGCCACGTGCAATGTAGCTAACACGCTCACACCGCACGTCGCAGATTGTCCGGGTTCTTTTTAGGAAGCATCGTCATATCACGGTGTCACCTGACGAAGTAGCGGTAGCTTAGATCTTTTATCCAGAAACTGTAGCGCGCCACACCACCGACTACGACGCTGCTTCACTGCAGCTGAAATATTCATTGGTCCTAGCAGCAGGCGGCACCTGGATTCCTATCATAAAACGCAAGAGTCGTCGATCGTCGTTTCTTGGTAGCGCCTGCGGCGGACCTGCCACGTGCAGTGTAGCTCGCTCACTCTGCACATCGCAGGTTGTCTGGGTTCTTTTTAGGAAGCATCGTCATATCACGGTATCGCCTGACGAAGTAGCGATAGCTTAGTTTATCCTGAAACTGTAGCGAACCAGGCGCGACTACGTCGCTGCTACACTGCAGCTTAAACATTCATTGGTCCTAGCAGCAGGCGGCACCTGTATCCCTGTTATAAAACGCAAGAGTCGTCGATCGTCGTTTCTTGGTAGCGCCAGCGGCGGACCTGCCACGTGCAGTGTAGCTAACACTCTCACAACGCACATCGCAGGTTGTCTGGGTTCTTTTTAGGAAGCATCGTCATATCACTGTACCGCCTGACGAAGTAGCGATAGCTTCTTTTATCCAGAAACTGTAGCGCGCCAATCCATCCCAAGCAACCACCGATATCCTTCGGACGGCCGACAGAGGTCTGTTTCGGATGTTCTGTACGTCCGCTGAACATCCGCAAACCGCCGGTAGACGTCCGTCGGCCGTCCGAAAGGTGGCCAAAGGTATACGGTTCGCCGGCCGACGGACGTCCAGTTGAGTACGTCCATTGGCGGATCTTTCTCGAATATTCGCATATATGGTGCATGCGTGCTTTTTTCACTCTGCGCGATGCAATAAAACAAAAAACAGTTTGATGCATAGCAGGCATATTTTATTGTGGTTGATGATACATCAGCAGAGCAATGGGTTATATTCGGAAAATTTCGTAAATGTGACTCTTCAAATGTGGCAAGCTTGGGACACACATCCGTAATCTTCCCACCCACAGTATTTCTGAAATAAAAAGAACGCGGCAAACATCAGTCATGTAAAACAAATGGCACAATGCAGTAGCCCAAGTAAAAACATTGGAACCAATTAATAGAAGTGTTTAATGCTGCAAGTATAACAGACAATGCACTTAGGGAAAGGCATCCCTGCCTTTCCCTCTCTCTCTCTCTCAATAAGTATAAGGCAATAACTGCTCTCACTTTCCACACCATATTTGACAATGTATATGTTCTTTATTTATTCTTATGGGCCCTAGCGCACTAACCTGCGCAGCACTGTACGCGACTGTGCACAGAAAGCCGCAAAGCTTCCGTTGCGAACCACTGCGAACTACACGTGCTTCCTATGGTCTGCCTTTCGCGCGTTGTCACTCTTTATATAGGCACAGAGAACCTAGCGATGCCTTAAATATTAACAAGATGCGAAAATACTCCGTCCCGCAACTTTGAAGAGGAGTGGGAATTAGCCGCGCGAGTCGAGGGCTCCCGAAAGTGTGAGAACAGCACACACTTGTGGAAGCCATCTCCTCGCGCTTACTGCTCCCACTGTCCTGTGAACGAATTTTATATGAGCATGCATGCTGCATTGTCCTAGAAGCAAGTTCCAAGAAGTGTACTGGATACATACCTTCGTAGGCAATCACATGTGCACTAAGCCTTCTTTAAACCAAGGTCGACGCAGTACGGGATTCCGGTGTTCCTGAAGAGCTTCAGGAGCTTCCCGTATCTTTCGAATTGCTTAGTTACAATATACTTTCGTCCACAGACCGAACAAAGCCACACATTATAATAACAGAGCTATAAAGCTCTGCGCGACAACACTACGTGACAAATCAAAACAGCGCTACGGAGCCGTACTGATGGATTGGATTGGACTGACCGCGAACTGACATCTATGATGATGGTGATAGCAGAATGCACGAGAGTTTTGATGATACTTAGGAGTGGTTTCAATGGCAAGTTTTGCTAGCAAAACGGTGGACATGTCGCACAACTCCACTAATTTGGAGAAGTTTTATAAATATAAAACTACTTATTGAGTTCTTGCAAAATTCTGCAACACCTGCTTCTCTTCGATAAAAGCTCGTTGGCGGCTCTTGCACTGCAGGAAGGAGTGCAATCGCACCAATTTACAAACATCTTCGCGTCAAGCCCTCCAACTGATGCAAATAAAACAGTATACATACACGAAAGACGCGAATTTTCTGTGAAATAAAAAACGTCCATACTCATGGCCTGGGAAAATACTCGGCCTTACATCCTTCGGACGTGCACCTCGTCTCTCATGCGGATGTACAAAAGTGGACACTGTCCGTACGTCCGGCGTATGTACGAATACGGACATCCGAAATCGGATTGTGTTCGTACGTCCGATGGACGTCCGATCTCGGCAAAGGATGTTCGGATCTAGCTCGTACGTCCGACGGATATCTGTGGTTCCTTGGGATTGACTACGACACTTTTGTTGGGCTAGTTGGTAGGACATGCTTGTGAACAAACCAGCGCAAAAGAACACAACGGACATGAAAAAGGCGGAACACGGCGGAACACCCTGCTGTTTTTCTCGCCTAGTATTGAAACTTTTCACCTTCACGTAAGATCTTTGGTTTACTTGTGCGGCTTGTCTCATAATGACCTTGTAGATTCCACTTGTTCTTGCTCTCCTTGTGTGGTACGCCCCCCTGACATGGCTGTATATATAGGTTCCATCCGGTTTGGTTTGGTTTATGGGGTTTAACGTCCCAAAGCGACTGAGGCTATGAGAGACGCCGTAGTGGAGGGCTCCGGAAATTTCGACCACCTGGGGTTCTTTAACGTGCACTGACATCGCACAGTACACGGGCCTCGAATTTCTCCTCCAAAGAAATTCAACCGCCGCGGCCAGGATCGAACCCGCGTCTTTCGGGCCAGCAGCCGAGCACCATAGCCACTGAGCCACCGCGGCGGCTTTGGGTTCCATCCGTACTTCCGAAATAAAGTTGTAAGTTCAGCGCTCCTGCCCTTGTGTTCCGCCTTTTTCTTGTCCGTTGTGTTTTTTTGCGCTCGTTTGTTCACAAACCGACTACCACGCTGCTTCCTTGCAGCTGAAACATTCATTGGTCCTAGCAGTAGGCGGCACCTGGATCCCTAGCGGCACCTTGATCCCTAGCGCCTGTGGTGGACCTGCCGCGTGCAGTGTAGCTAACATGCTCACACCACACATCGCAAGTTGTTTGGGTTCTTTTTAGAAAGCATCGTGATATCAAGGTATCGCCTGACGAAGTAGCGATAGCTTCTTTTATCCAGAAACTAGCACGCCAATCCACCGACTGCAGCGCTGCTGCACTCCGCCTGAAACGTTCATTTTTCCTGCCAGAGGGTGGCACCTGGATCACCATTATAGAACGCAAGAGTCGACGATCGTCGCGTTTTGGCAGTGGAGGACGCCCCACGCACAGAGAGGCTAACGCGTACGATCTCCACGTCGCAGGTTGTCTGGGTTCCTGTTAGCAAGCATCGTCGCATCACGGTATGTCTAACGAAGTAGCGATGTCCTCTTTTATTCAAAAACTCTAGCGTACCAGACTACCGTCTGCTGCGCTGCTACACTTCAACTGAAACCTTCATTTCTCCTTGCACAGTGTGGTACCTGTATTACCGTTATACAACGCAAGAGTCGACGATCGTTGCGTTTTGGCAGGGGCAGCGGCGGACGCGTGAAGTGCAGCGTGGCTAACACGCTCGCTTCGCACGTCGCAGGTTGTCTGGGTTCCTGTTATTAAGCATCACCGTATGATGGTACCATCTTCCGAACTAGTGATATCTTCTTTTATTCAGAATGCTCTACCTCTCCAGACTGCCGTCTGCATGCAGCGCTGGTCACTGCACCTGAAATGTTCATTTGTACTGGCACTGGGTGGCACCTGAACCACCATTATAGAACACAAGGGTCGACGATCGTTGCGTTTTGGCAGCGGCGGACGCACAACGTGCAGTGTGGCTAACACGCTCGATCTCCACGTCGTCGCAGCCTGTCTGGGTTCCTGGTAGGAAACATCATCGTATTATTGGTCAAATGTTTAGGGGAATCCCCCAAGGTGGAGTAGATTTGTAATAAGCTTGCCGTCCCGGTTAGCTCAATTGGTAGAGCGACTGCTCCGGTGTGGCGGTGGTTCCGGGTTCGAACCCCGGACCAGGACGAATTTTTCTTTAACTACGAAGTTTCTGAGAAAGCTGTATAGCTTTCCTTTGTAGCCGTATGGCTGCGCTTGGGTGGATGCCAATGAGTAATTACTCCCTTATTACAAATCTACTCCACCTTGGGGGATTCCCCTAAACATTTGACCAACACTCTTCCCACTTCGAGTTACTGATCAATTCGCTCTCGCCCTACCATAAGCTTGCCGTCCCGGTTAGCTCAATTGGTAGAGCGACTGCTCCGGTGTGGCGGTGGTTCCGGGTTCGAACCCCGGACCAGGACGAATTTTTCTTTAACTACGAAGTTTCTGAGAAAGCTGTATAGCTTTCCTTTGTAGCCGTATGGCTGCGCTTGGGTGGATGCCAATGAGTAATTACTCCCTTATTACAAATCTACTCCACCTTGGGGGATTCCCCTAAACATTTGACCAACACTCTTCCCACTTCGAGTTACTGATCAATTCGCTCTCGCCCTACCATAAGCTTGCCGTCCCGGTTAGCTCAATTGGTAGAGCGACTGCTCCGGTGTGGCGGTGGTTCCGGGTTCGAACCCCGGACCAGGACGAATTTTTCTTTAACTACGAAGTTTCTGAGAAAGCTGTATAGCTTTCCTTTGTAGCCGTATGGCTGCGCTTGGGTGGATGCCAATGAGTAATTACTCCCTTATTACAAATCTACTCCACCTTGGGGGATTCCCCTAAACATTTGACCAACACTCTTCCCACTTCGAGTTACTGATCAATTCGCTCTCGCCCTACCATAAGCTTGCCGTCCCGGTTAGCTCAATTGGTAGAGCGACTGCTCCGGTGTGGCGGTGGTTCCGGGTTCGAACCCCGGACCAGGACGAATTTTTCTTTAACTACGAAGTTTCTGAGAAAGCTGTATAGCTTTCCTTTGTAGCCGTATGGCTGCGCTTGGGTGGATGCCAATGAGTAATTACTCCCTTATTACAAATCTACTCCACCTTGGGGGATTCCCCTAAACATTTGACCAACACTCTTCCCACTTCGAGTTACTGATCAATTCGCTCTCGCCCTACCATAAGCTTGCCGTCCCGGTTAGCTCAATTGGTAGAGCGACTGCTCCGGTGTGGCGGTGGTTCCGGGTTCGAACCCCGGACCAGGACGAATTTTTCTTTAACTACGAAGTTTCTGAGAAAGCTGTATAGCTTTCCTTTGTAGCCGTATGGCTGCGCTTGGGTGGATGCCAATGAGTAATTACTCCCTTATTACAAATCTACTCCACCTTGGGGGATTCCCCTAAACATTTGACCAACACTCTTCCCACTTCGAGTTACTGATCAATTCGCTCTCGCCCTACCATAAGCTTGCCGTCCCGGTTAGCTCAATTGGTAGAGCGACTGCTCCGGTGTGGCGGTGGTTCCGGGTTCGAACCCCGGACCAGGACGAATTTTTCTTTAACTACGAAGTTTCTGAGAAAGCTGTATAGCTTTCCTTTGTAGCCGTATGGCTGCGCTTGGGTGGATGCCAATGAGTAATTACTCCCTTATTACAAATCTACTCCACCTTGGGGGATTCCCCTAAACATTTGACCAACACTCTTCCCACTTCGAGTTACTGATCAATTCGCTCTCGCCCTACCATAAGCTTGCCGTCCCGGTTAGCTCAATTGGTAGAGCGACTGCTCCGGTGTGGCGGTGGTTCCGGGTTCGAACCCCGGACCAGGACGAATTTTTCTTTAACTACGAAGTTTCTGAGAAAGCTGTATAGCTTTCCTTTGTAGCCGTATGGCTGCGCTTGGGTGGATGCCAATGAGTAATTACTCCCTTATTATCATCGTATTATGCTACCGTCTTACGAACTATAGTCGGATACAACTTAAGAAGGCAGCGGCTTTTCCCCGTCAAACGACCCCCCCTCCAGCCAATGGCGTCGGCCAATTCTCATGACCATGCTAGAGTCACAAAGCAGGGAGTGGTAGATATAAGGTAATAGTCCCCTCCCTCCATAGTCGGGGCGAGACCCCTCGCTCCATTGTCGCAGGGCTCCCTGCATTGTCACCCTAGCAGGGTCATGAGAATTGGCCGACGCCATTGGATAGAAGGGAATCCTTTAACAGGGAAAAGCCGCTCCCTTCTTAAGTTGTATCCGACTACAGTGATATCTTCTTTTATTCAGAAAATCTAGCGGGCCAGACTACCGTCTGCAGCGCTGCTACACTTCACCTGAAAGCTTCATTTCTCCTTGCACATTGTGGCACCCGGATTACCGTTACAGAACGCAAGGGTGGACGATCGTCGCGTTTTGGCAGCGGCGGACGCACCACGCACGGAGAGGCTAACGCGCTCGATCTGCACGTCACAGGTTGTCTGGGTTCCTGTTAGGAAGCATCGTCGTATCACGGTATGTCTCACGAAGTAGGAATATCCTCTTTTATTCAGAAGCTCTAGCGTGCCAGACTACCGTCTGCAGCGCTGCTACGCTTCATCTGAAACCTTCATTTCTCCTTGCACAGGGTGGCACCTGGATTGCCGTTACAGAACGCGAGAGTCGACGGTCGTCGCGTTTTTGCAGCGGCGGACGCTACACGCGCAGTGTGGCTAAGAAGCTCGATCCGCACGCCGCAGGTTGTCTGGGTTCCTGTTAGGAAGCATCGCAGTATCACGGTACCGTCTTACGAAGTCTCGACATCTTCTTTTATTCAGAAACTAGCGCACCAGGCTACCGTCTTCGGAGCTGCTACACTGAAGCTGAAACTTTCAGTGCTCCTGGATGGGGGTGGCATCAGGGGCACTGGTATATAACGCAAGTGTCACTGATCGTCCCGTCTTGGCAGCGGCTGACGCACCACGTGCAGTGTAGCTACCACGCTCGCTCTGCACATCACAGGTTGTCTAGGTCCCTGTTAGGAAACGTCCACGTATCACGGTAACTTCTGACGAAGTAGCGATTCCTTCTTTTCTCCAGAAACTCTAGCGCGGCAAGCCACCAACTGCGGCGCTGCTTCACTGCAGCTAAAACATTCATTGGTCCTAGCAGCAGGCGGCACCTCGATCCCTTCTATAAAACGCAAGAGTCGACGGTCGTCGCTTCTTGATAGCGCCAGCGGCGAACCTGCCACGTGCAGTGTAGCTAACACGCTCGCTCTGCACATCCCAGGTTGTCTGGGTTCTTTGTAGGAAGCGTCGTCATATGACGGTACCGCCTGACGAAGCAGCGATAGCTTCTTTTATCCAGAAGCCGTAGCGCGCCAAGCCACCGACTGCAGCGCTGCATGCTTCACTGCAGCTGAAACATTCATTGGTCCTAGCAGTAGGTGGCACCTGGATCCCTGCTATAAAACCATGGAGGTAAAAAAACTTTTTCTTCCTCCATGTATAAAACGCAAGAGTCGACGATCGTTGTTTCTTGGTAGCGCCAGCGGCAGACCTGCCACGTGCAGTGTACCTGACACGCTCACTCTGCACATCGCAGGTTGTCTGGGTTCTTTTTAGGAAGCATCGTCATATCACGGTATCGCCTGACGAAGTAGCGATAGCTTAGTTTATCCTGAAACTGTAGCGAGCCAGGCTACCGACTGCGTCGCTGTTACACTACAGCTTAAACATTCATTGGTCCTAGCAGTAGGCGGCACCTGGATCCCTGTTATATAACGCAAGAGTCGACAATCGTCGCTTCTTGGTAGCGCCAGAGGCGGACGTACTACGTGCAGTGTAGCTAACACGCTCGCTCTGCACATCGCAGGTCCTCTGGGTTCTTTTTAGGAAGCACCGTTATATCACGGTATCGTCTGACGAAGTAGCGATAGCTTCTTTTATACACAAACTGTAGCGCACCAGGCTACCGACTGCTGTTCTGCTACACTGCAGCTGCAACGTTAATTGGGGCCTAGCAGTGGGTGGCACCTGGAACCTTGTTATATAACGCAAGAGTCGACGATCGTTGCTTCTTAGTAGCACCAGCGGCGGACGTACCACGTGCAGTGTAGCTTTTCACTTACTTTTGAGAGATTGCATTTTCATGTGTACAACCAACCATAACTTGTGAAACGAAGGTGCTCAAATCCGGCTTCTTTTGTTCTAAAAGGAAGTATCTCGACGTGTTAATCACGAATGCGTGCTATTGAAGCAGTGTTGAGAGATTGCGTTTTTGAGTGTGCAACCACTATGACTTGCGAAATGAAGGTGTTCAAATCTGGCTTGTTTTGCTCTAAAACGATGTAATTCGCAGTGTAAAATCGATTACATGCTTCTCACGCAGATTTGAGGTATTGCCTTTTTGAGTGTGCAACCACAATGACTTGTGAAACGAAGGTGTTCAAATCTGGCTTGTTTTGCTCTGAATCGACATATTTCATCAAGTTAAGCACCAATACGTACTTTTCACGCAGTTTTGAGAGACTGCGCTTTCGAGTGCACAACCAACTTGTGAAACGAAAATTCAAATCTTGCTTGTTTTGCTCTAAAACGATGTATCGACGTTTAATTAAGCACGAATACATGCTTTTCAAGCTGATCTGACAGATTGTGTTTTTGAGGGTACAACCAATGAAAGCTGATGACTTATGAAACGTAGTTGTTGAAATCTGGCTTCTTTTGCTCTAAAACGAAGTATCTCGACGTGTTCAGCACGAATACTACATGCTTTTCGCGCAGACCTGTGAGATTGCGTTCTTGTGTGTACAACCAATGACTTGTGATGACTTGTGAAAAGGTGTTCAAATCTGCCTTGTTTTGCTCTCAAACAATGTATCTAGACATGTTAAGCACGAATACATGCTTTCACGCAAATCTGAGACAGCGTTTTGAGTGTGCAAACACGACATGTGAAACGAATGTGTTCAAATCTGGCTTCGTTTGCTATAAAACGATGTATCTCGACGTTTTAAGCATGAATACATGCTTATCACGCAGATGCGAGAGATTGCCTTTTCGCGTGTGCAACCAGGATGACTTGCCAAACGAAGGTGTTCAAATCTGGTTCGTTTTTCTCTAAATCGATGTATCTTGTGGAGTTAAGCCCGAATAAGTGCTTTTCATGCAGACCTGAGAGATTGTTTTTGAGTGCACAGCCAATTAATTGTGATGTCTTGTGAAGTTGTTCAAATTTGCCTGGTTTTGCTCTCAAAACGATGTATCTCGACATGTTATGCACGAACACATTCTTTTCACGCAGATCTGAGACTGCGTTTTTGAGTGTGCAAATATGATGACTTGTGAAATGAAGGTGTTCAAATCTGGCTTGTTTTGCTCTAACTTGATGTATCCCGTCGAGTTAAGCCCGAATATGTGCTTTTCACGCATTTTTTAGAGACTGTGATCTTGAGTGTACAACCACAATGACCTGTGATGCGAAGGTGTTGAAATCTGACTTCTTTTGCTCTAATACAATGTATCCTGCCGATTTAAGCACGAATACGTGCTTTTCACGCAGTTCTGAGAGACTGCGTTTTTGAGTGTACAACCCCGATGACCTGTGAAACGAAGGTGTTGAAATCTGACTTCTTTTGCTCTAATACAATCTATCCTGCCGATTTAAGCACGAATACGTGCTTTTCACGCAGTTTTGAGAGACTGCGTTTTTTAGTGTACAACCACGATGACCTGTGAAACGAAGGTGTTGAAATCTGACTTCTTTTGCTCTAATACAATCTATCCTGCCGATTTAAGCACGAATACGTGCTTTTCGCGCAGTTTTGAGAGACTGCGTTTTTGAGTGTACACCCATGATGACCTGTGAAATGAAGGTGTTGAAATCTGACTTCTTTTGCTCTAATACAATGTATCCTGCCGATTTAAGCACGAATACGTGCTTTTCACGCAGTTCTGAGAGACTGCGTTTTTGAGTGTACAACCACGACTTGTGAAACGAAGGTGTCACTAGAGTGCTGAAGCCAGCCTTCCTCAGGAGCTGAAATGACAATGAATGTAGAAGAAGTGATTGTATTGCAGTTTTTTGAGCCCTCACATCACCTACAACACACTTTTACGTCACAGTTATCGTGCAGCTGTTGAAACAAAAACAGCATAAAATGAAAATCTAAATATAAATTATTTAGCAGTCGTAGGAGAATACCACGTGGTAATCCGTGCACAAAAATTCCTTAGACATCGTTACAAGACGAAAATACGCATGCAAAAGTTAGGTGCCTACAGTCCTTTAAGTGCTATGATACACTGCAGAATGACCATGAGTACAAGCCATGACAAACTATGTTCTATCATTCATGACTTTACATGTTCACTTAAATGCACTGTGACATCATACACCGGTGTTATATCATCCGAATTGCGTGCCATGGGCGGCGGTGGATGGATTTTGTGCTAATGGGACATATAGTGCTGTCGCCTTAAATATGGTTGCTTGCTTTACATTCATGCGGTGCCTACATTCTAGCATGGGTGGTCTCAGATCCCTTGCCAGTATTGATGGAGACCCCTCCAGACTTTAAGCACTGAACACCACTGTTAACGACTGTCACCCTCGGCAGAATAAAAAAAATATGACGAAAAGGCATGCAAAATATGCCAGAATCCTGGGCACATGGTCATGCTGTCTAGTTCCTTGCAGTGTTGCCACTTTTTCCGTATCTCAATATAAATTTTTTTGTTTTTTTTTGAAGCGGACTCACTTCAGCAGCCTCTGACTGCTATTATGCAAATTAGTGTGCACAGGGTGTGACACTACTCTCGGCCTGGTTGAAACGACTTTTGACCCTGCCTATAAGTCGACCTTATGACTTTGCATATAGGTCAACCCCCAACTTAGCAAGGCCACTTTATTTTAGGCGTCATCTCATAATCAAGAGTACTACATCACCATGATATTTATCTTTCATGCATCATCACTGCCACCAAATGGTGCATGGATTTGAGCATTCAAAAATAGCACGTTGGCATCATCTGTAGCTTATAAAAAAAAAAGAAGGGCAGGGAGCAGTCCTGGAGCCCTGGTAATGATTTCCTTAGTAAGTTGCTGAACTCGGAATGCTTGTGTTGTCTTGGGATTCACGAGTGTTCTACATATAAAAAGTGGCTATAGACACCTAGAATATTTATGGTCTATGGGAGTTGAACGTCCCAAAGTGACTCAGGCTATGAGGGACGCCGTAATGAAGGGCTCCGGAAATTTTGGCCACCTGGGGTTCTGTGACGCACACCGACATTACCCAGCATGCGGGCCTCAAACATTTCACCTCCATTGAAATGCGACTCCCGCAGCCGGTATCGAACCCGCGTGTTTCGGGCCAACAGCCGAGCGCCATAACCACTGAGTCAACGCGGCGAATACCTAGAAGGGAGAATACATGCTGGTTCATGAAGACACATGCCGCCCAACGCACCGCTCGCCAGGCATTATGTGCAACTTGGTTCGCATCCAAGCTGGTGCAAACAGTATTTTTGCACTATCGAAAGTGTGTAATCTTGTTACAAGTACATAATTACCGGTCATAACACATGCTGAAGCAAAACACCATGCTGGGACAGTTAGGCTAGCCTCACCGCATTAGCCCCCATTATAACGTGTGCATGCAGTTTCACAGTGTCGCCAGCAGGTGCCCAGCATCCAAGCACACAGAGGGTGCCATTAGGAGAAGTGCCATGTGCAGGGTCGCAGTTGGATAAACAGCGGGACTTCCTGACCCTTTTACACAAGGGGGTAATCGGTCATAGGCGCCATATATCAACAGCTACAATGGTAGGTCCTGCCAGTGGTTTTGTACCACAGGACCCCTGCAGCACATTCAAAGACCACTTGACACAGAAGTGAAGCACACCACTTTTAATGAACATCAAAACAACCTGTAGGACAGTGGGTAGCGGACCAGCATGCTGCGTTCGAGGTGTCGACTACAGTGCTCCCATCCTAGGAGCTGGTACACCTGGGTGGAGTGCAAGCAAAAGCATGTCAACAACTCTGCACACCCACTGCTGTTTCTACATCAAGTTCAAAGCAGTACAAAAATGGCAAAGAATTCATTTAGTGCTTTAGCACAGTGTAGCACACTGAAGATACAGGGGAAACACGTTGCAACAGGGCGGAAAGCTGAGCTAGTTGGTAAAAATTCATTATGAAAAATCCAGGCGCTAACAAACAACGACACAGAGGGGACACAAAGGAGGGAAAAGGTGACACTTCAAACAATATGGTTCTTCATTGTCGTAACTGCAGCAAGCACAAGAAGAAACGTGCTCCCATCTTTTCCAAAACGTGTGTTTTTTTTCGTCACCGAGATCGTATAATGTGGGAGATAGTTCAAGCCTATCATATCACAAAAATGGGGCATACATGTGTTTGTGACCCTTCAGTTGCCTTGTCTAGTAGAGAAATAAGTTTTTTGAAAGAGCAATTGAAAACAGCGAGTTAATCTTTTCCTGCACATTGGTCGGCATGTGATGTGTGATTACAGTGGGTTTGTTTTGGTTTTTGTTGCATATACAGAAGCTTCTGAATAAAAATTCTTGTAGTTGCGAGTACGCGCTGTGTCGTTGTTTGTTAGCACCTGGATTTTTCATCAGGAAACCTGTTCCCAGCTGTGCTTCTCCCTAGCGGCGGCAACTTATGTGCAGCAGTGCTGCAGGAAGCAAGTCATCATGGCGTCCTGATTAGTCGGCACAGCAGCTCCTTTATCCCCTCAGGATAAATGTAGTAAAGCGTCTTATTTTTCACCGGCAGCTGCAGCAGCCTCCCTCTCTCACTGCAAAGCCACGCGTAGTTGTGTGCGTTGCTTCACGTACACCTCCGGCCTTTGTGGTGTACAAAAGAGCATTGCTTTTATTTACTGAACCCAATAGGTGAATTAAGCAGCTTCTGTTTGCCTCTTTACTGTGAAACGTGATTCACAAAGCTAGGCTGAATTTTTCTTCGGCCGTGTCTCAGAGCCCCAGCGTATGAATAGTGCGGCCAGTGTGGCCCATCCCACCTGCTGAAGCCGGCGCTCCACCTCCAGGCTGGGCTTCTCCTCCAGCAGGCGCAAGAGCACGCGCGCTGCCCGGCCGTGATGCCGCAGCGCCATGGCATGCTTCTCCACAAAGGGGGCCACCTGCACAGCACGTCCACTCAGCACTGCGCACAACCACTGCTGCTCTATGCACCACTGCGGAGGTTGTCTGCACTCCCCACACAGGAGCCTCTCCGCAAAACTCAGAGGGATGGTCCAGCCATTTCAGAGCAACTCTTGGAGCAGAAAAATATCCATTTTGTATCAAACAATAATCCTCAAGCAGCAGCACGAATGCAATAAAGGAGTCACCCAGAAGAGTTTCTTCCTAGCGAGATAAGGTTCATCCATGTGTAGCTCAAATCAAATTAAATTTATTTCAACATCACAACGTACACTGCAATGCTGCTGGTGCAGGCCCTCTGGAGGCTTGACGAGACCTACACCTTGCTAACAAACACCTCGCAGAAACAGCTGTGGTGATCACTAAATGAGCACAAGACAATAGGAAAAATTCGGAAGAACACAAAAACAAGACAGAAAACGAATGACATGCAATCTTCTTTCAGAGTGAGGAGATGCCATTCCAAGTTGAGAGTAGTTGGCAGACAGTATTTTAACCTTTGATGCCCGTAATTTGTTCGGGTGCGAGGAACTGCCCAGCGGTCAGTGCTACGTGCATTGTACACACTGGTTCGCAATGTTTGCAGGAACTAAAAAAAAAAACTCAAGAAAGGTGTTCACAGAAAACAGTGACAAAACATTTTAATAATACTGACACTGTCTTGCACGCAACTTCAGCCAACAGTGCTTGACTAAAAGTCCAAATGAACATGTTCACTAGAACCATTTTTTCATGTTGGCTCTACAGTTAACCCTGGTCATGACGACATTAAAAGAAGTCCGAGATTTTAAGGCGGAAGCCTTTAATGTCTCATCGTTGTAAGCAGCAGTTGTCGACAGAAAATGTCACGCTTTTCAATTGGTGGAAACGGTCGTGACGTCACAGTGCGCGAATTTCAAACGCGGCCAATTGTACTTTGGCTAGTAACCATGCAACCACTTGAAGGGATCGTATAGTGATGCTCCAATTAAGTGGGACTGAGCTTAGTTAATTGCTTATTTACCCAATTAGCCTAATTAGGTTTACTAGTCAGGCCATATAAATAAATAAAACCGATTAAGAAATTGGTCGAGCTCAGGAATCGAACCCCGGTCTTTGGAGTGCGAGACGAGCAGGCTATCCACTCCGCCATGTCAGCTCGATGGTTTGGAATGAACAAAGGCGCGTCTAGTGAATACGGTGTCTTCACTCACTCTCATCCTCCTCCATTCCCTTCCCGCGAGGTTTAGGTGTCCAACAAATGAGAGACAGATACTTTTCCTTTCCTCAAAAACCAATTTACTGACGAGCGAGGCGTAGAACCAAATGGGCGATGGCGTTCTATGGACTCCTTGGCAGCGTTGGAAGACGCTGTCGTGTTCCACTCTTAGGGGCGTCAGTGACCACACTTTAGGTCAAAAAAGTGCCCCCCCCCCCCTGAATTTTGTGAGACAGTTACTGCGTAATTTCCTTTCCTCAAATACAATTTTCATTTTCTTCATTACGGCTCCTCTTTATCTATTTTCTTTCACTCCCACTTCCTCCCTTCCTCTACGGTGCGGTTCAGGTGTCCACCGAGATGACAGAGAATTACTGCGCCATTTCCTTTCCTCAAAAAGCGTTGCGTTCAAAGGGCAAGGCATCGCGCTGAATGGGTGCTGTTCCGTAGACTCCCTGGCAGGACTACAACGCGCTGTCGCGTTCCACTCCTAAAGGCGAAGCTTAAGCGTAATTAATTAGCAGTTAATTTGTATTCAGGCATTAATCAGTAATTAACCATTAATTAGGGATTTGTCATCACTTAGTAATTAGTAGTCAATTATATGTGACGCCACCGGTGCCACAGAAACAGCGAAGGTGGTGCGGAAAACGCTTCCGCCTCTACCCACTTTAGACAGTCAAAGCGCCCCCTGAATTTTTTTTGTTACATCTAGGTTCTTGGTCATATAGTTTTGGCGACAAGAGCCAATTGAAAGGATACTGCAGAATGGAAACCAAAATAAGAAATAAATGCAGGCAAAATCACCTGAAGAAGTTTACAGAAAACAGCGTTACTCCAAGTTGTAAACACTGAGAAACATTTCGTCATCGATCTCGCTGATAGTAAAACTGCAGCAGCAGCCACCACCACCTCCACCATGGCTTGTGCAACACCGCTAAGAGTGGGAGGCGGGGGCACCACAACTGAGACAGAGGGGAATGTGCACGGCTCATATTTCTTCCTGCATGTTCCTTCTCTCTATCTTCCCCTCGCAGTTGCCCCAAAAAACGGACTCCTCACTTTACGTCACTGGCACTCTCCGCCGTCCCCACTTCCAACGCGTGAGACCTATCGGCACTGGAATCACACGAGCAACTGCGCAGCAGCGATGGCTGTGCACTGCTCGTGTCATTTCTTTTTTTGCTATGCCCTATTACTTTTCACTGCTTTTGAGTATAAACTGTTGTATTGCCACGTGGTATGACATTCCAAAAGAGAGCACCAGAGATACGCCAACGGCGTTGAAGCACGGCGCATCGTGTCAACTGCAGTCGCTCGTTGCAATCCTCTCATGTCAGTTCATGCTGTATAGTCAAGAAACTTTTGCGTGGTTGAGCCAAATTTTGAGTGGCTCAGCACTAGCTAACAGATAGATGGAGTAGCCAGTTCATTACATCAAGGTCAACAGCCGCAACACCTTCCTTACATGGAGGTCTGAAATACACGTGCTTCAATGGGGGCAGCACTGGGGAATTCAGAAACTTCGTAATATTGAAAAATCCGCTATATCGAGCTTCTTTACATCCAGGTTTAACTGTATTTCAATGCGTTTTGGAACTTTCGATAATTTGTCAAGCCTGCAAAGTGAACCAGCAAGGCCGAAATTCCCCTGTTCCAACAAAGCTTGACTTCGGTGGACATGCTCCAAGCTTTCGTTTCTCAAGCCAGAAGATACTTCTTCAGCAGTCTTCAGGGATATGATGCACGAACATGCAGGAAGGAAAACTCTACCAAAACGCGTGCCGGACTACTCGAGTCTGGCTGACGGTGCAGCCAATAGTAATGCTAGGGGCAGCGTCGTCATCTGCTGCAATGCCTGGTGCGCATGCACAAGCGCGCTGAGATGGCAGCCAAGTAGGAAGGGAGCAGGGGGGAGCCTGCTTCAAAAAATGTCACATAATCGCCTCTCCTGAGTTCTTTCCTTCCTCCATGTGCGGGAATAAAGTGGCGGCTAAATTCTACCATGAGCCAGCCCACCAGTGCCCTATGTTGCCAACTTACAGCCTGAATGGTTCCAAAAATAGTAGTTTTCCCGTGACCACATCATTTTTTTTTGCACAGCTAAGGCACAATATTCATCCATTTGTCGTTTTTGAAGCAGACTGGTGCCGCAAAATGTATCAGAATGGCACAAATGGAGTAGCTGGAGCAGAACTCCCGTGCTCATTGAAGAAGCGTAGCTTGTTGGGCCAGTTGGTGTACGGTAAGTAGAAAACCAGCAGAAAGGACGCGTTTGCAATCAGGAGAAGTACACAGGACAAGACAACGCTTCAGAGTTGTCCTGTGTACTTCTCCTGCTTGTGAAAGCGTCCTTTCCACTGGTTCTCCACTTCCCGTGGTCATTATCATACATGAGTCAAGTACGATCGGCTCTGGATTATGCATGCGCACTATAGGATCCTCCTACCATAATTGATAACAAAAAAACTAGAAAATACTGCCAGCTCGCTATGTATTCAAAGGACGAAATTTTAGTGCCCCAATAGCACAAAAATTAATGCAAATGGGAATTGTTAGCCCACCACAGTAAAAAAAAAAAAAACCAATGGGTCGAGTTGGAAAATGTCCAGTTGAAACCAATTGGTTAAAAACCAATTGTGTTTTCGCCACCCATTGGGCTCGACCAACTGAGCCCAACTGGTGTTTCCAATCAGAAATAAATGGTCACTCGAGAAGTTTGCAGTGATACGGTGGCCGCAACTGGCAAAGGACAGGGTTGATTGGAGAGACATGGGAGAGGCCTTTGCACTGCAGTGGGCATAGTCAGGCTGATGATGGTGATGATGGACCAGACCAAATGGCCCACCACTTGAACTCAAATGGTGCACCTATTAGACTCAAATGGTATGAACTGGCCAGCAAAAAAAAAAAAAAAATTCATTTGGAACCAATTGGCTTTTCTTCTATGACTGCTGTAAGACTTCCGCCAACATTTTTACAAGGAAATTGGAATTATATTTACACGCGAGGACAACAAGCACGCATTGAACACTATAGTCAGACACTGTATACCAACATAAATTCCCAATATATACGCACAGAACGCAATTTTGCAGTCATATACTCCCCTCATGAGACCCTCCAGCTCGAACCAGTGGTGGTTGACCATTAAGCGAAGTTATTTATTTAAGAATGCCCGCTGCGATGGTGGAGATGATGAAAACAATTCCACAGATTAAGCTGCAAATATTTCTTTTACAAGAACTTAATTATTCTAGTGTTCTGTTTTATAGGCAGTTAAATGCATATACAGAGGTGAATGACATCACTGACCCAAACTTCAATTTTCAAACTGGTTGACCAATTGCTACCAACTGGTGCCTACAGTTGGTAGATCAGCTTCCTGTTGGTTTCCTGGGTTCATACTGGGAGTGCCAATAGGTTCCAAATGGTTCCAGTTGCGCAATCCAACTGGGAGTGCCAGAACCAAATGGAACCTCGCAAACCACTCGGGTAATTCAATTGGAAACACTGGAATGCCCAACTGGAACTAGGCAATCCAAATGGGCTACCCAGTTGGAAATAATTTTTAAAGATCACTGCTTGCAGAAGCTTGCAAGCGATTAGGGTGGCATACCTCATCGGGTAGGGGACGCGTGGCAATGAGGTGTCGTCCTAATTGGCTGCGAGCTACTGCGAGCAGCAATATCTAAGATATAAGGTCCACGCAGAGCTTTCAAATTTGACTCGAATACCCGCAAAGATCACCTCTGTTGCACTAGAATATGCCCATCTAAGTCATTTCAGGGTGCCTTTAAGTGTCTCTGCCTAATTTTTTTTTTTCTTTTTGCTTCTGTCATTTACCTCTATCTTGAATGTGCATTGTTACTTGTACTATCCCCCCACCCGCAATGCCAAACTTGTGCTGCCGCTACAAGATAAATGCAGTATATACTTGTGTTTTTTTTTTTCACTGTTTCGAGCGAGTGTGGCCCTTAAACGGCGGGACTGGCATTTTTCCGTTAAATTTTTCCAACAACAGTGGAACCTCTATTCTTCATCATCATCATCAGCCTGACTACACTCACTGCAGGGCAAAGGCCTCTCCCATGTCTCTCCAATTAACCCTGTCCTTTTTATGCTGTAACATGGATTTTTATGACGAATAAATGCAGTCCTGACGAATCCTTCAAGTACACAATGCATTGAAAGTATATCGATCATAGGATGCGTGCCCGATGACCGGCACGAAATGCCCTGAAAAAAAAAAAAAATCAGGTTGCTGCTAAATGAAATGAGATGAAATGAAATCAGGTGGCTAGATCAGTTTACTGGCAAATATCACGTGATTCGAAGTTAAGATCCCCTGAAGATCTGCAGCTCGACTGAATGACGGTTGGGAGCAACGCGCCACGTGTGTGAGTGACGTGTGTGATGTTTGCCTGGCCTGCTTTTGCAAGTGCTCCAGTGTCGGAGGCATTCGAAAAATCAATTTAACGCTCATTTTAATGTCAGGTTACTGTGCAATAGCGAAGTGATAACAAGATTAGACCTTTCATAGTAAACCGTGACTAGATTCAAAGCACCTTTGCTGCGGCTTCAATGCGAAGCACGCTAAACCGGGCGACGGCACGCTCCTATATCTGGCGCCTGAGCCTGGTGGCCAGCACGTCGCTGCAAAGAAACACGCTGCTAGCATAAGCCTTTGTCCTTTCTGGTGCGAACACCGAGCACACAAGACGAGTTAGCAGCGCGGGACGACTTGTGCGTAGCTGTGCCGTGTCACAGGCAGTTATCGTCTATCAGCTATCAGTTTAACGCAATACAAAGGCTAAATTTTGCCCACCCAATGCAGTTTCTTGGCTGACCTTTTTTTCTTCCGAATTAACGGCTGCCAAGTTAGGCGTGCAGCACTTATACAAGTATGTATGCTAAGCAATAAATTTTTTTTTTCCCATTTCCTCACCCCCCTAGTGTGTCAAGGTGGTGCTCTGAGTATTATTGCACACACTATCTGTTCTTCATGGTTGCTTTGCTGACAAAGTTTGGTTGGTTTAGTTGGTTGGTTTATGGGGTTTAACGTCCCGAAATGGCTCAGGCTATTAGGGACGCTGTAGTGGAGGGTTGCGGATAATTTCACCCCCCCTGGGGTTCTCCATACACTGACATCACACAGCACAAAGGCCTCTGACATTTTGCTGTCTTTCGGGTCGGCAGCCGAGGGACACACAAAAGACAGTTGGTCTAATATGGGAAGCAGCCAGACAGTAGAGAATCTTCCCCCACCTTGATGTCGCCAGGGTCGGCCCACTTGAGCAGCTCGGCGTAGATGCGGTTCAGGTCGGCCACCGACGGGGCCTGCTCGTCCGTGGCCTCCTCACCACCCTCTGAAGGAGGGGGAGGGGGCTGACCGTCTCCCCGGCCGGCCTCCTGGCGGGCGAGGAA
This sequence comes from Amblyomma mixtum, assembly GCF_055824585.1. Taxonomy (NCBI): domain Eukaryota; kingdom Metazoa; phylum Arthropoda; class Arachnida; order Ixodida; family Ixodidae; genus Amblyomma; species Amblyomma mixtum. The sequence goes on along the minus strand of NC_143016.1, from coordinate 191,659,934 downwards.
GATCTCACACAGGGCCGCCCCCTTGCGCATCAGGGCCTCCACCACCTGGGCCTTCTGCCTGTCCTGCCTGCAAGGGGGAGGGTCAAATATGCTAGTGTCAGGCAGAGCAGAACAGTGAGGCTAAAAATTGACATGCAGAAAACCAAAGTAATGTTCAACAGCCTAGCAAGGGAACAGCAGTTTGCAATTGGCAGCGAGGTGCTGGAAGTAGTAAGAGAACATGTCTACTTAGGGCAGGTAGTGACTGCTGATCCGGATCATGAGAGGGAAATAAATGGAAGAATAAGAATGGGGTGGAGCACATATGGCAGGTTCTCTCAGATCACGAATGGCAGTTTGCCAATATTCCTCAGGAGAAAAGTATACAACAGCTGCATCTTACCAGTACTCACCTGTGGGTCAGAAACGTGGAGGCTAACAAAGAGGGTTCAGCTTAAGTTAAGGACAATGCAGCGAGCTATGGAAAGGAAAATGATAGGTGTAAAGTTAAGAGATCGGAAGCGGGTGGAGTGGGTGAGGGAACAAACGCAGGTTAAAGACATCCTAGTCGAAATCAAGAGGAAGAAGTGGGCTTGGGCAGGGCATGTAATGCGAAGGCAAGACAACCGCTGGTCCTTCAGGGTAAAAGAGTGAATTCCAAGAGAAGGCAGGCATAGCAGGGGTCAGCAGGAAGTTAGGTGGGCGGATGAGATTAAGAAGTTTGCGGGGATACAGTGGCTGCAACTGACAAAGGACAGGGTTCACTGGAGAGACATGGGAGAGGCCTTTGCCCTGCAGTGGGCGTAGTCAGGCTGATGATGATGAATGTCAAAATCACTTGACACTTCTTCACATCTTCCTGCTGTGTCGCACGCCCTGACCCTCTGCGGTAGCAGCGGCAGAGATGACTAGGGAGGAGGAGTCCCCAACAAAAAGTTTCTCCTGTGCCCAACCCCCGGCCATTTCAGCCTCAAGGGCTCACACAGTATCTGAGACCGCCATACTGCAGGAGGGATCATGGAGCTGCCCACGCTATTTGCATCAAGGTGGATGATCCGGAATGATGTGCCCCCCCCCCCATTGGCATAGCACAGGCCAACAGCTACTGCTCACTTCGAGCCACAGGCAGAAACAGCCCAGCGGGAATCAAATGTGCAGAAGAAGGGAGACGCACTGCTTGTTGGCCTGCACGTCCTTCTTGTCGGTGCGGGCCCCCAGGGCAGCCAGCAGCTCGAGGGAGTCAATGGCCGCCAACGCCTCGTCCGCCAGGGCCACCATGTCCCAGAGGTAGCGGCCACGCTCCTGCAAGGCAACCACACCCTCCTCTGCTGGGAACAGGCATTATTCGCAAGCTATGGCGCAGTGTGGCAGACTGACAGGTGCAAGCGGCCCACATCACTTGCCTGCAACAGTGATAAAAAACTGTGCCAATACAGTGGAACCTCGATTATACGTCCCCTGGTCATGCGACGACCCGCATTTTACGACGAATTTGTGCGGTCCCGGCAAAACCCCCATAGAGACAATGCATTAAAAACCTCGGTTATACGAAGCAAAATTTAGAAGGACCCCGCTTGCTTCGTACGACGTCTGGCTCGTACCGTCTGTCAAAAAGGTTGCCAGCAAACGCAGGCTGGGATGTACCGTATTTTCGCGATTCTAAGCACCCCCCCTATTTTCGGAAAAAAATTTCTGAAAAATAACTTTGCATGCGAATCTAAGCACCCCCTTTTTTGCGCGGAAGAGAGCGTTGCCGAGGCCGCCAAGTGCACTTGCTCTCTTTTTCGTCGAGCCTGTGCAGTCGGAGTCCCGAGGAGGCGCGGCCTGCGCGTTGTTGTTGTGACTGAGAGAAGGATGAAAAGGAAATTGCACGGGCCTGCCTACTGGCTCGAGCCAAGCCACCACCGCTGCCAAGTGCAGATAGAGGAGAGTTAAAAGATCAGAGGAAAGATAAAGAGAAAAGATAAGACACCCGTCGCAGCAACAAATGCGTCCGAAGAAACAGATAAGCGGGCGAGGCCGCGCTCGCCGAAGCGAGGACAGCGGCGTCCACGGCGCTTTTTGTGTTGCTGCGTTCAGACACTACAAGACAGATGGCGGCACAGAACTGTCTGCAGCTATTTTTATTTTGAATGTTTCCTAAATAAAATGTTTTTTCTCGCGCCCGCTTCATCGAGATTTCGCTGCGAAAAGGGGCCGGGGGGGGGGGGGGGGGGGTCAGTTTAGATTTTTCGAATCTAAGCACCCCCTCTCACTTTGGGCATCGCGATCGTGAAAAAAAGGGGGTGCTTAGAATCGAATAAATACGGTAGGCACACTTTAGCCAGTCGATAACCGGTGCGCCTTAATCTTTCCACCTATCAAGAAAACCACGCGAGCCCCTGCCCCGCTGTTCACGGCAGCCTCAACGGCCATTTTATCTTGTTTGTTGAAGACTAGCCCTCTGCCGGCAAAAATTTGCTGCATTTGTGTTCCGAAAAAAAAAAAAAAAGATGACGATGAAGTTCAGACGTTAAAAAATATTACGCCTGATTTTCGATTATACGACACCCAGCTCATACGACGGTTTCGCGCGGTCCCCTGAACGTCGTATAATCGAGGTTCCACTGTACATTGTCATTGCATTTGAAGACAGGGTTCATGCAGGTTTTCAGCCATGAAATTCAAGGATTTTCAAGGACTTCTAAGAACCCCCGACTATTTCTTTCAAGGACATAGCAACACAGCATTTTATTAAAGAAACATTTCCTACATCTCCCGTATCTACCATTTACTGCACAAGAGACTTTTAACACTTGTACCACCAGAACTGGCAAAAATAGGACTGTTGGTGGGACTTTTTCAGATCCGTGGAGAATCGCAGTACATCCAATGCTTTGGTATCGATCGTTACAGCATGAAGATGTATGAAATGATGTGTCACTGCACTGATACGGACTTAAGAATGGTGCGGATTTGTTTGTAGAAGGACGGCAGATTGGGCGAGTGGTTGAGATAAGTACTGCACATCTGCCTTACCATGTGTGGTACACCTTGGTGCTACACTACTTGACCTTTGACCTTGACTTCTCAAATTGTCAGCAGAGGGTGGAAAGAAGCCACGTGGTAATCGCATGGTGTCACTTGATTCAATTTACAGAAGTGACATCAGGGTAAGGGGCACATAAACCGCAGATGTGCGCTCTGTGACTTCGGCAGACGCCACGGAGGAAGGAGAGTGAGACGAGGTGTGCACGTATAGTGAGCTTTCACTACATGAGAACGCAGTCAGCAGAGTTGAACCACCGCCAATTTTTTTCGTTTTCAGTGGCTTATGTTTCCATTATGCTGGCAAGGGGTGCCTGCTACTGGACCTCCACTCTCCATTTCTTGTCTCCACTGCTAAGTGCCGCATGGATTGGTTAATTCTCAAATAGCGCACAATCCAGCTCCCCAACTCACACTTGACAAACGCACCCATCTGCCTGCCCTTGCACATGCCGTATTTACACGACTGTAAGTTGACCTATTAACGTGACAGCGTTAAGGGCCCCGTATAGCAGAAAAGCCGTTGTCGCCGTCGGCAGCGTTGGCTGTGTGCGAAAAACCCTAAAAGCCTGCTACTTTTCCTCTTCGCTTGGTGTGCACGTAGCGCCATCAGGCGACGCCCACTAAAACCTCCTCCTCCTCGCAATGTACTCCACTGCCCCAAGAGGTAGCGCACCACAGCAGCGCCTCCCGCTCGTCTCGTTCAGGCTCAGTGGGGCCGTGCGGGAACGCAGGAATCACGTGGTGAGTGGCGAACAACCCAGCGCACATCCAGGGCATGTTCACCACGAAGCTTGTGGCTTGCTGCCCGTTCGTTTAGAGATCTCCTAGAGACTCCGAGCGATTTGTCCAATGGGTTAGGTTTCACGCCGAACAGATGATGGCGTTCCGCGGACTTCCCTGACAGGCTGCAACACGCTGTCGCGTTTCACTCTTAAAGGTGAAGCTTGAGCGTCCTCCAACTTATTTTTTAAATTTTAAAATCCCAAAGGGGGGGGGGGGGGGGGGGTCAACTTATAAACAGGCGAGACAAGATATAAAGGATGATGCTACAGTATGGTTGCAATTTTATGTTTGTTCTATGGTTCTACCCAGTAGCATTCGGATATTCTGCACGTTTTTTCAGAAACATTTTTCTCTTTTTTTTTTTTTTCACTTTCAACTGAGCACTCGGCACTCAAGGCAGTGCCGATAGTTGATGGAAGGGTCGCTGTTCCAATCGCGGCGGCACCACCACTCGGAAAGGCAGAGCTTCCGGGGAGTGTTGGTAGCTGGTAGTGGGGGGGTTCCTTGGCATATGTTGAAGGATGTTGGGGTTCCTTGAGGCAAAAATGTTTGAGAACACCTGGACTAGACCTAAGGTTAAAATTCTTGCCCAATATTTACTGTACTAAAACTGGTATAGACAAAAAAAAAGAATCTAAAGCCACCGTCTTAAGTTTCGAAGAGAAGGAGGAACCACAATTTAAGACTTTATGAACTTTTTTTAAAAGTGGCGTTCCCTGTCATTCATTCTTTGTGCGGTCAGTCCATGAACGGAATAGGAAGAATGCTGCATCAAATGAGGCAATTTTCATGGCGTTAAGTGCATGATTTCTTGCTTCCGTGAATGCAAAAGTAACCTCCCTACTGCAGTGCCTATTGGTGATGCAGCTACAATAAACAAATATTGTCGAGGCCTACAGATTTTTTACATCAATGTTAAGCAGCAACTTAAGGATTCCATATTCTGTGATCATGGTGTTTGGCATTAATTCGGACTGCCCCAGAGCTAACTCGTCAGAAGCACTTGGGTGTGAAAAAGCAGCTGGAAGTATGAATTTACTATAGTGAAGTCATCGTCAATCAGAAGCACTTGGGTGGCAAAAAGCATCTGGAAGTATGAATTTACTATAGTGAAGTCATTGTCAATAATACAGTTGTTTGATTATAGTATCTTAGTCATAGTAGTTATGGAGTTTGAAAGGCAATGCCAAAATTTCTGTGGCTGTTGAGTCCTAGAACGTGTTAGTGCGGTGGAAAAAAAAAATTACGTTTCTTGTTAATCTAATTTCTGCTGCTAGCTCATGAGACAGCTGGCTAGTGACAGCTCTCTTAATTCTTCTTCTGAGATGAATGCACGGGGCTTCTTCGTTGGCCTTGATTCACTGGTGCAACCCACCTTGTCACTGTCCAGTGCCTGGATGCGTGCCAGCAACAGTGGAACGTGCTTGGTGTGGGCCTGCTTCAGTTCCTCGTACAGCTGCGTGGATGAGTTCCCCTGCAGCCTGCACACACACAGTGCTCTCTTGTGGCCGCTCCTTTCCAGCTCTGGCACACATCTGCCACAATGCACTATGCGGAAGACACTCTACGAGACATTTTACGGACCACATCAACGATGAGGATGCATTTTTACAACACATGGGCAGCTTTTGCCAAAGAGTGCCCGGGCAGAAGGCACATGGGCGTCAAAGACCAAGCACCAGGACAGGGGAAAGCGGTGGGCACCCGGTGGCACTGTCATGCTTCTACCACGGTTTCACCATGTTCACGGATGGACGCTGCAGCATTCGTCCCATGTTTTAGCATGTTCCTTCTCTTTGTGTTGGTGCTTCTTCGCTGCCGATATAAATCAAGAATGCTACCAACTTGCCCAAAAACGTTTCTTACTCAACCATGTTCATTCACCATTACCAAGACCTCTGATTTTCTGAGATGCAAAATTTTACATTCCGCTAACTCAGGACAGAGAATTTGCAATATTCCACAGGAAACATAAGACCCACAAAATAAACATAAATAGCATACTTCAAATGCACCTCCATTTGAAGAATGACCTCAATGATGATGATGACAACTGGTGCACAGTCCTGCGTACGCCATGCCTACCAAAGTTTGGCTCATCTCCATTCTAGGACAATACCCCAGACTGATACACAAATACAGTAGAGTCGCGATAACCCAAATTTGGAGAACCTTCCGTTAATTCAAACAAATTTCAAAATTTAGGTCGGCTGGCTATATCTTCAATGCATTTTAAAGCTGCTAAATTCATGCTGTTGATTCTCTTAAATTGACTTCATTCAAACTTTTTGGCTAGTTGGCCCTTTCGACTTTTTGGCCCTTCATAAAGAAATTCAAAAGAAAGCCAATCAGAACAAAACAAGTGTGCCGTGCCAAGAGGGGAAGACTCTGCGTAGACCTTTGTCACTGCTGTTGCAAAGCCATCCATGCAATCCGGCAACGCTCACCACCTAGGTGCATGTTTAGTTAATGCCGCCGTGGAAGCAGACGACTCCACTCTCACATCCTTCTCCTCCGACGTTGTTCAAGCAGAATGCTCAAGCACTTGACTTGAACTTGCAGCGCACGCTAGCACCGCTATAGTATTCTAGAGCCCTATAGTACCGTGAACGGATTTGGGGCCGTGGTCGTGGCACCATGAGAAGCAGACGACGTAGCGCAACGCATGTGCAGAGAGCAGCGGGGGTGAGTCTTGCCCAGACTCAGGCAAGACGGCCTGCATGTTCATCACCCGTATTTTGATGTGTTTGTTTCCGCGGGTGAACCTGAACTTTGAAAGGAGTGAGCATGAGTGTACAATTCCTTTTGTCGGGTCTTGCTATGGCATTGACATGGGAAGTGCCGTATGTCTCCGTAGACGCCGCTTTGCGTAACATTTAGCGTACGGGACTCCGGGCACCTTCGGCAAACTACACCCCGCGCGTCTGCTAGGTGTCTGGGTTTGCGTTGCTTTTCTTTGCCGGATGTTGGAGCCACTTGTCGAAAATTTGCACTTCTCCACGGGAAGGGCTTCCTAACATTGCGGACCGGAGCTCAGACGCATTGGCATCACGGCCCCGTCTGCAGTAAATGCATTCCCCAAAACTGTGGGAAAGTGTCTTTGGGAATGTGGGAGAGCTGAACTAATAATTGTTTCTGTGGAAGAAACCCAGTGACTGCCGCGAGCTCTGAGCAGGTGGCAGTTGAGGTTGGAGCTCGGTAGGAGACGGACTTTCTCCCGCATGCTTGCTTAAGACAATGGACTGTCCTAGGTCCAAGGGTGACCCAGCTCAATTATTCTGTTCTATGCTGCTGTCATCATTTTAACTGCACTGTACCTTTTTCTTGTCGTAATCAAATGTTTAATTAAACAAGTTTTCTCAGTTAATCCGGCCAATTCGAGAAGTTCATTGGGCAAAGCAGGGAGACGGGACCTACTGAGAAGAAAGAAATACAACAAGCAACAACGAGTGAAGAAGAAGAGAGAAGGAATGAGCGAAGAACAACAGAGTAAATTTTTACTGATGGGCACACCACGTTGTAGCCTGAAGTTATGCCGTATGTGCACAAAGTGTCGCACAACCTAAAGAAAGTTGTGAACAGCCACAAGGTTACATTGGTGTTTTCAGCCCCAAATAAGCCACCGAGATTGACACCTCGGATATGCGGCACAGAAGTGCCTGGCTGCAAGACAAAACATGAGACGGCCTACGTTCGCTGCGTGGTAGGAGAGGTGCACGAGATCCCCTTGAGTTGTGGAATGTCCTATATGGGACAAACAGGCCGATGAATTAATGGCAGCCTTAGGGAGCACGGCAAAAATGTAGAAAACAGGGAAAAATACGCTAATTTGGTTCAGCACATTGGCACGTCTAAGTGCGAGGCACAACTCGGGGAAGCTAGGATTCTAGGCAGGAGCAAGAACGAAAAGGCAAGGGTTTTGCTTGAGGATTTCACATCAAGAAAAAGGCTGATCTGCATAAGCTATCTGTCAACTAACCTGCATTTGGTGGAATTTGATTTTCTTTGCCAACACGGCAGTGCGGCATGTCAAGTGGCGGCTTCTGATAAGCCCCGAAAGAAATGAATGTGGGCAGTTCTATGGTGTATAAATGCATGTACCTCGTTCTCCGAATAAACAGTTGGAAGTTGGCGCCTGCACTGCTGTCCTGTCTCGTCTTGTGTGTTTTGTAGCACCTCATTTCTGCAAGTTTAACATGCATCCCCAACTAGCCCCACAACAAAAGTTACACACCTGGAGGCTGCACATAGATTACGTCATCAACAACATTATAAAAAAAACAATAGGTTATCTGTGGCGTAATTTTTCTTGTGCATTGAAACCAGTTCTTTATAAAACATACTCAACAGCAGCCTGGGATCCTAGCCGTTGCTAAAAAGAAACAGCACAAACAAAGGACAGAGGAAGGTACAACACAGGCGGTGACTTGCAACTGAAGCTTATTCGAAACGTGCACACATACTGAGTAGTCTCGAGGCAAGCTGTCAGCTGAGTCAACGTCAGGGGCGGTGTATAAAGGGCCGGATAAAAGCGATAAAATCTAAAGAGCTTTAAAAGTTTTAACAGGGAACGATGCCTGTGGGAAGAGTGACAGAAGAAAATGAAAAGAACAAGATGCAGGTGAAGGATGCATAATGAGCATGCGGCTGAGTAAAAAAAAAAAAAAGAACGTGGCTAGCACTTTATGTCAAAGGGTTAAAAAGTTAAAAGTGTTCTACGAGAGATAGGATCACTTCTTCAGATAGGCAGCCTCTTTCCATAGTAGGTTGATGGATGGACTGCTGACACACGTGTCCCCACGATCTTGAATTAGGTAAGCTTCACGTATCTCACGGGAGCGCTTCCCATAATATCTTTTCAAAATCTTTGCCTAGTTGAGGGCTGGCACGCAAGAGCATTTCTTACAGTGAATGGCCAGACTGGCGCCAGTGTCGGTCTTGAGTAACTTTGAGAGCTCCATCAGACACTTGTTGATGCACCTTCCTGATTGTCCAACCTAGGGCACACCACACGATAGTGGTACCTCATATACAGCCGAGGCCACACAGGGTTTTAGATATGCTGCCTTGTGAGTGATCTCGCACACGCTCTTCGGCTGATCTTCTTGACTGACTCTTTCACAGGGGCGCCGAAAGAGCAACACGTATTCTGTGTTTCCCGGCTATTTTCTTGAGTCTATGGCTTGCCTCGTGTCCATAGGGAACCACCGCTGTTCTTGACTGGTCCAGGCTGCTGTTGGCATGATGAAAATTGCAAAGCTCTCGCAGTAATTTCTCTGCCAAGCTAGCGAGGTGCGACATGGGGAACCCCACATCCATTTTTAAAAGCTCTTAAGATTTTATCGCTTCTATCCGGCCCTTTACACCGCCCCTGACATTGACTCAGCTGACAGCTTGCCTTGAGACTACTTAGTGTGTGTGCACCTTTCGAATATACTTCAGTTGTAAGTCACCGCCTGTGCTGTATCTTCCTCTCTCCTGTGTTTGCGCTGTTCCCTTTTCGCAATGTGTAACGAACTAGCCCACGACAGCACCCTCGTATCCTAGCCATGACTACTTAATTACTTGGCTTGAAGTGTCAGAATAACTGCTCTTTCCATTTCTAACTACAGTGAAACCTCGTTAAACCGTAGTTGGCCGGAACCCGGAAAAAGTACGTACTAAACGGTAGTACCGCTTAACAGGAGTAGCATAAAATCGCCCACTTACCTGCCAAAAAACAAAACCAGAGATCAGTAGTAGTTGAAAGAAGGAAAAAAAACATGCAGCCTTTATTTTGCACTGAAAAAGTCGGCAATCTTCGTTTGACGCCGCGGTGTTCTGGCAGCGACAACAGCAGCCTCAAACTCATTTAGGCCGCGAGCCAGCTTCTCGGCCAGTCCCCTTTTTTCAGCGAACAGCCGCATCACGTTTACAGCGCGCGCAGCCCCTGCCACTGTTGGGCCCGAATCACCCTCACTTTCCACGTCGTCGTCATCACTGTCCGGCGCGCAGGCACTGCGCGCTACCCACTCGAAAGTAGCGCGGGGAGGAGGTGAAGCGAGCGCGGCTTTGGCCACTTATCTGTTCTTTCAGCCAGCGTCGGCTTCGCGGTTGTTGCAGCGACACGCGTCTTATCTTTTCTCTTTATCTTTCCTCTGATCTTTTAACTCTCCTCTATCTGCACTAGGCAGCGGTAGCGGCTCGGCCAGGCTGAGCCAGTAGGCAGGGTGCAATTTCCTTTCACCCTTCTCTCAGTCGCAACAAAACAGCAACAAGCAGCGCACGACTGCTGCGACAACAACAAAGCACAAAAAAAAAAAAACGCCAGCTGCTTCGGCCGCCGCTAACCCGCTGGCTAACCTCGCTTCCCTCGCCCTTTCTCACGCTGCTGATGACGGTGACCATACGGATCGCCTATGAGCAGTACAGTAGCGCCGCTCGTGGCAGTATTTTTTTCTTTTTGCTCTCGGCGCACCGGCTTTGCGGGCTGCGGAGTGAAGTCGAATTAACCGACGCACGACAAAATTTGTTCAAATTAACGAGAGTTTCGCCCCATAGACTCTTAAGTATAATTGTAGGGACCTCGCGTGCGCGTCGAGTTACCCAATTTTCCAAATTAACGGGGGTCGAATTAACGAGCTTTCACTTACCACCAACGTTTTTCTTACCACTGCGGTAGTTTATGGCCTCCGCGATCAGCTCCGGCGGCTCGCCGTCGCGGAGGCCACGGGTAGTTATTGCTGCCGCGGCAAAAAAACCCCCAAAGATGGCGCTAGTTGTATGATTACCAACTTTGGCGCCAATTTCTCATTAGCTGTGTGGCTTGCCGTCCCGTCGGCGGTATTTAGGGAAGATTGTTGCGCCGCTAGCCGAACCGTCCTTTGGGTCGGTGCTACTGGCGTGAATTCGTCACGCGCGAGTGCGACGAAAAGTGAAAATGGTACGTGCTAACCGATACGACCGCGATAAGCTGGTACGGTTTATGCGGATGCAAAATGCATTATGTTCAATGGGTGCTCAGTCGGGGACTTGACTTTACTACTTTTAAAACGAAAGTACTGTTTAAGCGGGTACGTTTTAACGAGGTTTTACTGTATAAGTAAGGACCAAGTATAACGTAAATGAAAATTAATCTGAGCCTTCCATCACTGGCTTCCCGACGAAAGGTTTGTCGGCTAACCCAAACATTGGCGGCCAACTCAATCGTTTTCACAGTTCTTTCTGCCCATTGCAATGCCTGTACAGACCCAAGGGTGAAAACAAACAGATAAAGACCCACTTGGCAACCCAGGACACCTTGAGGTCCCTCAGGGCCTCCTGGAACTCCTGGTCGGGGCTCTTGTCCTCGGACGAGTTCTTGGCACAAGACGCACTCTTCTTGGGCAGCTCCCCAATGTGGTACGTGAGCGGGAACACTGCCTGGGAAGCCAAATCGCTCTCTGAGTAATGTGTCTCACGGTTGCAAGCCTGCCTGCTAAGCATGTGTGGTTTACGCGTTTCATCCGCTGTTACTTTTTCTCACGGTTTTCAGAAGCTTTCCCTGATGCATTCAGAAAGTGTTGCTGAAATATGCTGAAACAAGAGCCAACACAATGATTACCAGTCACTATACGCCATTTTACAGAAGGCAAGCTGAGGAGAAGGAATTACTCTTTAACATTTCCGTTTCCACCGTTCCACGCTTTATGCATTGTAGAGCAGTCTTTTTTGTCAGGCTTTGGCCATTTTCAACACTTGTATCTATTTATCAATGTCGTCGGGACAGCACTGCGCGACCGTGGACAGCACAAATAATCAAAGAAATCAAAAGCGGACTGATGAAAGCGCATGCGGGAAGCATGCAAGACAGTTCCAATGCAGTTGTGACATGGTTCTGCTTTCGCACCGACTGGGAAATCAATGGCCAATAGACGTCTTGCGTAAATGAGAATGTCTTCGTACCAATTACCGACTCTCGGATATGTTCCGCTCATCTCAAGGATGATAGGCACATGACAGAAAGTCCGGTAACAATGTTGAACCTGGGGTACAAGCGCAAGGCAAGCGACTTTTATACTTTTATCGCATCACACACTGTTTAACAAGTTGTTTTCACTCCCGTGAAGTTACTGAGACTATGTCATGACAGCGATGGTAAATTTGGCTCCGTTTTGAGTTAAATTTGACCTCAGTGCTATGATCGCGGTGCCACATCAAGATTTTAACACACTATAGACAAGTCCACAAATACAAACTCTGTTTGTACGCTGCAGTAGCAGTATGGGCCCAATATCTCGAAAAAAGCGATCTCGAAAAAGTAATTAGAGAAAGTGCATCACGCAGTGAATATAGGAACAACTACCAAAGCAAAGCAACACATGCAACACCTCGGCACTAGAGATTGTTCCCACAGGACACTAAAACAATCATAACCTGTCTTCGGTAGCCAATCCCGATGCTCGCTTTTCAACGACGTCTGTTAAAACGGCAAAGGCATGATTGTTCATCATACTGCAGTTTTGTAGTTCAGTAAATAATACAACAGCCTACGATTCAATTTCCAAAAATTTGAGTGCCCTGGATGCGCTCTATATTCTAAAAAATGTGATTCGAATTGAGACTACAAAACTCCTCCCGCAGGCAGGGACTGCCATATTGAATGCTTGTGCAATGTCACAAGGGCATAGACGCAGCAGCGTCGTCTGCTATCGCTGCTGCAATGTGCACAACGAGGTCTCTTATTTCCTGTACTTTCATGGGCGACCGAAGCAGCAGTCGTCCTTCATATATAAGCGACTGGTGCCGCAAAAGCAATAACAGTAATGTAGTTATTTTGTCCGTATAGTTAGGGTCCGGCCACACTGGGCAGGTGCCACACCAATCGGCGGTTGGAGGGCTGGTCGGTAAGCCCACACTACACCGATGACGACGCCAGCATGGCCAACGACCGCAAATCGTAGTAGTGCAAAGAGTGAGCTTAGTGAGAACCAGAAGAGAGTGGTGCGAACTAGATGGCATGAGAATGTGTAAAATTAAAAATTTAGAAACTTATAGAAGACCTCATTCTAGCCGCGGTGACATGTGTGATGTATGTGCCCAAGCGAAGATGTGCTTTCATTGGGTGCCTGTGCACAGAACTGAGTGGCGAGGTAAGCGACACGAACAAAACACTGGGCGTATTTGTTTTTCCAGTCCCGGGCTACTTGCTGACAGGTCTCGGCTTCCGCTCTGACAGGAAACACCGTCATGGTCACATGACCTACTTGCCATAGGCTGCTTGTGGATTCGCCACCAGAGCCGGGCTCCCCCTCGGTTACCGTGCATGGATGCTGTCATCTGCTGGCAGACGACGCAAGCCATGGCCACCACGACACCGAAGCAATGCCGTGCACTCGATCATGATACTGAGTCGATTCGAAGACCATACTGTCAGCTTAGCGTAGGTAAATTACAGAACTCAGCTTCGGAGGTATGCTCGCCGCTACTGCTTGCAGCGAAGTTCGTACAGAGTAGTCCAACTCGCTGCGAATAGGAAGACAGACGAAAGCCTTTGCAAAAATGTTAACCAGCGCTATAGCTGCTCCAGTATACCAGTGGTTCACCTGTGATGGTTTCAGGTAAGCGCGCAGACATCATTTTTCAAAACAAGCAAACAAGAACCTCTTGACAACACGAGCAAATAATATGCACTCGCAGCTCCAAACGCACATCCGTGTGTGGTGGATTTCAAGAAAATAGAACGAAGATGCAATAACAAAAAGTCTTACGATGGCTCAGAGAGCAGCTACGGAGCTCATGTGAAGGTTTAACGCACGATAGCGTCCTCCAGGAACACGAAAAGTACGCAAAATGCACGCAGAGTCTAGCTCAATATGGCTGCCAGCGCGGCACGCAGCTGTCGTCTGCTGCCTTCCCCGCAGCCCCAAGTAGCCCGTGGACTGCCATAGGCGAAAAACGAACGCGTTGCTATGGCGATGCAGGCAGGTGGGCGGAGCTTTCGGGCTGCCCGAGAAAAACAAATATCAGACTCGAGTCCGCAAGTAGTCCCGGACAGTCCGGGACTGAAAAACAAATGCGCCCACTGTTCAATGGTGTCGCTTCCCACCATCACTTGGGCTTGTGTGGCCAAGTAAAAGCTTCATGCCCGGTAAGGCCTGAAAAACTGCGCTAGTGTCTACCTTATCCATATCAAAAAAAGCGAAATGAGCAGATGCATTTCATATCTTCAGGCTTTAGCACTAATCAGCAGTGAACTTTTGCAATCATAAATTTGGGCCGATGGTGGACCTCCAGCCCTGAAACCAGCAAGTCCGCAGGATTCATGCGTGTGATCCTGGCCGGTGCTTCATGCTAGTTTATCCACTTCCCCTGAAGTCACCAATACTTGATTTTAAATCACTTCATCTAGACATACACTGGGGAGCATTTGCATTAATGAAAACAGCCAAATTTGTTGTCCAGAGCATACAATATTCCATGATGTTTTCATAAATGCGACTTCACTCCCCCCTTAACGATGCAATTGCCAGCTAAAGGGCACACAGTTCTACTTGGATGTGTACGCGACAGTAACCACTGCAGGTGGCCTCACAGCAGCATGACTATTGGTGTGCGAATACCAAACTGAATGGAATATTTTGACGAATATTTGCTACTTGTGCGAATATTCAGCGAACAATAACTGTGAAAGCACTGCTTTCGCATTTGTTAAAAGACGCAACACTCATCTCCATCCTTTTAAGTACCTTCTAAGTGAAGATAATTAACCGGTGCTACATCACAGCGCATGAGACGGGAGAGAGCTTACGTATGAGGCATGGCCTCCAAGTTCGGGCACAGAGGCCATGTTTACTGAACATGCCTGAGGCCCAGCTGTGTCAACCAATCTCTGAGGCCATGCATGAGGATTACGAACATCACCACTCAAATGGACCGCACCATGGCACTGAAGCCTCCATCCCATGCATATTGATCATGGCAGCATGGTAACGGGGTGTGCATGGTTCCTGTGAGACTAGTTACGGAAGAAAAATATGGCAGGCTTTATTAGTGTGTTATGGTTTCTCTAGGTTTTCACCGAGTGGGACAGCCCAGTTTACGACTATTAGTTTATACGTGATAGTTGTCCAGATTTTTTTTTATTCTTGCCTCGGCACTTGTTCACATGCCAGTGTTTTTTTTATCAGACTAAGCATAATGATGAGATCGCTTATACTATATACGCCTCGTATTTCTTTACAAAGTAAAGTTGTTAGCCCCCAAGTTTGTGTGCCTTTTTGCCTCTACGCCATCTGTGTCTCATTCATGCAGTTCTTTGTTTGCATCAAACTTTTCGCCAATTATTTGAAAAGTATTCGAAAACTTGAAGGCATATTTGATTCGGTATTCGAAATTTCCAAACATTCGCACACCCCTATTGATGACACACCCCACTGCAGCTTCTACAGTGCTGTTGTTGCAACTCAGCCAACAGCACATGTTTACATCTCAGCGGATGAAGATACTGCAGAAGCTGTCGGTGAAAAAGAAAGCGACAAAAATGGCCACCCACAACATGCTGTGAGCGTCAATGCGTCGGCCGGCAGCTGTGCCACAATACAAGGGGTGCACTGACCACTTTCTTGCCCTGCTCGTCCTTGGTGACCGTGACCGTGCCCGTCAGGAAGTGTCCTGCACTGCAGCCCTTGGGGAGCCTGAAACATCCAACAATAGGACAGTCCAGGATGAAAAAACTACACAGCTGAGAACATAACTTGTAGGATCCCAAAGGAACTACCGTATTTAATTGCATAATAGGCACACTTTTTTATTTCCGAAATTCCAGCTCAAAGTTTGGGATGTGCCTATTACGAGAGGTGAAATTTCCGAAAATTTTTCGACTCGCATTCTTGTGCATTAAAACTGAAACTACCGTATAAAGGCACATGTGTAAGGGCCCTACCCATGTATTGGCCACACCGTGTCTTCCCTAAGGAAATAGTAAAAAGAAAAAAATAGCTGTGGCTTAGCTCTGGTTAAGCCTGAGTGATTGCGAAAGCAATAGCTCCCTGGCTGCACTTGGCTCTGCTGGTGGTTTGGCATGGCTTTGCCTTTTGTGCAACTAAGGGATTTACTCTGGACACAACATGGTTTGTACTGTTTGTTTATTCCAATGAACACGCTATGAACGCCGCCGGGCTCGCCATTCTGCGGTATAGACGCGTTGCTTAGCCAACCGCTCTTGCCTTTCTTCATCTGTCTCCTCAGCACGGCTCCGGCCTTTGCGTGCAGCACGTCGCTCCAGCGACACCTTGTACAACTCCTCAGACATGACTAAGCGGAGCGCGCCTGTGGCGCCCCGTTTATCCTCTCCTAGCGAGTGCCCTCACGCGGCGGGCCGAGGAGGCTGTCACGTGGTAGCCACCGCGCCGAGCGAAGGAATGACTACGGCCGAAGAGACGAGTTGGGGCCCCTGCTTTCCTCTGGTCGTGACGTGACGCTGTCACGTGGTCATACACCGCAGCTACGCCGGAGCGAAGGAACGACCTCCACCGACGGCAGAAAAGTGCTAGCAGTATTGCTTTCGCAATAAAAATTTGTGTAAGGGCCACACTCAAACTGTCCACGACCCATGCAGGAATACCTTTTGAAATGCATACGCCGTGGCCTCCGCGATCAGCTCCGGCTGCACATAACGGTGTGCTTAATCTAGGAAGCCACGCATGCACACAGGAGCTTCCAGGTGCCGCCCATAGATGGCGCCAGAGGCCGCGGCCGCTGCCCGCCCACTTGCCTGCCTGCCCGCCCGCTCGCACGCCCACCCGGCCCACCCGCTTGCACGCCCGCTTGCACACTTGCCCACTCGCACGCCCGCCCGCTCCCATGCCTGCTCCCAACGCCTGCCCGCACGCCCGCCCGCCCCCTTGCCCACTTGCCCGCTTGCACGCCTGCCCACTCACCCGCCCGCTCCGGCTGCGAATAGCGGTGTGCTTAATCTCTCAGGCCAGGTACGCACACAGGAGCTTCCAGGTGCCGCCTATGGATGGTGCCAGAGGCTGTGGCCATACCAAACGCCTCCCGCCCGGCCACTTGCCCACTTGGGAGCACGGGGTTGTGGTAGTGTGTTCACCGTAGGTGGCTTTTGTGTGCTGCCGCCGAGCATTGCAATTTTTAGTACGACACGCAAGCATCTTAAAAGCTACACGGCTGGGACTTGATGCAGAAATCATGTCGCGTGTGGAAAATGCAATTCTAATTGATGGAGCTAAATGCAATGTGCAGACCAAAATGACCGCCTACTGCGATAGGTGTGCTCACCTATCTCACCAATAAATTACTTTTGGTGCAGATTACCCATGTTCTTTTGATGGTGCGTTTTCGCTCCAATGTACACAACATCGTGTATAACGAATGTGGTAATGGAGAAGCGAGCTGGGTTACCCCTTGACATATTAATATGCTCACTTGTCGCAGGGCAGGGGTGCCAGGTAGACGGGCAGCCGGGTGCCTGGCCGTGCCATGATGGGGGCAAACCGCTTGGAGGTGGCCAGCATGGCCTGGCCCTGGGTGCGGTACGCGTCCAGGGGGATGGCCGTGGGCAGCCGCTGGCTCAGCTCCAGGGGCAGCTCGGAGAGGCGCTCCACCAGGGCACTCTGCTCGTGGCGCACGTGCAGGCGCAGCACATACTCCCCCTTCTCCAGCTTGGTGGCATACTGCACCCAGGGGGAGAGAGAGTTAGACTGCAATGGTAACACAGTGAAGAGCAAGAGCAAGTTTGTAGCGAGGTGCTGGAAGTGGTAAGGGAATATACGTGTACTTAGGGCAGGCAGTGACAGCTGATCGGGATCATGAGAGGGAAGTTACTAGAAGAATAAGAATGGGGTGGAGCGCATACGACAGGTTCTCTCAGATCATGAATGGCAGTTTACCAATATCCCCTGAGAGAAAAGTCTACAACAGCTGTAGCTATCCAGTACTCACCTATGGGGGGCAGAAATGTGGTGGCTAACAAAGAGGGTTCAGCTTAAGTTAAAAACAACGCAGCGAGCTATGGAAAGGAAAATGATAGGTGTGCCGTTAAGAGATCGGAAGCGGGCGGAGTGGGTGAGGGAACAAACGTGGGTCAATGGCATCCTAGTGGATATCAAGGGGAAGAAGTGGGCTTGGGCAGGGCATGTGATGTGAAGGCAAGATAACCGTGGTCCTTAAGGACAACGGAGTAGATTCCCAGAGAAGGCAACCGTAGCAGAGGGCGGCAGAAAGTTAGGTGGGCGGATGAGATTAAGAAATTTGCAGGGATACAGTGGCCGCAACTGGCGAAGAACAGGGTTAATTGGAGAGACATGGGAGAGGCCTTTGCCCTGCAGTGGGCGTAGTCAGGCTGATGATGATGATGAAGAGCCGCACCCTGGAGGGGAAAGCGTCTCCTGTCGCCAGCAGCTGCTTGTTGGTGTCGAAGATCATCCACAGCTGAGACTCGTACTCCGACTCGTACAGCAGTTCTGACAGCAGGCCACAGCTGGGGGTCACCTCGGTTGCCTTGCTCTGCACATGTCAAGTCATCCCATTTGCTGGCGCTCATTTCGACACGAGGACAGAGTAACACGCACAGGACAGACTCTGCACGTTGAGAGGGCCCAACACTTTTTCACTTCCCTCCAGTCTGTTCGACAGATGGCCCCACTTTCCGTTACCTTTGCAGATTCAGCACCAGATGCTCTGCTCATCTCCCTAACTTCAGGGTGCCAGCCAAGTCGGTAAAGTTAAAGACAATTTTTGCACAAGTAAATGACTTTGCAAATTCTGCTAAAGTCACTGTTTCAAAATATAGTAAAACCTCACCAATTCCAAGTCACTGGGACCATTGAAAATATTTGAATTATCATATTTGAATTTGTTGTGGAACACAGATGCCTCAACTAATGCATGACCAGACAAGTGCACTTGATGAAGGGCTTTCTATACATTGCGCCTTCTTGGATTTCAAAAAGGCATTTGATGTTGTTGCTCACTCTCTCCTGCTTGACAAATTGCCTTGGTATAACATTAATAAGAAAATGATTGACTGGGTACAAGATAAATGGTGTATGAAATGTGGGACGTTTATTAACTTGAAAAAATCTCTGTATATGCGAGTCACAAAAAAGAAAAAAAACATGAATTCTCTTATGCAATAAATGGGAGACAGCTTTCTTCACTATCAGAGTACAAATATCTCGGCATACACATCAAGTGTCCCTCCAAGGTGCCGTTTACAGCGAGATCATCCCCAAGATCAGAGTCCAGGTTTTACGTTCTTCCCCTCTGCTGATGTGTACTACTAAGTAGTAGGGTTATACTTTCTGCACCCCCTTGCCTTGCACTCCCTCAAATGTCGATGGCTGCAACCAGGAACAATGAACGTTCCGGCTATATCCCAGCATGCTTTGTCCATTGGACCAGAGCAGATTACTCAAAGAGCTCACGAGGGAAAAGCTGTAGGTGAGCTGAATCTCGTAGATGACCCGGCCATCCGGAAACACGTCGCGAGCACCCAGTGGCTGCACCTTGGATTCCGTGGGCCTGCACAACAAGTCTCCATCACCATCACTCATCATCATCATCATCAGCCTGACTACACCCACTGCAGGGCAAAGGCCTCTCCCATGTGTCTCCAATTAACCCTGTCCTTTGTCAGTTGCCGCCACTGTATCCCCGCAAACTTCTTAATCTCATCCGCCCACCTAACTTTCTGCCGTCCCCTGCTACGTTTGTTTTCTCTTGGAATCCACTCCGTTACCCTCCGTCACCATCACTCATGAACTGGCTATTGTGCATATTTCTGCTAAAATGCATCTTTCCCTTAACGCTGCACCTATCACACAGTCAGTATCAAGAACTTGGTTAAGCTCGTCTAATCTAGGACCTCCAGACTTACTATCACAATGAACTGTACCAATGCTGGGAATGGCCACATGCAATTCTGGAGCAGGCACAAGGAAAATCTGGAGCAGTTTCCTAGCATTTTTTTCAGCAGGGCCACAA
The DNA here is from genome assembly GCF_055824585.1 of Amblyomma mixtum. Classification (NCBI taxonomy): domain Eukaryota; kingdom Metazoa; phylum Arthropoda; class Arachnida; order Ixodida; family Ixodidae; genus Amblyomma; species Amblyomma mixtum. The sequence goes on along the minus strand of NC_143016.1, from coordinate 191,640,179 downwards.
TGCCAGGAAATGGGACTAAAGCCAATTTTTACTCTTGAATACAATAAAACCTCATTAATTCAGAGTCACTGGGACCAAGAAAGATATTCAAAGTAGGCACGTCTTCAAATTAACCATGCAAAGTGAAAAAAAAAAAAAACGGCACCTAGGCCAAAAACTCACTATTTTTATTGGACAAAGTAATCATATATGCTGAAAAGCCTGGCACTATGCCCACAACACAGAGAAACAGTGCAATCAGCCTGCTACAGTGGTTATTGACACTGCAGTGCAGCATGCCTGCAGGGTCCATGCACTGGGGCTGGAATTTGGTTCGAGTCATCTGGGATTAACACAGTGCAAGGATGCAAGAGGAAGCGATTTCAATGGCTTTGTGCTTGTGCATAGACTGCCATTGAGCTCTTGCCATCTCTTTTTTTGCTCTGTGCTTTTCCTCCTTAGCCTTTCAAAGTAGCTGTGCAGCATCCCCTTGGGCTGCCATGCCCTTAAAAGCGGAGCCAGTTTTCCAACTGGCTCAAATGCTTCATCCAGGCGCCATTTTGTCGTGACAACAGGCTGGCCTAGTTGCATTTTTGCACTCGATTCTAACGTGCCCGTCATTTTGATGAAATCTTTGTTAGGAAAAAAGGTGCGTGTTGGAAAAAGTAATTCAGCAAGCACTGCTCCAATCTGGTAAACAGGCATGCTGCACATTCACAGTGCTGGGCACTCAGAATTCACACTGGCAGCCCCATGACCTGACTTAAGGGGGGACGAGGGTGTTAAAACTGACCTCTTTATTTATGGTTCGAATCTAACAAAATTTTGCACACAGATGCATTTTTTCTCTTCTGATTTCAAAAATGTAGCCATAATTGAGTGGGTGATCTTAAATCAAAAGTTACCTTAAATTCTAGAGTGTAATTAGGTAATTTCTTATGCAGCTTTAATGAACTTTCTCACTGCATTTTGTTCCTTCTAATTACATGATGTGATAGCCAGCAAATTCCCATACCCAATGACATTCTTACTTTTTTTTGTGTAGGCCACGAATACATAGCAATTTACAATTAGCTTAATGAACTACAGTGTCAAATGTTGCGACCCTTTTACTCTTGACATAGTACATCAGGATGACATGCCTTTACAGAAAAACGAAGAATGTCGCCGGGTATGGGAACTCTCTGGCTATCAATTCATGTGATTAAAAGCAACAAAATGCAATGAGAAAGTTCATTAAAGCTGTGTAAGAAATCACCTAATTACATTGTAGACTCTGTAAGATCTGAGACTGAATTGGCTGAATCGCTGCTTCAGAACCTCAAGAAAGGACGCACGAAGAGGACTGACGTTGGGCCAACTGAACGAAAGAAGTTCGAGGTCATGCCGTACGTGCATAAAGTGAGCCACAACATGAAAAAAGTGGCGGCCAAGCAGGGAGTGAGCATGGTGTTCTCTGCTCCTTGCAAGCTGTCGGGACTGTGTTCGCGCATTTCTCGAGGCAGGGAAAGGAACCACGTTTGCACAACGCAGCATGAGAATCGCTTCACGACATGTGTCGCACAGGTGGTGTACAAGTTCCCCCTCACATGCGAGAGAGTTTACATCGGCCAAACTGGCCGGTGTATAAATGACCGGCTTCGTGAGCATCACTCCTCCCTGGGTTCCGGTGGCGGTGCAAACTTGCCTCGCCATTGCAATGAATGTGGCTGCTATCCTTTGTTCAGCAATGTCACCATTCTTGGCAGAGGCAAGGGAAAACAGGAGCGGGAAATACTGGAGGCATATCATATCGGATTGTTAGGCTCTGATTGTATAAGCACAACCTCGGTGCGCTTGCTTGAAAAAGAATTTGCTTTTTTAGGTCGTCCACAATAGATGGGATTTCTTGTCTTTGTCTCTTTTGCTCAGTGATTAGTGATGATGCTGCTGCGCATGCTCTGCTGGCCTTGCTCGGACCATGTATTTTCCAATAAACTTCAGTTGCTAGTCCAGTCGTTGTGGTGTGTACATTCTTCTTGTCCGTCGTCTTGTGTGACTGGTTTTTTCGTTTACAATGTACCAACTGGCCCGCATTTCAACCCTTCTGCATCTGAGACCACCAGCTCAGTTATGATAACATATTTGAAATCGGAAGATAAAAACGCACCTGGGTGCAATATTTCATGAGATTCCAGCCACAAATAAAAAAGTTAGTTTTAAGACCCTCATCCCCCCTTAATGACGGTCAGTTCCCAAGGCATGCCCAGTGGGAGAGCAGCAGCAGGGGGCCCCACCCACCGGAGGACGATGACGTGCTGCTTGAGGCTGGCCACTGGCGCCACTTCCTCCGGCCGCAGGTGCGAGGCGACATCAAAGCGGTACACTCCGTCCGAGGCACGCTGCAAGGTGGTCACACAGTTCACTCACCCAACGGTACAATCCTTACACGCTCTTCTCCACATTTCTCACAAGGTCCTGTTTTGTTAGCAACCAGTTATGCGCAAGGTGTGGGCCCAATTCAATGACGGCAGAGAATTGCTTCAATACACGCCCTTGGTCCTAGAATAAGTTCCCATCTCCCAAGGTGATTTTTACCAAGTGGAGTTTCCTGTTTCCTTTCATTATACCACAACTCCTGCCATTTATTCTGTAAATTTACCATGCACAAACTTCACGCAGTCATTGTGGGCCGTGTTCTTCATTTCACAAATGTGACAGCACGTGTGTCAGCTCTGTCAAATGCATCTCCCACTGACACTTGCAACAGCCCTGGTGCGGTGACATCTTCTGTGGTGCGCACGATGCTTCTGAATCAATGTTCAACTCCACTTCTTCACTGCAGCACTGCAAGTAGGCTCAGGAAATCTGTATAGATTATGATGTAATATAACACCTCATCTACTACTCTGCCCACACACAACATTAGCAGTAAGATACACCGGTCTTATTATTTTTTCCCGTTTCTCTTGTACACATACTGTTAAATCTCAATGTAACAAACTTCAATGTTACCTGAAATTTCAGAATTACTAAGTAAACTGCTGATTTTACTGACTCCGAAAAAGCGCACTTGCGACATGCATTGTTTTTTGTACTTTAGAGCAAGGCATTCATTCATGTAGTGTCTGTTTTCTATGAAAGTATGTTAATGTGAAGTCACACCCAGTGGGAAGGCTGTACCATGGCAGCAAAGAATCAAGTATTGGGGCGATCTCAGGTAGGGCATCTACTATTCTAGTATTCCTAACTCATGATATTCACTTTCAAAGCATAGTAGCAAAGATCTGATCGGCCAGGGTTTATATTACCGAACAAGTGCTCTGTATGTGCACTTAGTGAGCTCAGAGGGGCCGTATACAGTGCTCAAGGGTGGGCATGCATTATGCTCTCCTGGATTAGAGGTGTGGTCGATGGTTGTGTTGGGTGTGCAGCTCTCCTGTTCCATAGTTAAGCTCCATGGTTGGTGGCTGGCACCATGAATACAACGGTTCCACGACATTGTATAATTTCCTGCCATTGGCTCAAGTGACACCATGTCCCGTGCGTGCTCTTCGTTATTCGCTTCAGCCTGGGACAAACGGAGGAAATTTGCAAGAAATATTATGCCAACCTTTTTTTTTCCGGCCACAGTCAATCATCATCATCATTATCATTATCAGCCTGACTAATCCCACCGCAGAGCTTAGCAGTCTTAAAGTGCCCCCTGTTGTCACGCAGCTTGAATCGCAAGGGCCTGCATGCTGCACTGGGCAGAGGCGCCCACAAGAGCAACAACCCTTCCACTTGGCAGAGGGTGAGGGAGTGTGGCACGCACCATGGACAGGCAGCTGGGGTCCGGCTGCAGTCCGTAGAAGGTGAGGCTGCAGTCGACCTCCACCTCGCCAAGGTTGGTCCACCACTTGGCCAGGCACAGCTCGAGGGTCAGGCCACCCTGTGTGTGGGGGGGAGGGGAGAAAGTTGGGGGAGGGGAGGCCCCCACGGCAGCAGCAGCAGCACTCACCACCACTGCAAAGGCGTGCGACACCTCCCCCAGTGGGGAGAGCACGCACGTCTTCTGGAACTCGGACGTCTCGCACGAGCGCAGGGGCTGCAGCTGCAGGGCATGCACCACCAGGTGAGCTGCCTGGTTGGGGTCCAAGGAGCGCAGCTGCACACCTGCACCACCCATCCATTTCACTCCATGCAATGCCTGACTGCCTTGAAAGTCAGTCCGCTGTGACAGTACCCTGAGTTACCACGTCCAGTGTGGGCGAGTAACATGTTCCATTCGATTTCAATGTCCGATCTCTAAGTATAAACAACTTTTCTGGAACGCTCTCTTCAAGTCGTTTTGATTCAATGCACTTCCCACAGGAAGGCATTGCAGCATGCTCGCGCTGCCTGGCTGACTAAACAGCAAACCAAACAGCATGAAGCAAAGCCGAAAGTTGGGCAAGTTGGATAACGTTCATGATGTAACAATAGCACACAGGGAACACTAGGGACGAATTGTCCCTTGTCTCAACAGACAATGGGATTGTCCCATTGTCTGTGTCTTGTTTCCTTTCCGTCCCTCGTGTTCCTTGTGCGCTGTTCTTCCAGACAGCATACTCTGGCAGGTTGGGGACAAACCAAGTGTGCTACACTAAGGGCTTGAAAGCAACCACCCTTTTTGGACAAAGGGAGCCCCATGCGGTGGAAGGTGAGGGGCACTCACAGGCCCAGGTGGCCCCCGAGGGGACCCCCAGGAACTCCCGGTGCACCGTCCCGGGGCGGAAGGCCAGCCTCTGGGCACGCCACTGGTAGTTGTCCTCCTCGCCCACCCTGCAGAGCACACACCCACCCAACAGGGAATGCATCTCTGGCAAAGGCCACTGCTGGTGCACAGTCGCCCCTGCTCAAGGGAAGAAAGGGTCAACACTTGCAAGGCAACACTTCGATCCTCTCTTTCAGAAGACGCCTGGCGACTTTAACCACGGTATTCCTCAATGCAGCTCAAGCAGCCTCCTGAGGATGGAAAGGCACAATGGGAGGCCGTCTGACTGTGATCTGAGCATGCCTTTACTGCCATATTTCTTAAGGGAAGGCCTCAAAAGTTCGAGATCAGATTATAAATGTATAATAATTCCTTTTAAAATATTGCTGAGGTCTCAGTATCTTCCTTGCATTAGGTTTGTGCAATACGGTAAATTACTACTTTTCCACCCTTCTCACCTTCCTACTAATACTCGCAATAAAAATAACTAAAAAAAGGGAATGCAGTCGCTAACACATCATAATCATCATCATCAAGAGCATAGCTACGCTCACTGCAGGGCAATGGCCCCTCCCATGTGTCCCTGCTTCCTAATCTCATCCGCCCACCTAACTTTCTGCTGGCCCCCGCTATGCTTGTCTTCTCTTGGAATCCACTCCGTTACCCACAAGCACTGATGAAAGGTGGCAATTTGGGCTAGTTGGCTCATCACAGAGGACCAAAGCAGCGCAAAAGAAATGACGACAACAGAGAAAGAAAGACAAAAACACGCAATGACTACTACTACTAACTGAGGCGCCGTTTATTTATGTAAGCAATACGCACTGATCAGAAGGCAACGTGGTCATTAAGGCAACTTAATGACCAGATGCAGCTGGTCATTAAGGCAGCGTCGTGTCTGACCGACGCATGTACGACCACATACAAGCGGTATCTCGTAAACTACACCTTTCTTGCAAGGACGATCGGTTACCTCACCTTCACATTACATGACTTGCCCAAGCCCATTTTCTCCTCTTGACTTCACCTCAAATGTCATTAGTCCGCGTTTGATCCCTCACCCATTCTTCCCTCTTCCTGTCTTTTAAAGTTACACCCATCATTTTTCTTTCCATAGCTCGATGCATTGTCCTCACCTTAAGTTGAGGACTTTTCCTTAGCCTCCACGTTTCTGCCCCATAGGTGAGTACTGCTAAGATACAGCAGTCATATACTTACCACTTGAGGGATATTGGCAAACTCTCATTCATGATCTGAGAGAATCTCCCAAATGCGCTCCACTCTATTCTTACTCTTATAGTTATTTCACTCTTGCGATATGGATCTGCAGTCACTACCTGCCCAGCACACATATTTCCTCACCACTTCCAACACCTCGCTACCAACTGTAAACTCATTCATCCGGTCACTGTTAATTGGGAGATTCGGACAAGCCGGACTGCCAGCAGAGTTCCGCCAAACACACATGCAAGTCTATGGCAACGGAAACTCGTTGTTTCGGACAATGCGCGGCTCACACCGCTTTATACGGACGGGAGCCCAAAGGGCCGTTGTGTTGAGATATGACTTGCTTGGCAAGCGATCAACCAGATATCTGTCCCCAGGGCATAGTATTGCATTCTCCCCCGTGACCCTCCGATATGCGTGCAATGACAGGCATGTTGACAGGTTCCTCTTGAGAGGCCAAGGGCTGTGTAGTTTCGTTTTCAGAGCTTCGTCGCTAGTCCGCAGCAACGGCGGCTATCTGCTGCACAAACCAGCGGGACAGACAAGCCCCACACCATTTGGTACGATGATTGCCTCGTCGCTGATCTTTTTTTGTTTGTTTTTTTAAGGCGTCTTGCCACACTGGCACCAATGCGTGCTTTCCTTACTTCCTTCCATGTGGTATTTCCATTCTTCCAGCTAGCCAAACGTCGCGTTCAGCACATGCTGTTCGCAGTTGGTATGGTGAAGCCTCCTCACATGCGATGTCACATGCAAAGAAAGCTCCCGTGTTACCGTTTAGGACTCTGAAAAAAGCCATGGTGACCCTTTGCAATCTAGAGCAGTTCTGTTTCTGACACTCCCGATAATGTGAAGGAACTACGAGAAATCACTGTTGTCGAACTGTTTTCATCTCAAAAGGAAATAACAATTTCCCAGGTTCGCTCCAAATACATATCGCTTTCACGCAAACGGTTTTTTTGCAGTTTTGGGGGGCCATTCAATAATTCGACCTTTGGATAAATCAGAATCTTTTTCCACTCCCTTGAATTCCAGATTAATGAGGTTTTACCGTACAACAGCAATTACCTTGTAGGCAATTGGCAGTAAGCTGATGGGTCTGTAATTTTTTGAGTCCTTGACGTCACCTTTCTTGTGAATTAAGATCACAGCGAAGGAATATATTTAGGTGCTGACACTGCGCCTCTTACGTGCGTGCCTCCAGAGGCAGTCACTGACCCCTCTGGCCGATCTGCGACCGGACATGGGATCTCATACGAATGTCGTATACATGACAATCCAAGGCAAAAGTAAGCAAAAACCACTCGTACAACATTAGAGGCACTTGTTAATCAGAAAAGCGGAACAAGATTAAAGTTATTGATACATCAATTTACAATGCAGAGATGAGGATGATAACCTCCTCCTCTGCCAGTTTACAAGATTCCTAGTTAGGAGTCAGCTGTCCTGTCACTTGTCGCCAGAACACCAACTAGCCCAACGGTTAACTCTCTAACCTTGCTGTAACAGTTCCCTTGCACAACATTCCACTCAGTCCAATATGTCTCACTCATTTCTTTGCTCACGTGGCAGCAGCAGCTGTGAGGCTTGATTTCCTGGATGCCCTACAGGCATATTGCCTGTTGGCATGTCTTATGGCCTTTTAAACGGCCACTTTGGCTGAGAATTGTGCCACAGAACCATTTTGTTGTAAGGTGTACCAAACCAAATACCGAACTAATGCCAAAATGCCCCTCCCCCGCAGTTCCACTCACGGCCTGGGCTTGATCACACAGATGGGGATCTCAAAGACTGGGCCCTTGTCCGGACAGGCCGTGTCGAATGCCTTCACCTGCACAGACCAACCATGAACTTGAATATCACCATCTGCCGGGCTAGTTGGTTGTGCTCCATATGTATCAGCAGCGCGAACACAAAACAGGAAGAAGAAGGAGAACATAGTACAGAGTGCTGATCAGTCAGTCACCACTCAATACTATCTTCTCCTCTTTCCTGTTTTGTGTTCGTGCTGCTGATACACACCAACCATGAAGGAGGCCCCCCCGGTGCCAGTGCAGGCAGCTGCAGTGCGCTCTCACCGCGGTGTAGTGGCTGCCCGGTGCCAGTCCGCCAGGGTCCACCCGCAGGGAGATGGAGCGGGAGGTGTAGGTCATGCTCAGCAGTGCCGGGGCCGACACCCAGGCAGCGTCACACACCAGGTTCAGGTGCAGCTCAAAGCCAATCTTGTCTCGCGGGTCTGCACACGCACACCTACCAGTTTTTACTGGCTTACGGCAAAGCGGTAACATGCTCCCAAAAATAGTGGACAAGTTCGCTGCACATGCGTTCCTCCAATGATGGTGCATCAACAGGATCCAGCAGCATCTTCTATCCCCACACAGACGGGCACTCAATCCCAGGTGTCCCTGAGTGAGGGATTGACTCCCTCTCACAACTTTTTATACATCTCAAGTTGCCACTGGTGGCCATTAGAGAGGCACTGAAAAAAGTTCACACTTTTTTGTCAAATGCAAGTTTTTGTTACATGGAGTGTTCACACAGAGACTCGCAAGATGTAAAGTAGAATTTCAACTAACAAATTAATTAAACAAAACACCAGCCTCAAAGTCAACTGGTCTTGTATTAACCCATTTGCTTTCGTAGGCCGTCCGCGACTGCACAGCATTCAATTTTCAATTCAATTCAATTTATTCTCCAGTTATACACTGGAACGTTCTCCGGACTAAAAGGACCGACTGGGCCTTGACTGAGTCCCCGAGACGTTTACAGAGCAGCGACAGGCAGTATATACGGAGAAATGCTAAACAGTACAAAATTAAACAGAGTGTACACATATAAAAAGTAGATACATATATACAAAGTACACAAAAGAGCACACATATACAGAGTTATATAACCACAAAATGCGAGGCAGAAGGATATTACAATTTACTGAAGTATTCGTGTAGCTTTTTACGCAAAAAGTTATATCTTTATAGCAATTTAATATAACAGGTAGATTGTGCTTCATGGACTGCAATTTATAACTGGTGCGAAAATGAGGAATGAGCCAAGGGTCGGTGTTACAGGTAGCAACATTGTGTTCGTGGCGTGTCAATGAAGATACACGTTTAAAAAAACGATTGGAACTCTTTTGTGGAAGAGAGAAATGACCTGGGTTACTGGAAAGAGTTGGCACTAGCTCACGCTTTTTTAAAAAAGTTGCATGTGAGACTTTTTTATTTTGTTTGCCTCGCAATAGAACATCTAGAGCAAGTAAAATTTTTCTTTTTTGTGAAGTGGCACTCCCAGCAGCTTTCACCGTTTTTCTACAGTCTCTGCGCACTAAACATTTGCATTATGTTTCCTGTTATGCCATCATGTGGGGAGGTATTTGGACAAGTGTGATGGAGCTACAGCTGCTCTTGTGTGGCAGAATGTAACCAGTCAAATACACCACACCGATCAAGATTTTCTAGCAAAACTGGAGATTTCCAGGGTGGGGCTCAGGCTACGCCTCACCGTAGAAGCGTAGCTTGCTGGGCCAGTCAGTGCATGGTACTGGGGAGAGAAACCAGCATCGCACATCACTGCAACCGGACAGCACGGCCAACCTCCCAAAACATTGTAACAATTGTAAAAACTGTACTCCCCTTTTCAGCAATGTGAGAATCATCAGCCAAGGCAAAACACAGATTGAATGCGAAATCTTGGAAGCTTTTAAAAAAAAAAAGTCAGGCACTGATTGCGTTAGTAAAATTTTCTTCTAAAGAATACTGATTCATGAATGGGACATAGTCTTCTGCAGGGCCCTTGCAGTACTAGACTTTGCTCGCTTCAAAAACTGTCGGAGTAATTTTGCTGAAAAGCTTGATCCGGACTGATGGCCCTTCACCAACAGCAGATGTTGGAGCGTCGTGTTGCACATTGATAAGCGTAACTCAGTCCTAGTTTTCCGCACTGCGCTAAAAATCCTTTCAAACTGGGCATTGGTGTGCGGTATCACGCTGACATCGCATCTACACATTATGCAAAAAGCAAAATGCTTGCGTTTTCTTGATGTGACGTAAGCACAGAAATTCTTCCGCACAAGGTCTCAAAAACTTCGGCAAATATCTTTTCTTCAGCTCTGATATACAGTAGCGCCAATGCTAACTTTACACTGCATGCCGTACACAGCCGGCATAGCTAACGCTAAACATACACACAAGCAGCAGCAGCAGCATGCAAGCAACAGTATTATCATCAGTATTATGAACGCTTTGCTTTTGGCTTGATTTGGCTTTGATTGGCTGCTTAGCCGATGATGCCAATGGAGCTAGTGCAGTCACTGATGGTGACGTTGGCGATTACGATGCGGCTGCAGATTCCACGTTGCCGATTTCACAAACGCTATTCTTGCGCGGCCAGAGACAACCTTTCGGAAGATACAGGGCAGTGGCCGTACAATCGGAAAGTTCAGTCTCCCGGGCGAATTCGGAGGATTGGCAGGTATGCTAGCGTGACAGCTTGGTCTGCCATAGACAAGGCCTGCTGACCGATCGTCCGCATCGCCATTAGGTCTGCGTCATGTCGAGCCAGTGTGACAGCCGGTTAAGAGAAATGGGAGCAGCACGAAAATGGGTTCCAAAATGCTGGACTGAATGTGGCTTGCTCATAAGGCATCAAAAGCACACCATCGAAGTCTACCTTGTGACGTTTTTATCAGTGCATTTACTGCAAACATTGGAATACAGTGAAAGCTTGTTAATTCGAACCTCTATAATTCGAATTTTCGGATAATTCGAACTGCACTACTTGGTCCGGCCAAGCTCCATAGAGATCTGTGTATAAAAAAGCCCGTTAATTCGAAACCGAGTCGGTTCAACTACGGATAATTCGAACTACGCGCCGCCGTGTCTGGGCAGCTTGGCACACAGCATGTGGCCAAAAAAAAAAAAGCACCCCCGCATAGTTAGAGGCTGTGCACGTCCTAAACGGGGACAGAAGATGGAACCAGATAAACCCGTGGAACAGTGGGTAAAGCCTAAATGGCGCCATCATCGGTGCGGCGGCCCGGTTAAGGGTTGGCGGCCGCGGTGGCGGCTGCCTACCCTCTTTTCCGCGCAACCTCCGAAACTTGCAAATACTCGTTAATTCGAGCCCTGTTAATTCAGAAGTACGGATAAGTTCTGTGGGCGCAGTCCCAGCCAACGCCCATGAAAGGCTATGACTTCAGACGGGTGCTACAAATTATGCGCGAAAAACTTTTTTTTTTCTTTGCAAGTGTTGTCCATCCTTCCACCCATCGGCCACCAACGGAAGCACGTGGTCAGACGCGATCATGACGCCGGCTTTTAGCATCGTTCGCTGCAAAACGCGTTTGCTGCTATCGCACGTTCCGATGATTGAGTGGCAGTAGACGGCATCCGCCCCAGTTGCCCATGGCACGATAAGGCGAACGTACTGATAACCAGGCTTGCACAACTGGACAAGCGCTAGCACTCTGCCAAGTTCGCTTCCCCCCTTGAACTAGAGCTAATGTCGAAAGGCACCATGGTGTTATCGCTGTGCAGCATCTTGGTGCACTGACAAGAAATGCGTCGTGGACCATGACGATGCGAAATGGAGGGAAGCATTAATGACTGACGCTTTTTTTTTTTTAAATTCTTAGGCAAAAATTGAGGGTGGGTGGGTTCATTATGCGAGTGGGTTCGTTACGCAAGTAAATACGTAATGCAAATGGTTCTTATCAGTTTTTTTGAGGCCATTGGATAATTCGAACATTGGATAATTCGAACTTTTTCCCGGTCCCTTGAAGTTCGAATTAATGAGCTTTTACTGTATAAGGAATGTATGCCATAGAGCTAATTCACGTGACATCACTTGTGTGGCACGCAGGCCACATGAGCAAGATGCTCACGCAGGAGTCTCGTGACACCCGGCAGATGTAAACAACTAAGGATCCTGGATATATGAAAGTGGAGCAGACTCCCCCTACCAGGACGGCACTCTCACAAGTGGACCCACCGGCGCGCTCCTCGTTGAGCAGCACTGGCTCGATGGTGACGGTGTGCACGCTCGGCTTGGCCGTGAGCGGGGGCTCGCGCAGGTACAGCCCCCGGCGGTTGGGGCCACAGCTCACCCGGAAGCGCACCTGCCACTCGGGCCCCTGGCCGTGCTGCAGCAGGTGCTCAAAAGCACGGTCCACCTGCACGTGTCAAGGCAGTGAGTCCATGCGTCTCACTCACTCCCTTCCGCCCAACGAACAGGCCAGCAGTACAACCTGGAGGAGGCCGTGGCCCATGGCAAACGTGTCCCGGGTCGGCTGGGCAGTGTTCTCCAGGGCCCGGCGCACACTGTACGGGGAGTAGGGCAGGCCCCGAGCCACCAGCCCCGACACAAGCAGAGCTGCAACACGCACACAAACATCACCCTAACTGTGGGATAAGTGTGAAAAAAACATTTCAAACATCATCCACTAATGATGCTGCCATCATCACTCGTCAAGCGTGCTGCCAACCATGTGACATGGAGAACTCGGTGTGCGGTCTGGTGCACCCAAATTTCAGTTCGCATTGTTGTCACAAAGGGAACTGTCATGCAGTAACCTAGCTGACTGCAGGTGGCCCTTACTGGACCTGCCTCGCTTGCTCAGGTGCCGAAGGCCTCCTACAGCCTAATTTGAACGAGGCTCCTCATGATGTGCAGTGGCTAGCTCCAAAGCACCACCTCCAGCAGCTTCGACGCGACGTCAGCTGGGTCTAGCAAGACCCGCTGGAGAAATCTGGAAGTTAGCAATGGTCTTCAAGATGAACTACTTCCAACTCAACCAATACAGCGTGCTGTTGGGTAACACCTTGGTGGCCCGATGGATCAAATTCTTGCTTCTAGGTTACAAATGCAACTACAGTCGTGACTGGATATGTCGAAGCTGGACGTTTCATATTACTGGCTACATCGAATACACAGATTACCCCCTTGAAAATTCCACATAAAAGTGTACGAAAGTCACACTGTATATCAAACTGCGATTCCGCCAGTCGTTTATCTTATAACAAACTGTGCGCCATGTCCCTACAAGTGGCGCTTCCCCTAATGACGCTCTTCGACCACATTCTGTGCAGCTTCAGCCCACTTCTCGCAGCGCTAGTGCTGCCAAACTGCGTGACAAGGTGAACATGGGATTCTCTTAAGGTGGCCTCTGGTCTGTTGTGCTCAGTCCCCAAGCCAGCCAGCCTAACTAACTAAAGCCTAGTGGTGGCCCTTGCCTGGCATGCTTCGCTGCAGAAGGCGTCACAGAGACCAAGTATAGTTATACTGTACTGGCAACAGGATTAGGCACCTTAAAGAAAGCAGTGGCTAGTTCCAAAAGAACCTTCCGCAGCAGCGTCGATGTGAAGCAGGTCAGACCTATACTCTGTTTCATACCCTGCGGAGGTTCCAGAAGGAGTGCGTACGGGAAACCATATTACTCCGCCACGTATCATTTGTTCTTCTCGAAACTTCGGCCACTGTTTGGACGGAAATAAACAGTGGTATAAAACGATATGGTAGCATTGAAAATCACAGTCGAAGCTGTAAGGCGCTCACTGTGCGGGCTCCCTGGGCACAATTTTCACGGAGTGGGAACTACTTTTTGGGCGCAGATTGAGCAGGAGCGATTTGCCCTACCAAGCGCGTATCATACTGCCATGTGTACTTTTTCTTTTCGATGTCTCGACGAGTCGCATTGCAAAAATGTCGCACGAGGTAAAGAGAAGTCCAAAATGTGCCAGTCACGGCACGTAAGATTTGTCACAATGAAATATGCTTGTGTTGTATGCTTTGATTGTATGGCAAACTACCTTTTGCACACGGACTTGGCCTGCGTGAACAGTCGCGCTAGCTTTGGCAGCGTTGCCTGCTCTGTATGAAACGGAGTATAGCACCGCTTTCCAGGAAAGCAGAGAACACTCACCTACGGCCCCCGCGGCGTGTGGGGAGCTCATGGAGGTGCCGTTGAGCAGCTGGCTGCCCTTGAGGGTCCAGCCGGCCACTGAGGTGATGGCACCACCGGGGGCACACACGCTCACGCCTAGGTCACCATCTGGGCTGGCCCCCCACCCCACACACACGTCAGCATGGGCAGCCCATCAAATGAACAGCACTCTGTCAACTACCCAACCTGCCTCCACATGAAGGAACACTCAAAAAAAAGAAATAGGAAAATTACACGCGAGATTACACATTTTTATGGGATGAAGGAGACAAGACATCATCATCATCATCAGCCTGACTATGCCCACTGCAGGGCAAAGGCCTCTCCCATGTCTCTCCAACTAACCCTGTCCCTCGCCAGCTGCAGCCACTGTATCCCCGCAAACTTCTTAATCTCACCCGCCCACCTAACTTTCTGCCGCCCCCTGCTACGCTTGCCTTCTCTCGGAATCCACTCCGTTACCCTTAAGGACCAGCGGTTATCCTGCCTTTGCATTGCATGCCCTGCCAAAGCCCACTTCTTCCTCTTGATTTCGACTAGGATGCCATTAACCCGCATTTGTTCTCTCACCCAGTCCCCCCGCTTCTGATCTCTTAACGTTACACCTATCATTTTCCTTTCCATAGCTGCCTGCGTTGTCCTTAACACAAGCTCAACCCTCCTTGTTAGCCTCCACGTTTCTGCCCCATAGGTGAGTACTGGTGAGATACAGCTGTTGTATACTTTTCTCTTGAGGGATATTGGTAAGCTGCCATTGATGATCTGAGAGACAAGACATACAAGAGCCTTACTGATCGAACAACGTTGTTTTGGAGCAGCCACCATATTCTCCACTGTACAATCCTCACTCTTTTTTTCTGGATTTCTCATAGGTGTGACTCATATATGGTAGAAAATGGCACGCCACTGCGTGCCATCTTTTGCTGTTCGCAGCAACTGTGTTTAATAAGAAAACTGACATAAGAGAAAAAAGAACAGAGTTGTAGCCTTCTGATCGGCTTCCTCGGCGACCAAGCTACGGCTGCGCAGTGTGTGTGCTCCTGAGATCTATCTGTGCATGCGCAGGTATAGCTTCCTGCAGAAACAGTTTATGGCAGTGGAATCATGCTATGTTAAAATCGTGTTTTTTAATATGTCCTAGTAGCACGGACAGAGTCAAAATCTCTCAACAATCCAGGGTTTCCAAATTCATTACCAAGTTTCCAAATTCTCAGAGCTTTCCAGGCTTTGTCTGAATGCATTTGTAAAATTCCCTGACACAGTACTTTCTTTTACGTGAAAATGGGCTGACAGAATGCCGCCTGATGCTATCAATCTCCAGTAAGCATGTTAAAAAACAGAAAAATTGATTTAATCCTATTTGAATAGTAAGGAGCAGAGTTTATTTCATTTAAAAAGAAAACAGAAGGGAGAGATTAGTAAAATGCTTAACAAATCCATTATCTTCGAAAAAAATTCTAAAACCAACTGCAAATCGAATCGAACATTTTCAAATATGAACTAAAAGAAGGATGCATGTCGAAACAAATATTTACATGAGATATTTTTATCTACTGAAAGTAACTACACTAGTATGGGATCCAATCTTTAGTGTCAGACGTGAGATTTTCTCTCAGCAATTACAGTACAGTCTCTTCGTACAAACTGCAGATTATTGAGATCTAAGTTGGTTTGTAGGACTGAAAAAGCGACAAATCAAAACGGAACACTAGAAAGTCAACCTCAACGGTTCTGACACACTTTCAGTTTGTGCACAATGCCTCAGTGCTTTGGGAGTATATTTTCGTTAGTATGAGGGACAATGGCATCTCGGCATCAACGAACACTCGAGCTCAAGCTCCCTCACAGAAACGGTGGCACGCTTCCTTTCCCGTTCCTTCCTCAGTGCACCAGCCCTTTCTGTGCTCCAGTTCCCCCGTGTGTTTGCTCCACGGACCATTTGGAGCATCCTCTTGGTCAGCTGACAACTGCTCCAGCCGACAACACGGTGTCATAGACGATTCATTGCTAACAGAAAATCACCGCTCGAAAGACATTTCCGTGCGAAACAATCACCTTCACAAATGTGATTGTTTGAACCACAGATGCCTGCCCAAAGGGCATCCAGCCGATATGTGCTCCTGTCAAAATTTTTTAATGCCGCTTACGCTATGGTGCATACATGCTTGTCGGACCGCATAGCCCAATCAGCTTCTGTTCCGGTCATCCTTGGTGCACCATTATAACTTCAGAGTGCATCAGTTAGACGCCTTTCCCCGAGATTGGGAATCAGTGCGCACACGGGATCCAGAGATGACGATCCTAAGGATAGCCAAATCTGAAAGTTTCGGGGCCTTTCAGAGCACACTCTTCGTTGCAAAGCCAAGATCAACCTTGGGCGTCGCAACAACGTTTGCAGTCAGGTCCATGTCCACCTTCATCAACTTCAACAGACTCTCCGCTGCCATAATCACATCTTGCTTTACTATTCAACTCAATAGTTATCCGAGAAGGTTCTCCAAAGCTGCGCCAAGAAATGAAAGCATAGACAAATTGGTGTGGAACTGAGCCAGGAATTGCTGCAGTTCCTCCGCAATGCCAAGAATAAAGGTTAGCTTTGAAGTCAGCAGAGGATCGCCAATGGCTATTTTGACCACGCAGTTACTGGCGAGGGTTGGTCGGCTGTACACTTTTAGGTACAGCAGAATATCAATAGCTCTTGAAATTACGCGAACATTTTCAAGCCACTATACAGAGCAAAACTTCAAAGGGTAAAAGTTGCGGTTATGCATGCGTATTCAGCGTGTTGGGCAGGTACACATCTGAACAAGTTGTACAAAGCCCGAAGAAGTTCCACGAGTTGCCACCCTGTTCCCATGTGTCCAGTTTTAATAGCACCATTCACAACATGAAGGCCACAACTTCCAACTTGGAGAACACGACGGCTGTTGCTGGATTTACAAAGTTCTTGCTTGATCTCACGGAGAAATTTCATGTTTACGTTTGGCCCATCCATTGGTATCCGGAGAATTTTTGTCATGAGAGTTCATCTGCGGCACTTTCAAAAACAGACACTAATTCTTCAGCTCGCATGCGCCCCGGAAAGCATGATGTCAGATAGCGCATTTTCACGCTCTGCTCTGAATCGGACCAAAAGTGAACCAACACGTCCATTTGCTCTTTTCGTGCAAACGATTCGTGAAACTCCACGATGAGGTGGGAGGCTTTGCTCACTTCTGACCCAAGGTTCTCCTTGAAGATAGGTGCGAGGCCCCAGAAAACAGTATATCCTACCTTGCCTATGCCAAGCTGCATTTTCTTGGCTGTAGCTGATGATGGGAACATCAAAGAGAACACAGAAGCCAATGCCGCGGCAGCGCAGAGTGGTGTGTGCGTCGTCTCAACAGCAATGAGACACCACATCACTCAAGCATTTATGACCTCTAAGTCATGCTGAAAGATATCCTTTGCTGCATGCTTGGGTTGGACATCCGCCGCCATAGTTGAAACACGTAGAGGCTGCGCAGAAACTGACTGCAATGACCCGGCATTGGTCACAACGATGGCCAGCGGTGCCAAAAATGAAACTACAGAGACTGCCTCGGCTCCGGTAATGGTGAGTCAGTGCTTCTTACTTTCAGCTTGACTTGTCATCATTCTTCTTCCCATGTTTCTGAGCGAAAACTGCTTCTGCATAGCGCACAGTGCGCCGCGTTCGCATTACTTTTGACGGGCCGAGTCCAGGCTCCAAGCTTCCAACGTTTCAGATTCGTCCAGTCCTGGACAAAAGTACCCTTGAAAGCAGTCATGCTTGATAAGTTGCACAAAGCTTGCCTGCGGTCATTAAAACTATGTCGGTTCAGAACAGCACAGCCAAGTACCGACAAAATTCGTTTCTTTGCCAGTGTCGGCAGATAGCGATAAGGGGCGAAACTGCATCCTCCCTCTACCAAAGCTGCGCCGCCTGCATTGCATGAGTGCACCCCTTGCGGCAAAAATGGACGCTTCCATTGAGGCAGTGTACAAGGAGGAAGAGTTCATTTGGGACTTGCATTGCTCCCATTGGAAAACGGAAGCGTCACAAGTTCTCGCACCATTTTCTGCTGCCTTGTTGGAACTGCCTACTGGAAAACACAAGAAAACGAGGGGAGGCCGCTGGCCGTCGAACAGCACACGTGCTTCCTGCAGTTCACACGTGCTCTGCCGTCGGCAACAGCTCCGGGGAAGTGTCCACTTTTGACAGGCTTTGAAATTAAAGGTGCCGCTGGCACCACAACGCTTTTTTGCCGCCTTGCTGGGATGGCCCACTTGACAGCACAACGCAAAAGGCAGGCGGTCACTGAGGAGAGGACACATAACGCTGTATTGTACAATCCGTGCAATGCCAGTCCTCTTTGTTTACACGAGCCAGCATTATTGCGACTTTACTTCCCTTTAAGTAGAACTACAGCTAATTTTGCCTGACATAGGCTAAAATTCTCTGAGTTTTTCCAGATTACCCAAATTCCCAGAGAATGTCCAGTTTTCACGGTTTTCCCAGTTGGTAGACACCCTGCAACCTGACTGAACATGGTAGCGGCAAAAAGCATGCGCCGCATCCAGTCCAGTCTCGGGAAGCTTCCATTTCAGCGTCGTATGGCTTCGCATGCGTCGTGCGCTGTTCTTGCTCAACATGATGTTGCGTGGTCACAGCGGAGATGCCTTCCCGCAGCCACCACCAGGCGGCACTGCCAACCGATAAGGCGTTTTAACTAGTCTTCACTAGAAAAAGGCGGAAGAAAATATTCCTAAAACCAGATCCGCAGGGATACACGAAATTCCAATTAAGCTGATTAATGAACTTGGCCCAAGAAGCAAGGAAACGCTGATAAAAGCATTGGAGACAGTCATAACAAATAGACAAATTCCGCACAGCTGGAGACAGAGTGAAATGAATTTGATTCACAAAAGGAAAGGAGATAAGATGAAGGTAAAATCCTTCCGTCCCATAACGATAATACAGGCTGGCAATGCAGGCGGTGAAATTAAAAAAGCAGTCATGGGTAGAAGGTAATCGGATACTCGGAGAACTTCAGAATGGGTTCAGAAGGGGTAGGTGCTTAGATGATAGCCTGTTCGTGCTTACCCAATGCATAGAAATAGCTAAGGCGGAAAACAGACCTCTGTTTGTAGCCTTCCTGAACATAAGCGATGCATACGACAACGTGAACAGGGAACTCCTGTGGAGCATATTAAAAGATGTAGGTATAGGTTATGAGGTAACTGATTTTCTACAGGAAATCTATCAAGATAATAAAGTTGAAATTACATGGGAAGGGATAAAAAGTACCACAACTATGGGGGTGCACAAAGGATTAAGGCAAGGTTGTCCTCTATCACCGCTGCTCTTCATACTTTATGTGACAAATATGGAAAGAAGGCTACAAGAAAGTAAACTAGGTTATAATCTGTCGTACAGATTAGGCGAAAATGTAGTTGAGTAGCGGCTCCCGGGTTTAATGTATGCGGACGATATTGTACTGTTAGCAGATAACCCGGAAGATTTACAAACTTTGGTTAATTGCTGTGGAGATGGAGACGCTGTAGGTTTTAGCACAACTAAGTCAGGTGCGATGATTTTCAACGATACAACTGATCAGGTGCTTACAATACAAGGCCACGAAATACCCAGAGTGGCCGAATACAAATACCTCGGAATATGGCTAAACGAACGGCAGATATATATGGAAAGGAATTACCAATTTCGTAGGGCAAAAGGGCGAAGAGACGCCGGGATAAGGAAACATAAAGCACTAGGGGAATACAACAAATATGAAGTACTGAGAGGAATTTGGAAAGGAATAATGGTGCCGGGGCTTACTTTCGGGAATGCAGTTCTGTGCTTAAGGGCAGAAGTTCAGTCGAGATTAGACGTAAATCAGAGAGCTGTTGGAAGATTAGCACTAGGTGCCCACGGCAAAGCCACAAACGAGGCAGTACAAGGGGATATGGGCTGGGCATCGTTCGAAGCTCGGGAAGCTAAGAGTAAAATACTTCTTGAAGAATGCCTGAGGAAATTGGACGATAACAGGTGGGCAGCTTAGTTATCTATATACTTATACAGAAACAGTGTCGACACACAGTGGCCGAAAAGAACTAGGAAACTAACCAGTAAGTATGCCAGACATGAGGATAGAGAAAGGAAGAGAATTAAATGACAAGTTACAAAACGCGGAACGTAAAAATTGGATTAATTTAATGAAAAAGAAACATAGCGTAGAACAATATAGACACTGGAAAAGGCAGATAAGGAAGGAATCATTCTATGATAACTCAAGAGGCAGTGCCCCACTCTTTGAAGCTAGATCAGGGTGTCAGAACACACAGCTACAAAAACAAATTTAAACAAGAAGACGACACATGAGCTGTATGTGGTAAATCTATACAAAAGATTAAACATCTCATACTCGAATGTGATAGCATCCATCCAGATGTCGATGCAGGCACAGTCACTCTCCTTGAGACCGTAGGGTTTAGAGTTAGCAAGTGGCAAAAAGCGATTGGAAGATTGGTGGCTCAAAAACAGAAAGGTGACATAAGGTTAGAAGTGTACGAGTGAAAATGTAATGAAAGAAATGGCATAATTTTAGACCAACTGGTAACACCATTATATAAATATAAAAAAAAGCCGAGCATGGTGGCAAACTCAAAGTCTTGACAACGTCACCCATGACGCAGTCCTGATGGCACTAAACCGTCTAAGCAGCGGCAAGAAGATCACGTTAGTGCCTTCCTAAGGGACCGATCAGCGGCCACCAGAGGAGAGCTGATGATATCACGGTGTGGTCAAGCGAGGGACCTCTTGGGGGAAAAAAATGACCAACTCCAAAAGCCATGACCTGCATTACCCAGCACGCAAGGGAATGCGGTCCCTCCTGCTCACCAGAAAACTCCGAAGTTACATGCATCTACTCACGTAGATACGACAAGGAGAACCTCCGACTCAACATTCATCCTGATGGACAGGAGATACCCGAAATAGCAACATTAATGGATCCTGGGCATGTGGCTACAATTCAACCACAGAGTGGACCACATGCTCAGACTCCTCTCCTACTCTACAGGCCAAGTGACTCGGATGATCACCCGAGTAGCCAACAGAAGAGGAGGTTTCAAGGAGGAGGGAATGGTCTGACCGATAAGAGTGCTAGTAGTCAGCAGAGCCCTACACAGCCTGCCGTGACAAATCCTTACATCCCAAGGGTTCAAGCGGGTAGAAGCCATGCTGCGGAAGACATAAGATGGCGCTGGGTCTAGCACTGAGAACATCTACTGCTAAATTAATGGACCTTGGAGTCTCCAACACACGGCTAGAGAATCAGAAAGCACTTCTCAACGCTCAGAAAGAACAACTTCTACGTACGACCACAGGCAGAGCCTTACCCAGACAACTAGGCTACCCTGACCAGAGACGAAGGACGTGCCGGATGACATCGGATCGACCTACCCAGTCCTGTCCATCCCTAAGTGCATGCACCCACAACTGCACGGAGGGAAGCAAGGGTGTTAGAGCAGTAGTGCATCACTGGCAAAAAAGAATCCATCCTCGCAGACGCACAGCCATGGTGGCAGAGGTAATCAACTACACTCACAAGGAGCCAGCCAGCGTCGCCAAGAGGGGTTGTACTGCAGCAGAGGACAGACTGCTCTCACAGGCACAAAGGCAACAGAAGAGTCCTGGCAATCATCTCAGACTCACAGACTGCTTCCCGGGAGGCAGAATTGGGACAAATGCCCTCCCCATTCTAAGCCAAGCTGGCTCAAGCAAAGGAAAACATTCCATCATGGGGGCGACGGGACACACCGGCCTGGCCGGGAACCATGCAGTGGACACCATCGCTCAAGGACATACTGACCGAGAGACAGCTGATGCGTAGGGATTCGAGCCAGTAGCCAGACGTATGGCGACATGCTGGAGGATCTGTCCCCATAGCCAAGACTGTGAGCTGGAGACAGCTCCAAACAAACACATATCCATGCGTATTTATTCTAAACAAGATACACCCCAATACATACAGGCATGCATGCCCATGCTGTGGAGAGAGAGCCACACTAGACTCCACCCCATGGGGATACAAACAAAATCCAGCAGCCCGTCATACACAATGTCAGGCCAGAGCAGTGGGAGGTAGCGTTGTCCAGCTGGGAACCTGGAGATGAGCTTTCACTGGTAGAACGAGCCCGCAGGGCTCCTGGACTATACTCCAATTCATACATAGCAGTCAACGCAGCGAAGGCTGCGGCGCCTGTTCGCGCTCCTCATCCACATCGTAACGTAGTGCATCGAAAGTGAAAAAAGTAATGAACTTAAAATTAAAGTAAATGTTGGTCGAAATTGAAGTATAATAATAAAAGTGTTTTATTTTGCAGAAAGATTGCTTTTTTTTTATGTTCTTCAAAACAGAGTGCCTTAGTTTTCTGGTTTTTTTCCGGCTCCTCCTGTATCAGGTTTTCGCAGCTAGGCCGGTCGGTGATGTCATCTGCTTTCGTCTTTCGGTTTCCGAGTATGCGAAAATGGCACCGCTATCTCCTACTCGCTTGTTTTCTCGCCCACTGCAGCTTCAAAAACATCTCCTGCTCGCCTATTCTCCAAGCTGAAGTCTCCGAAAATTTCGAAAGACTGCAAGCAGGTGATTGTCAACGTTTACTCTAGCGTAAGGAAGCGCTTCCCGGAGAAGACCGTGGGTGAAGTTCTCGAAACTGTGGGCGAGATGACCGGGGTGAGCCCTCGGAGAGTTGCGAGGTTCAAGAAAGAACGTCTCTCTACTGGAATAGGATCACCGCAACAACGACCTAGCAAGGTGACAATATCTAGCTCTTGCAGTGTTAAATATGACAGCTTTGCACTCAACGCCATCCGACTCAAGTTACATCGTATGTATGCCATACACTACACTGCCTTTTCCCTTCGAAACAAGCAAACAGCGCTGTGTTTTTCGAAGTAGGTATTAGAGTTTGACAGTTTGAGTTTCTACCTAATTAATCTTAAAAAAAAATGAATTAAAAAAAACAGCCAAGCCAGGAGTCGAACCTTGGCCCCTTATAAAATGAACAGACAGGTGCGCGCTTCATACCACTCAGCCACGATGCGAGGCGGACGGATACATTGCGCTTGTTTTTTGCAGCAGACTACTTTCGTACCTTTGGCAGCGTTGACTGCTATGTATGAAACGGAGTATAGGGACTCCACTCCCTAGCAGCAGTGTATAAACGTTTTGTCCCTCTCTCTCTCTTGGGTGCCAACCATGTGTAGAGTGCTTGTGAGTCTTCATAGAAACGGTGGGTGGGTGAGCTGCTGCCCTCTGCTTCTGCAAATTCAATGTGGCCTTGGCTTTTAGCGCACTCCATGACGTGACCTAGCTGGCCAACTTCACCTGGATCTCACAACATTGCTTCAATGAATGTAAAGTAGAGAGCGTGGAGGGTTATGGTAGACGAGTGGAGGACGGTGCGTCTGGAGGGTTCTTGAACAGCTCTCAGATTGAAGTGTAGTGCCTCTGACATTTGGGAAGCCTGCCTCAACAAAGTGCTGACTTCAACTAGCTTCCTATTGCAAGACAGGCACCCCGTCTTTGCTTCATCCCTGTCTGTGTTGCAATTTTGGCTGTCACCAATTACCAACTAGCCTGCTCAACCACGCTAGCTAGAGAGAAAGTGCAGAAAATATTCTTTGTGCGTCATTCAATCAATCTGTCTGCAGGGCAAAGTGGTGGAACACTTGCATATGTAGTTTGGCCCAGCTGAAATGAACATCCGTGTCAATACGCGCGCTTACCAACTGCTCGTCAAGAATGTTTACTGGTTTTTGTGACAACACTGTTAGAGGACACAGAGCGCAGGTTTCGCAAAGTCAGCCCTGCGTTGCTCACTTACGTCTATAGACAGCTTGCGCTTTCTCAGGGCAGTGCATGTAAGTGGAGCCAGCAGTGGGGCATGCTGTTGAACAGGCATAGCGTGATGTTCGGGCTTGAACTGCTTTACCGGCATATCCACCACCAGAAGAGTGAAAATAATAAAGAACTGCACGTGGAAGATGGAACTGTTTAGATACTGATTATTTCAATATCTACAATTAGTACACGAGGAAAATTCCCAGAAACTGTAGGCTGCCACAGCACAGCAGTAGGAAAAGTTGCAGCAGCGCCATCTTGCGGCACCCATGTGAAAACGGGGCGCCTGTGTGCAGTCATTTGTGATACTACGGTATATTCTAGTTCACTTTATTTGTGGCCATACCTCAGAAGAATCATGAGAGCTCACTCAGACTCACTCACAAAAGTTTGGACTCTCTCAACCTGACATTCACAGAGGCCTCATTATTATTTAATGACTAACTAGTCATAATTGGTTAATGACTAAGTCATGACTAATTAGTTGATGACTGTGTAATGACTTGTTAGTCATGACTAATTAGTTGATGACTAATTAGTTGATGACTGGGCAATGAATAACAAGCCATGACTGTTTAATGACTAACTAGTCATAACTAACCAGCCATGACTAGTCATGACTAACCAGTCATGACTTCACTCAAACTCATTTAAACTCACAACTAGGTAACTTGGGCTCACTGAGACTCAACGGTCATTGGTCAACCACCCAGAGCAACTCACGTCTTAGACTCGCGACTCACCTAGGCTCACTCACTCATTTCAACTCGCGACTCATCTGGACTCACCTGGGCTCACTCATTCCGACTAGTGACTCATCTGGGCTCACTCATTCGGGCTCACTCGCACAATTCAACTCATGACTCAACCAGGTTCACCTTGACTAAGAACTATAAGCTCATACATTGGACAGAAAATTGAAAATTGATTGGTTTTGTGCTTGGTTTTGCTTGGCTTTTGTTAACTTTGCTTGGCTTTACAAGTGAAAACTATGACATCAGAAGCACACGTCATCCCTGACATCCACTTCATTTCATTTCATTTCATTTTAATACCTTAAAGACCCACTGGGGGTATTACATAAGGGGTGGGTACAAACAGTCAAATGAACAAGTGTTATGTTGAAAAATGGTTGGTAACAGCTTCGGCGAATGTTGATGGGCATGAGATGGTAGCGATGTCATTGGAGAGGTCGTTCCAGTCCACAGAAACACAGTGAAAAAAAGAAGCGGCACAGGTAACAGTACGGGCACGGGGGCAAAACATTTGGAAAGGATGACGAATGTGGTGGGATATGCCGGCTGGTGGGGCAATGTAGGGAGCGCAGCGCAGCGAACTATGGAAAACACATCACGAAACTAAAGAACAAAGTTCAAGTCAAACTCAAAGGTCATATGACCGCTGGTGAGTGGTTATGCTAGTTGGTCATTAGTTATACCTTACCCCGCACTACACTTTGAAATAAACCTTGAGGTACCCCAACATTTATTTGTAGGTTTTCTGAGTGTTCTCCACTGACGTTTATGATCTCGTATTTTAAAGACAACTTCTGATGAGACATGATGCAACACCTCAAATTCCACAGCAGCCAAGCTTATAAAGAAAACCTTGAATATCATGGCTATGGCAGAATGACTAAGTCCTAGATTGATCTTGCTAGGCTTTGAAGGTGATAGCAACGAATCAACGCCAAATCAGAAGTTGTATCTCGCGTCGTAAAGCTTTCACTCTAAACACAGTGATGCAATGAGCTCTTAATTGCAGCTAGCCTGTAGCCAGACCTGGCTCAGAGGCCTAAAGGCCTGCAGCTGCCCCTCGTGGGAAGTAACGGTCTAAGGCCACAGCATGTGTTCTGCAACCAATTAAAAAACAGCAGCCGCAATAGAGAAAGCCACAGCTAATGTCCAATGTGACCAAGCACGGCAACTAACCAACTTTTCAAGCCTTTTAGTTATGTTCCAGAGTGCAGCAGCCACGAAAATTGCATACCACAAAACAACGAAATTGCTCCACATCATCATTTCGACCAAAAGCATATTCAGTATTATGAGTGCACAGGAAAGTCTCATTTAATACCGTTACAAACTCGTGCCTAATCGGCGTCATGGATTCATTTGGAATGGCGTGATTGTTCAGGCTCACATCAAGGACTTATTTGATTCGATAAGCTCACACTCTACCAGACTGGCGAGGAAGACTCAGATCAAAGACTGAAGATGAGCCCACTCTCACTGTGACTCACATCGTTATCTTAACGTATGCCCGGACTCACGACTCAGATCGTGAACGGACCATGGGTCCGGGCTTGTTCACGACTCAGATCATGAATATGAGTACGGACTCACTCACAACTCATATCACAATCTGAATGCAAGTCCGAGCTCACTCACAACTCAGATCATGATCTTAAATGAGCCTAAGTGAGCCCGAGTGAGTCGACTCATGAGTGAATTCGCCAACTTATGACTGTGGCTTTCATGTGCTGCTTGCTTTCTGTCATGAGCTGCTGCCAAGCGTTGCAATTTCAGCACGATGGGCAAGCTACAGGCTGGCTTTAAATTGAAAGTCAAAGAGGAAATGTCCGGCGGGCGGGCCAATAAGGCACCGCTCATGACTGTGCTTGGCAGAATCTTGTGCACGTGGAACTCTGTCTTTAACATCGTGCAGTATGAAGGCGAGTGGCATCTCAAACAGTTTGGATGGCACAACTCCTTATGGGATGAGCACGCACCGGAGCCCAGCGCCAGCTCAGAGTGAGTTGGAAGAAAAATGCCACTCATTCCCCGATTTGTGTGCTGCTTTCATTTGATAAAAAAAAAAAAAAAATTCTTTTTTGAACATCACGTACAAGGCCTGCATCCTAGTCCTCAAATCTGCATCGTGTTTATAGCAAGGGCACACAAGCAATGCAGCGAAAATTAGCTTCGCTCTCTCAGGCTCTTCTCTCTGGCAGCCGAACACAGCACCCTGGGAGCAACTCCCACAAAAGCAATGGGTGGACACTTGCTCATAACCCAGATGGATGTCCTGGATCCCCTAGAGGAACTTCTCGTATGGTCCTAGCCAGTGTTGCTGTTTTAGCAGCCATCAATATCAGCAAGTGCTCATCCCTCTGAGATCAAAGGCACTGCCCGGCATGGCTAGCTGGCACTCTGGTGTGCTCACACTCGTGTGGAGGGCTGGCAGTGCGACTGCCAGCTCCAATAGAATGCCTTTCCCCTCTTACAACGTTAACTGAAATAAAAATGTCAGAATATTACATTTAACTTCTTCAAAAAAACATCAGGCTCACATGACCTTTCTTGAACACCAATGACACAACAGCCAGCAAGCACAGTTGAAAAAAAAAAAAGACTGGTGTCAGCCAGCTGTTGGGTTCCCATCCGGGGGATATATTTGAATGAGTAGACTTACGAGGGTCCCCGGGAGGTCCAGGTGTAGCCCAGGCCAGGCATCTTCTCCCGAAGAGAGTACTCGGCCACCATCATGTCCGGAGAAACGTACGCTCCAACCGCTGGCAGGAAGAGGGGGGGAGGGCACTCAGTGCACCACTACCCACAGCCATATTAAGTGCGCACACCATGGCCTAACATGGCACAGGCGGTGCCACCTTCATCGCACCGTGGCACTCGCCACAAGGAAGAAGGCAAGGGAGCAAATGCAGCTTAATGACATCCTAGTTGAAATCAAGAGGAAGAAGTGGACCTGGGCAGGGCATGTAATGCGAAGGCAAGATAACCGCTGGTCCTTAAGGGTGACGGAGTGGATTACTGGATTCCAGGGGAAGGGAAGCTCATCAGTGAGTGATAGAAAGTTATGCGGGTGGTTGAGATTAAGAGGTTTGCGGGGATAAGATGGCCACAGCTGGCACACGACAGTGTTAATCGAAGAGATATGGGAGCGGCCTTTGTCCTGCAGTGGATGCAGTACAGAGTAATTCAATTCTAACAATGCTGCCATCATCATCATCAGCAGCAGCAGCAGCAGCCTGACTACGCCCACTCCAGGGCACTAGTCACACCCTCAACCACAACGATGGAAATCTGAACCCAGTCTACGCACGCTCGCTGCGCCCTCTTTTCAAGCATATTTAATGCCACTCAGCCCCTTGCTTCATTTCAATATTAACAAGGCTCCCATACGGGAGCCGAAACGTCTTGTTGTTTTTTTGTTTTTTCTTTTGGTCGGCGTCCCCTTCTTCACCGTCATAAAACTTCTAAATCTCATCAGCCCACCTAACTTTCTGCCACCCTCTGCTATGCTAGCCTTCTCTTGGAATCCACTCCGTTACCCTTAAGGACCAGCGGTTATCTTGCCTTCGCATTACATGCCCTGCCCAAGCCCATTTCTTCCTCTTGATTTCAACTAGGATGTCATTAAACCGCGTCTGTTCCCTCACCCACTCCGCCCGCTTCCGATCCCTTAACGTCACACCTATCGTTCTTCTTTCCATAGCTCGCTGCGCTGTCCTTAAGTTGAACCCCTTTCGCTATCCTCCCAGTTTCTGCCCCATAGGTGGGTGCCGGTAGGATACAGCTGTTGTATACTTTTCTCTCAAGGGATATTGGTAAACTGCCATTGATGATCTGAGAGAACTTGCCATATGTGCTCCACCCCATTCTTATCCTCCTAGTTATTTCCCTCTCATGATCTGGATCAGTGATCACTGCTTGCTCTAAGTAGAAGTATTCCCTTACTGCTTCCAGCACCCCGCTAGAAATTGCGAACTGCTATTGACTCATTGGCAGTGGCGTAGGACAGGGCGCTCGCGCTGGTAAGCAGCCTTGCAAGGAAGGAAGCAGCTTCGCACAAGCACTCACGGATCACAGACGAGGTGGGCATGGTGCTCGGTGCGTTGACAGTCGACAGTGCTGGCCCATGGTTGCCCGCACTGTTGAGCATTATCACCCCATGCCGGTCAATCACCTCGTGTATCAGGTCCAGCAGCCGCCTGCATCACATGCAAATCCACCCCACAATCAGTGGGGTCCAACAACAGTTCGTCTCATCCCCTCACGAATGGCATCACCTTGTGTCTGGCACTCTGCTTTAGCCAGACGCTACTTCTGCAACAGGAGCACAGCATCCCTCTGGAACCACGCCCATCGTTTGTGGAAATCTGGCGACGCTATCAACACTTTGAGGGTCAACAATGGCGTAAAAGCTCACCACGCAGTTCAGCAGCAATGCACATTGATACAGTAATCCCTCGTTATAACGAAGTCAGCGGGACGGCGAAAAAATTCGTTATAAGCGATAATTCGATATAAGTGACCGCTCGAAAAAAAACTAAAATAGTCGAGATTTAATTGCGCCACAACTGCGAGAAAGTCAAAATACGATGTATTCAGTGAAGCAAAACTTTATTCAAGTGAAAAGAAGGCAGTGAGTTTTGCCTGTTTCATGTTCATACCGGGCGCGAGCAACCCCTGCTCTAACTTGCCCAAGCATTGCAAGAGGCCGCGGTCGCCGCCCGTGCACTCAACCTTATTTCGCAGGAGGCGTAGATACTCGCGCATTTGCACCATAGTCGGCACTTCACGTGGCTCTTCGTCCGCCGACTCTTCGTCCTCGTCGGGACCACCAAGAGTTTCAATTATATCCGCATCCGTCGCTGGGGCAACCACGGGAGCAGCAGCATCAGCCAACGCGAATGTCACAAAGTCTCCTTCTACCTCTTGGCCAGAAAGTTCATAAACGGCCTCGTAAAGATCACTGCAAGTCCGGTCATCGTCAGGTTGGTCATCCTCAGGCTGGTCATCGTCAGGGCCGCTGACGACGGCGCGGGAAAAGCCGGCATGTGCAAAACAGTTCGCGACCTTCGAAGGTGCGAGCTCTTTCCAGGATAAGTTCAGCAAGTGGATCGCACCAAGCAAATCGATGTTGTAGCTCTTGCTGGCATCATATGCTGTGAGCATGCGCTGCAAAAAAGCCTTGCGGTACAGCTTCCGGGTGGTCTCCATGATGCCCTGGTCCATCGGTTGCAGTACCGCGGTTGTATTGGCAGGCAAAAATTCTACAGTGATTGCCGTCAGGTTTTCGATCTTCCCGTGGCTCGGGCAATTGTCAACTATAAACAGCACTTGCCGATTCTTTGCGCGGAACCGTCTATCCATAAGGCGCACGTAGTCTTCGAAAATAGCTGCAGTCATCCAAGCCCGCTTGTTGTTCCTATAGATGCACTCCTTAGGAATCGCTGCATTTCGGAAGCACCGCGGTTTCTCTGCCTTCCCCAGTATTAACAAGGGAAGCTTGTCTTCGCCTGTTGCATTGGCACCAAAGAGCACCGTGACACGCTCCTTACTCTGTTTTCCTCCGGATGAGGATGCGCCAGGGGTAGTGAACGTGCGATTCGGTAGCATCTTGTAGAAAGATGCTGCCTCATCTAGATTGTAGACGTCTTTGTCTGCATACTTTTCAAGTTGAGCTTGGAGCCGATGTTGGCGCCATACGTCTACAGTGTCACGGTTCACGGCTGCGCTTTCGCCGACGATCGACTTCGAGGTCACGGCGTGTCGTTTCTTGAACCGTTCCAGCCAGCCATTGCTGCACTTGGAATCTGTATGGCCCATTTGAAGGGCGAGAGCTTCGGCTTTTGCGGTAAGAGCAGGTCCATGTACGGGGAGATTTGCACTCCTGGCGTTCTTGAGCCACTGTAGAAGTGCACCTTCCACTTCCGGATATTTCGAATCGCGATTCCTCTTTCTCTTCGCAGAGAAGCTCTTTTCAAAGCCATCCAGCACAGCTTCCTTGTTTTTCAACACAGTTGACAAAGTAGAAGGCGGTATGCCAAATTCCTTCGCAATGCCGGTTTTCTGCCGGCCGCCTTTTTCCACTTCTTTTATCAGCAAAACTTTCTGCTCCAAAGTCAGACACTTTCGCCCGGAGACTGACGGAGCCATTTATGATTGAATACCACAAAAGCACACGTGAGGCACGCTCAACTAATCACACGGCCTACAGCCGGGATCCAAACGCACGCGGCGGGCGACGCAGAAGGCAGAGCGCGCTACGTCGTAGCTAGCAGCGAGGAGACGAGTGAGCGGAGAACTGGCGTGCGAGAAGCTAGCAGACCGAAGAGCGAAAGAAGAGGGAAGAGAAAGAGCATTGACCTTGGAAAGAGCGTTGAGGCGCCGGTTGCGGGAAGAAAGAGGAAGTGAAACGGCTTGCCTACTCAGTGTAGGGGGTGTTCGTCCACTGGTGGCTGAGCCGCCCGCTGCCTGCGTGTCGACAGAAAGGAAGTGGGATGGGGAGGAAAGAGCACTGGGAGAGCGGACACAAATGCGCAGCTGCCTGCCTAGCCAGCAGTGTGACATTGAGGGGGGAAGGCGGGGGGGGGGGGGGGGGGGGGGGGGGGCAGTCGCCACTTTTGTAGGGGGGTGCGCGGGTTACGAAAGACTGATGTTGAATTCCAATGGCAGATCGGGATCAAGTTTTTCTGCTCGGTTTGGATCAGTCGTATTCCAATGGTAAAATGGGAGCGCGAGTTGTATGTTCCAATGGCAGATCGGGATCAGGCGTAAATCCCGGATCGCTCCGTGGAGCAGCAATACTTGATCCGCCGAAATCGGCAGATTTGACCGGAACCTCGCGTGACGTTTTTTTTTTTTTCTGCCGCGTCTGCTTCCGGTCGCGACCGGCAGCAGACGCTTCGTTCCTTTCGTCGCACGTGGTGAGCCGGGCGAGCCGGGCACTTTCCAGTCAACAGTGGACGGCAATGATCTTGCTTCGAGCCGTGCGGCACTAATTTTGCTTCATGGAAGTGACAGTTCCGACTCGGGCACTGAAAGCTCAGAGTCCAGCAGTGAAGATTCGTCTGAAACGGACAGCGAGTGTGAAGCTGCCGGCCTGTATATGCCTGCCGCCGGCGTCAGAAAAATGCGCTAATATTCTTTGTTTGCGTTCATAACAAGCCCTGGAGTAGAGGAATGTAACAAATGAATCATTTTTGAGGATCGTTGGCCAATACCGAGTTGCTGGTAGAAGTGATAACTGCGATACAAGCACATTTCTTCCTGACGCCCAGTGCGGCTGGCCTGCTGTCTGCTAGCTCCGCTGCTGGAGGCGTCGCAGAAATCGATCATGTCTTTATTTTATTATGAGACGAGGAACACAGTAAAACGGTGACGCGAGTAGCACCTTTACTACAGCGCTGGCCAGTTCCGAAGGGCCCTCAGCTGCGGCATCGATGAAAAACATTTAGGCTTAGCGACGACTACGGCAGCCAGGGAGAAACGTTGTCCGGGGGGCAGCGCAGTTCGTCGCTCTGCGTGTCCGCGGGCGGCGTCGTTGCCGAAAGCCCGACTGTCTCGCTGATTGGTTCAGCGGCTTGCGTCTCGCAGTCGCAAGGCTGGAAAATCGAACAGCGAGTGACTTGCCTGCGCGTCGTCCGCCACTTCTTTCGTGAACGGTAGGGACAGGCTCACTGGCTCTCCGAAGACCGCGGCCGCGTACTCGCGTGTTCACGGAGGGTGGACCATCCTGTACATACGCTTTGGTTTTGGCTTTACATTCCGGCCTTCGTACTACCTCCTTTTTGTTTCGCCCAGACGGCGTCTGTCAACGCAGAGATCGCGCCTCGCGCAACTCCTGTCGGACTCGAACACGAAGCTAGCAGGGCGTCCGCTCCGGCGGCGCGCCTAGTTTCACGGCTCGCCGCTGCGGCGCTGGCGTCGTGCTCCCGATTTTAGCTCCCGAGAGAGCACTCGCATTCCAATCGCAAAATGGGAGGTGGCGAAGCTACGCGCTCCGACGCGCTCCGTACGCGATCCTACGGAGCGGTCTCGATCTGCCATTGGAATTCAGCATGAGAGTGTCGCGCTGGAATGCGCGCTGGAATGCATGCGCAAAAGGTTGCTGCCACGGCGGCGATGCCTCCGCTCGGCGGCGGCGGTGCCTCCGCTCGCCACTTCGCTCTAAGCGTGTCAAGCCCTTCGTGCGCTTCGAGTAATGCGGCTTAAAATGCATGCCTTTGGGTCGGGACCGGAAGAAATTTCGAATAAAGCGATATTTCGAGTAAAGCGATTTCGTTATAACGAGGGATTACTGTATAAGGAACACTGCTTTTGCTGCGCACTGCAGCCAAACACTGCGAAAATTGTGTGTGATTTTGCTGCGCACTGCTGCCAAACACTGCAAAAATTGCATGTGATTTTGCTGCGCACTGCTGCCAAACACTGCGAATATTGTGTGTGATTTTGCTGCGCACTGCTGCCAAGCGCTGCAAAAATTGTGTGATTTTGCTGTGCACTGCTGCCAAACACTGCGAAAATTGTGTGCAATTTTGCTGCGTACTGCTGCCAAACACTGCGCAAATTGCATGTGATTCTGCTGCGCACTGCTGCCAAGCGCTGCAAAAATTGTGTGTGATTTTGCTGTGCACTGCTGCCAAGCACTGCGAAAATTGTGTGTGATTTTGCTGCGCACTGCTGCCAAACACTGCGAATATTGTGTGTGAATTTGCTGCGCACTGCTGCCAAACACTGCGAATATTGTGTGTGATTTTGCTGCGCACTGCTGCCAAGCGCTGCAAAAATTGTGTGTGATTTTGCTGTGCACTGCTGCCAAGCACTGCGAAAATTGTGTGATTTTGCTGCGCACTGCTGCCAAACACTGCGAAAATCGTGTGATTTTGCTGCACACTGCTGCCAAGCACTGCTAAAATTGTGTGATCTTGCTGCGCACTGCTGCCAAACACTGCGAATATTGTGTGTGAGTTTGCTATGCACTGCTGCCAAGCGCTGCAAAAATTGTGTGTGATTTTGCTGCGCACTGCTGCCAAGCGCTGCAAAAATTGTGTGATTTTGCTGTGCACTGCTGCCAAGCACTGCGAAAATTGTGTGATTTTGCTGCGCACTGCTGCCAAACACTGCGAAAATCGTGTGATTTTGCTGCGCACTGCTGCCAAGCACTGCTAAAATTGTGTGATCTTGCTGCGCACTGCTGCCAAACACTGCGAATATTGTGTGTGAGTTTGCTACGCACTGCTGCCAAGCGCTGCAAAAATTGTGTGTGATTTTGCTGTGCACTGCTGCCAAGCACTGCAAAAATTGTGTGTGATTTTGCTGCGCACTGCTGCCAAACACTGCGAAACTTGTGTGTGATTTTGCTGCGCACTGCTGCCAAGCGCTGCAAAAATTGTGCGTGATTTTGCTGTGCACTGCTGCCAAGCACTGCGAAAATTGTGTGTGATTTTGCTGCGCACTGCTGCCAAACACTGCAAAAATTGCATGTGATTTTGCTACGCACTGCTGCCAAACACTGCAAAAATTGTGTGTGATTTTGCTGCGCACTGCTGCCAAACACTGCGAAACTTGTGTGTGATTTTGCTGCGCACTGCTGCCAAGCGCTGCAAAAATTGTGTGTGATTTTTCTGTGCACTGCTGCCAAGCACTGCGAAAATTGTGATTTTGCTGCGCACTGCTGCCAAACACTGGGAAAATTGCATGTGATTTTGCTGCGCACTGCTGCCAAGCGCTGCAAAAATTGTGTGTGATTTTGCTGTGCACTGCTGCCAAGCACTGTGAAAATTGTGTGTGATTTTGCTGCGCACTGCTGCCAAACACTGCGAATATTGTGTGTGATTTTGCTGTGCACTGCTGCCAAACACTGCGAAAATTGTGCATGATTTTGCTGTGCACTGCTGCCAAGCACTGCGAAAATTGTGTGATCTTGCTGCGCACTGCTGCCAAACACTGCGAAAATTGCATGTGATTTTGCTGCGCACTGCTGCCAAGCGCTGCAAAAATTGTGTGTGATTTTGCTGTGCACTGCTGCCAAGCACTGCGAAAATTGTGTGTGATTTTGCTGCGCACTGCTGCCAAACACTGCGAATATTGTGTGTGATTTTGCTGTGCACTGCTGCCAAACACTGCAAAAATTGTGTGATTTTGCTGCGCACTGCTGCCAAGCAATGCGAAAATTGTGTGTGATTTTGCTGTGCACTGCTGCCAAGCACTGCGAAAATTGTGTGTGATTTTGCTGCGCACTGCTGCCAAACACTGCGAAAATTGCATGTGATTTTGCTGCGCACTGCTGCCAAACACTGCGAAAATTGCATGTGATTTTGCTGCGCACTGCTGCCAAGCGCTGCAAAAATTTTGTGTGATTTTGCTGTGCACTGCTGCCAAGCACTGTGAAAATTGTGTGTGATTTTGCTGCGCACTGCTGCCAAACACTGCGAATATTGTGTGTGATTTTGCTGTGCACTGCTGCCAAACACTGCGAAAATTGTGTGTGATTTTGCTGTGCACTGCTGCCAAGCACTGCGAAAATTGTGTGATCTTGCTGCGCACTGCTGCCAAACACTGCGAAAATTGCAGGTGATTTTGCTGCGCACTGCTGCCAAGCGCTGCAAAAATTGTGTGTGATTTTGCTGCGCACTGCTGCCAAACACTGCGAATATTGTGTGTGATTTTGCTGTGCACTGCTGCCAAACACTGCGAAAATTGTGTGTGATTTTGCTGCGCACTGCTGCCAAGCAATGCGAAAATTTTGTGTGATTTTGCTGTGCACTGCTGCCAAACACTGCGAAAATTGTGTGATTTTGCTGCGCACTGCTGCCAAACACTATGCAAATTGTGTGTGATTTTGCTGCGCACTGCTCCCAAACACTGCGCAAATTGTGTGTCATGTGTTAATATGATGCCAGAGGGCATAAAAAATGCTCAAGAAGACACTGGAAAAGTACCCACAGATATAACTGGAATGCATGAGTTGGCGAAAGCATTTCAGAGTTTTAAATGCGACTGCAGGGCAGGAATGTGAAAGCATTTCATTCTGCACAGGTGTTTGCATGGAAGTGAAAAACCACAGCAGATGAAATAAAGCAGCAAAGAATTGTTACAAGCAAACCAACACCTCAAACAGACTAGCACATAAATGTAACGATCTAGAACAGCATCAATGACAAAACAACTTGGAAGTGAAAGTGTTCCCTCAGGGAACAATCCTATCACCATAGCTCAGAAATAGGCCAATGTTGGTGAGACAGCCGACACTGCTGATACTGACAATGTGCTCGGGTTCACAAGCAGAATGCAAAACATGGTTGTGCAGTTTGTGCGAAGAAACAAGCAAAATCACATTCTGAACAAATGTGGAAACAAGAGAATAGATATCGCCGTGTTGTTTGTCTACAAACATCTGATTCAGGCAAATAATAGAGTAACGCTTGCTGCTGCTGCTGCACTCAAGATTAAAAAGAAGGAAAGCGGTTGCAAGCTTCTCAGAGCAGAGGACAGCTACGTAGACGATAATAACCAGAGCAACACACGTCTCTCCTAAAGTAACCCAGGACTGTTGTTCTGAGCCAGCAGATCACAAAAAACTGCAGGAGTTTTCTTTTGCCTCCCAGCAGAGGCCAATACACAACTAAAATTACAAATTTCTCAACTCGGACTCTGCTGATATGAATAAGAAATCTTGTAACATTTTATCAGTGAATGTTTCCTAGAAATACACTGAAATTTCTCCACGTGGTCAAAATTTCCGGAGCCCTTCACTACGGCGTCTCTCGTAGCCTGATTAACACCTCTTTTTTGGCTAGTTGGTGCATACTTGAATTAGAGAAAAAATAGCACAAACCATGCACACTACGAGAAAGAAACGAGGACGAGACACAAGAGATACTTGTCCCCCCCCAAAGATATGCAAGACTGATACTACGGCACTTCCTTTCCTCAAAAACCAATTTACCAGCATGCGGGAAGAAGAATGTGCCTCCGTGCGCCGAGGACAAGCGAGATTGAGGAGGCATAATATATTGCCAAGACAGGAGGATGTGTCAGGGAATCATCTGTTCGGGGAAAGAATTTGCATTTTTGGGTAGTAATGGCAAATCATTTTTTCTCCGTCTTGTTCCTTGACATTTTTTTCCCAACTGCTATTTATTCTCAGTGCGGATATAAATCCGCTTTTGTTGCTGTAAGCACTTGTTGTGTGCGGCATTTCTTCCGTGTGCTCGTCTTTTTGCACTTTAGTATCTATTACAAAAGGCAAAATCTGCTGTCATGACATTTAATGATGAAGG
Source organism: Amblyomma mixtum (assembly GCF_055824585.1). NCBI lineage: Eukaryota > Metazoa > Arthropoda > Arachnida > Ixodida > Ixodidae > Amblyomma > Amblyomma mixtum. The sequence continues at coordinate 191,603,379 of NC_143016.1, read as the reverse complement.
CAGTGAGCACAGGACACAGGAGATTATGCTAGAGGTAGTGGTTAAGTAAAAGTTTCTTAGGGTGTGGATAATTAACGGTGCTGAATATCGAATGGAGCATGAAAGATATGCAATGGCAAAAGGTAGCAGGAATGCAGCTGTTACAAAGAAGAGCGCATTACTTAATTACAATAAGTACGAAGTGGCAAGAGGAATTCGAAAAGGGGAGGTGGCTCCTAGTCCGACTTTCGACAATGCAGTCCGACCCATGAGATCAGAGGTTCAAGCAAAGTTATGCTGTGTCATCCTATCTTGCTCAGTCCGTATCTTAAGGGTGCGTTGTTTTTTCCAAATATGTAATAATGTGATCAGTACACGAGATAAACTAAGGAGAAGAAAGCAGATGGTCGTCCACCTAGTTCACAACAGGTGTCATGTGGGAGAGCTCACTTGCTGAACTTTGCACTAGGCCAATCCTAACAGTGTCCTAATGCGATCCGTCCACGCAATAAACAACGAAGAAGAAAGCGAAGAGGTGGCACTTGTATTGTCTTCTCGGCACTTTAAACTCAATTTTTGAATAATCTGCCCAGATATTGTGTTTCTGCCATGATCGAATTTATGAGTCATTATCATCATCCTCCTGACAACACCCAGTGCAGAACAAAGGCACAAGAACACAGTGCAGAACAATTCGATTTGTACGCAAAAGATTTGAATATTTGCAGATTCCTAAATATAGTTGCTGCTATTCCGCTTACGCTGCTGTTCCGATAAAGGCTGCTATTCCGCTAACGTAGACATGTGTATTCCAACAGTTCTGAAGTCATCCATGTTTTTGTGAAATAAAGGGTACAAATATACACACACAAATTTTCCCTCCCGGTGTGCCCCCCCCCGCACACACTGTGGGCAGCCCCCACACGACTCACCCTCCCACCCAGTGGGTGTGCTCCCCGTAGCTCATGTTGATCAGGTGGCAGCCCTGGCGGAGGAGGCGCACCAGGGCGCGCACCAGGGCGGTGCCGGTCTCCATGGAGCCCAGCCGCAGGTCCCCAATGGCCACGCTCACCAGCTGCACCCCGGGGGCCACGCCATTGCGCTCGGGCGACTCCGGGAAGCAGGCCGCCGCAATGCACGCCACGTGGGTGCCATGCGTCGCTGGAACAGTTTAGTTTAGTTTAGTTTATGGGGTTTAACGTCCCAAAGCGACTCTGGCTATGAGGGACGCCGTCGTGAAGGGCTCCGGAAATTTCGACCACCTGGAGTTCTTGAACGTGCACTGACATCGCACAGTACACCACGGGCCTCTAATACAATCGAGAGTTCACACATAGTCGTAGGAGAACAAGCTAATTCTGCTCTAGTGCAGCACAATACACTTCACATGCACCATGCAAGGCGCGCAACGGTGTGGCAGGTATGTACCGTATTTACTCGCGTAATAGGCGCACTCGCATAATAGGCGCACCCTTAGTTAGGGCGCGAAAAATCAGATTTTTTTATTTCCGCGCATAATAGGCGCACCCCGAACTTGGCACTGTGATCAGTACTGTATTTACACGATTGCAAGCTGACGCCTCGCCACCCCCCGCTTCCCAATCTTTATTTTAACAAAGTTTTTGCTGAACTGACAACTAGTCCCTACTAGTGCTGCTGCCGTCGCAGCTGCTGCGGACCCACAGCACGTACAACGACATCACGTAGAACAGCCGCACACAGTTTTCAGGGATGCTCACTTTAAACGTCTGTTTGGAAAGCTTCATCTCCAGCCGGAAACGTTCCCGACTTAGGCCCACGAAAACCTCGGCGCTTGGAGTCGCGTGCGAAAATTTAGGGACGCCGCAGTCGCAACTGCCGCAATTCTCGGCCACATCGTATTTTCTGACCTGCCGCACGCTTGCCGCGTTTGAGAGCAAACTCCCAGCCATGTAGCTGTTAAGCTGCTTGCCTGTCGTGCTAAAACAGCAACGCTCCGCGGCAAAGCCATAAACCACGATAACTATCGCGCAAATCCCGGCACTTGACAGCAACAACAACAAAAAAAAAACGAGCTGGTGATGCTGATGGCGATATAGATAGCGAAAGCTCGCGGCGGAGGAAAACGATGATGATGATGATGAGCTTGGCCTTGGGCGCCGTCCGTGGGCGGCGTCTGGAAGCTCCTGTGCACGTGTGTGGCCTCCGCGATCAAGCGCCCGTTGTGCGCAGCTGGAGCCGATCGCGGAGGCCTCGGCGCGTGCATTACAAAGGCTATTCCCGCGTGTGTCGTGGAAAGTTTCGGTGCGACCCTTACACGGATTTTTTTTTTAACATTTTCTTCGCGAAAACGGGGTGCGGCCCGTACACGAGTGCGTTTACGCGGTGTGTTCAATTTTGCGAGTCGAAAAATTTCCGGAAAATTTACCCCGCGTAATAGGCGCACCCAGAACTTTGAGCCGGATTTTCTGGAAAAAAAGTGCGCCTATTATGCGAGTAAATACGGTAAATACTTCATTCAGGGTTAAAAAATGCATGCAAACAGAAATGGCGAATTCATAGATAGTACTGCTAAGCTTGACGGGCCGCTTAAAGAAATATGAGGGAAAAGAAAATGCCAAGCAGCAACTGCCCCCCCCCCCCCCCCCCCCCCACATTTCAAAGGGGACACCCTAACTTCCACCCATCCCAGCAAAGTGTCCACTGAGAGTTGCTTCCCAACCGGCATGACAAGTGTATGATCTGTCTAGCCATGCGCTAAGATGACCCGGAAGACTGCAATAGTGCAGTGTGAATCTAAGTACCAGAAATCTGTGCAGACCACACAGCAGCCAGAATTGAAAGACACTCACAGCAGTTGCCCACCAGCTCAAGCAGGTTCCCCTCATCGTGGATGTTGACGGCGTAGTTGAGGCAGTCTGGAGGGGAATACAACAGCAGTGAGCTGAGCTACCCAGACTCTCCTTCTCTTGTCAATAATGCGGAGGAGTTACTCGCCTTCCTTGGTGAGGGTGGCGTACTGTAGCGTCTCACTGTAGCTGCCCAGCACAGTGCAGCTGGCCAGGTCCCCCTGCTGTGTGCTGTCCACCACCGCCCTGCATCGTTTGGGAAATTCAGTCGAGACAATTGAGAACATGCAATAGTAGCACAATATTTCAGGACCACCTTCAGAGGTGACTGAGAGCTGAGAGAAACTGCCCCCTCTCTACCACGAAAATGTTCTAAAAACAACAGCTTGGTGCACGGTCGCAAATTGTGCAAGGTTTACGGTTTATGGGGGTTTCATGTCTCAAAGTGATTCAGGGTATGAGGGATGCCCCTGGGGAAGGGGAAAAGGAAAGTAAAAGGAGAGTGAGGGTGCAAGTGGAGGGTGATGATGCCATGAATTGCTGGGAGTGTTGTGGGTTAGAGGAGACTACGCACACACTGGGCAGCACTCATTTCCCGAGATGACGTGTAGCACATCGAGCACATGTCTTCCTTATGCAGCATACACACACACACCACACACGGCTGCAGAGAAGGGTTCTGCACACTCTCACATCCCGGCACAAACGGGTGTGCACTCACATCGCGCACTGTTGCTGAAAAAGCTGAAAGTACACAGACACATGTCCCGGCACAAACGCGTAAGCACATGTATGGTCTGCACTGTATACACGCACAGCACAGCCCACACATGGAAATCTAGGCCTATTCCACTGAAAAACCTGAGAACAGCCTTCACTGCAGACCAGCCGTTAGTAAGTTTCGCCCTGGCATCTAGGGTAGTTTGCTCAGAGAGAGGGTGTCCGTCCAGCTGACTGAGAGCATTTTCCAAGGCCCTCCCCGCACCAGTGTAGTTTGCAATTCATATGATGCATTGTCTCTGGATGGCTGCAATTCAAGCAATTCGGGCTTGCTTCAACACCAGTCTTGTGCAGGTAGCTTTCAGTGCATGCTACACCAAACTGCAACTGATGAAGCTTGACGTCGCATAACATCTGATGGTGGGCGAAGTCACCAACCAGCATCAAGCTGAGAGACGAGGCCCTGCTGGTGGTTCACATCGTTCCAGTGCATTGAATGAGCCGGTAAGGGTGCTGCGTCACTCCTTGACTTGGATGGAAGAACGATCAGCATGAGCCAGCTCTCACTTCCCGCTATACTGCAGTGGTTGGGTGGCATCCACTGAAGCCTGATGGTGTGGCAGCACTGGAACGCCTCAGCTAGCAAAAGTGCAATTTGCAGTTAGCTGCTCGCACGTCCAGGGTTCATGAAAGTTTTTATGATCAGCGATGTGACTCTTGAGTTGCAGAATATAGTCCACTGATTGGCTGTCTGCTCACCAATATAATGGACGGCCTCTCGTATGCCTGCTAATTCAGTGGCCACGTGTGTTACGTTCACTCGTGCGCATGAAAAAATGAACGGCGGCGCAACAAGGACACTAGCAAGAAAGGGACACCACATGCGCACACTACCAACTGTTTATTACACGAAAAGGTGGCATACTTAAACATGCAGCTCAGGCATATTACACTCATCACATTATCGCTCCGAACCAAACACGTGGAAAAAAAGCAGCAACATCAGGATAACAGAGAAGAAACCCTGCAGAAAAAAACTAAGAGATTCTGATAACAGAAATTAGAGGAGGCCATCTCGTAGCAAAAGCAGAGTCATACATGAGAAACAAAATCAGTCAGAAACCAAACACCGAAAATAAAAAGTAAAAAAAGTAAAGAACAAATGACAATCGTAGCAAAGGCAGAGTCAAACACATGAAGCAAAAGCAGTCAGAACCCGAAAAACAACAAAAAGGAAAAGACAAAAACTAACAAAATTAAGAACTCGTGCAGGGCTGCAGGGCTGAAAATGCAGGGCTGAAAAGATGCACAGTACATGACGTCACAAAAAACTATCCAGAAAGGACACTTCATTTCTACAGAGGGATACTGAAGGGTCGGTAACACAAGTGCTTCCCTTCTTATTGATCATAAAAGCCTCCAGAATTTCACATGCCATCTGATCGCGACTCCTGCCCAGAATCCTTATTCCGTTAAGCACTGCCTCACACTCGCAATGCAATCTTTACAATGTAGGGGCAAATTCGACCCGCCTCCGTATTCCAACGATTTTTCATGCTCCCGTGCCCTGGCGTTAGTGCAGCGACCCATCTGGCCTACATAGACCCCTCCGCATGTGGTGTCCCCTTTCTTGTTAGTGTCCTTGTTGCGCCGCCATTCATTTCATCATGCACCAACTCACCCCTCTGGCCATTCTTCACTCGTGCGCATGCGTACCGAAAGTGTGGGCAGCACCGCCAAGTTAGCCATAACAAAAAAAGAAAGCGGCAGCGTCTCACTGGGCCTGTTTCAGAGCTATCTGGTGCTGCTGGGGCAGAGTTTTGCCGCTGGGGAATCCATTCACACTGCAAAGCCAATATCTGTCAAAATAAGAAGAAAAAAATAGTGCTGATGGAAAGTGGGGAGCAGCAGATAAAGCTGGACAAAGATTCTGTGCGTCCTAGTCTTGGGGTCGGAGGTCTGAGCATGAGCGACACTGAATAAGAAACCACCTGCTGAAAGCTAGAAAACAGCCCCATTCACACGGGCGGTTCTTTGCCACATGCCCAAGGGCAAAAAAAGGTAGGGAATGAAGCCGTGCAGTCCATGCGGAGCAGGCAGCCGTGACAATGGCTCACAATGGCGGGTCTGCTCATTCTACCCCACAGCCGCACATTGCTGAAAGAGCCCATCTCCCCAGCAGGACACACGTCATTCAAAATCGAAAGAAGCGCCACTACCTCCAGGTGGCCCCGTCGTGGAAGACAACGCAGTCATAGACCGGCCCCGCGTCCTCAAACTTCTTCTCCAGGCTGGCCAAGACCTCCACCTGGGCCTCCCGCTCCTCCCGCTCCAGCTTCTGCTCCAGGCTCAGCTGCTGCTGCTGCTGCGGCTGCTGGAACAAGCACATTCCGTCACTCCGTCACTCGCCACCTCTCCCCACTCAAACAACGCTGGCAGGAAGCCAACGTACAAAGACAACGTTACATTCGTGCACTGGTCGCAATACGGGAAAAAACTGCAAGGCTGCCTTCCTCGGTGCGCTATCTACGCAGCATCCTCGTCTCACTATGGGCTGCTTGGCACATTGCGTTAGGCCTAGCGCATCACATAATAGACTGTGAGGAATACATCAGTCACACACAAAATTTGTACCCACAAAGAATGGAAGCCTTTGCTTACTGCCTTGCCTTTCACGGTGCGCTATCTACGCAGCGTCCTCGACTCACTATGGGCTGCTTGGCTCATTGCGTTAGGCCTAGCACATCACACAAGACTGTGAAGAATACATCAGTCACACACAAAATTTGTACCCACAGAGAATCATTTCTGTGTCTGTGGCGCTTAGGTCTTATAAGGACGCCTTTGCTGACTGCCTTGTGCAGGAGGAAAGCGACGGCTGGATACAAGAATCCTTCCACACTGCCCAAGCCCATGTTTGGGCAAACTAAAGTGCAGGTCCACTTGATGAGCAAGAGAAATGGCCTTGTTGGCCTCCTGTATGGGAGCCATACAAGTGTGCAGATCTGAACAAGTAGGCACTCAAACTCTTTCAGCCTGTAAAGCGAAGCTGCTAAATAAAGCAAGTCTTCAATAATAAACTTAATGTGAAGGTAAAGTCTATTGGGCGCTCACAGGCTCAGAAATCAAAGCGGGAAAAGACCAGTTATTGTATATCTCCAAAATTTTGCTGAAAAAAAAAGCAACACAAGTAAACGTGAAGAAACTAAAAGGGTCCGGTATCTTCACTCAAAACAACTATTCCAATTCGACTCTTTTAACACAAGCTGATGTGGGAAAGTGCAAAGGCGGAACAGGATGCTAAAAAGAAGGTTTTTCTCGGTCATGATAGGCTGAGGATCGAAAAAGATGTTTTTGTTTGGGATCAAACACAAAACAGGAGCATCCAAGTTATGGCTAATCAATCACTCTGTGGAAACTCAGGCTATGGAATTACTCACTGTGGAATCACCCACTATACAATCACTCGTCGTGAAATCACCTGCTGCGGGATCTCAGGCATGACGTCACTCTCAAACTCAAAAGAAACATGTGCATTTGCTAAACACAAATGCTTGAAACATCATTAATAAATCAGACTGCCTTGAAATAGCGTTACTCCAATACGATCTTCACATCATCATCGGTTCCTGTGCCAGCTGTGGCCACCCTATCCCTGCAAACTTCTTAATCTCAACCGCCCAACTAACTTTGTGCCGCCCCCTGCTATGCTTGCCTTCTCTTGGAATCCACTCTGTTACCCTTAAGGACCAGGGGTTATCTGGCCTTCGCATTACATGCTCAGCCCAAGCCCATTTCTTGCTCTTGATTTCATCTAAATGATGTGCAAAACTGGTGTTTAGAGTGGCTGATGACTTACTCCCCTGTTGACCTTGTCCAGTCATACAAATACTTAGCTATCACCATTTCTAATGATTTATCCTGGAATTCGCATGCAACTAACCTGATATCATCGGCTATAAAACACTTGGCTTCTTAAAACGTCACCAGCGGGATGCCCCTCAACATTTTGCTCATCAGAATTAAACTAGAATACGCATCAGCCATCTGAAACCCTCGTCAAGAATATTTAACGAATGCCCTCGAAGCTGTACAAAACAGAGCCACCAGTTTCATTCGTTCTCCATACTCATGTGACGTTCGCATATAATCATTAAAATTGCAATCAGGCTTGTGTAATCTTTCTGCTCGCTGCCACACGGCCAGCTTTGTCTTGTTCCGCAAGTTTTTTATTCACTGCTGAGGCAAGAACCCTACGTCTGCGTATCCCCTACTACGCAGATCCCATCGCATCGGTCACCTTCGTCCAAGTTCTGCGCCAAGGTACCCGCACTAAGGTCTTTACTGACTCAATTTTTTGGCGAGCAGCAGCTGACCGAAACAGCCTTCTCAACATTATAACTTGCCCATCAAGTTTATGACAGCTTTCAACGCCTGCATCCTGTAAATCCCATTCCTCATGTAACATCCCACTAGGGGTCTTCAAGGAAAATGAAGTGATGGACTAGGATGTCATCAAACTCTGTTTGATCACTGATCCACTCCCTCTTTCCATAGCTCGCTGCGCTGTTCTTAAGTTGAACACCTTTCGTTATCCTACGCATTTTTGCCCCATAGGTGAGTACCAGTAAGATACAGCGGTTAATTTAAACACATTTCAAGATTTCGGTTGGCTAGGCTATATCTTCAACGCATTTTAAAGCTGCTTAATTCAACTGTCTTAAATTCGCTTAATTCAAACTTCTTGACTTGTTCAAATGCTCGCGGCGCAAGAAAAAGTGGCGGCTGAGGTTGGATACGTCCAGTTTGCGGCACTGCCTGAGCTTAAAATTTGGTCCCTCCAAGTGGTTAACTCAGATGCGGTCTGAAGGGGGTTGTGTCAATTGGAGTCGCCCTGACATGGAACAGTTTCGTTTTCTGCACTTCACTACCAGATATTGGCACGCATCTGTATTGACGCTGGGTTACCTGTAGTCAAAATCTGGATTTCCGCATCTTTGCACCTTTCCCTCTCCTCTCGTCACTTTTTGCACGCTCAAATGTCGGTCAGCCGGCTAAACACATTCGGCCCCTCCGCTGACGCCCATGGGAATTCCCCAGGAGGCGGAGCCAACACCTCCTAAAGTGGTTTGGCATCGACAGCGCTGACGCGAAAAACCAATGATTAAATAAAACGGACAGTTGAGCTGGTTGGTACATACTGCTGGGAAAAAACAGCGCTGAGATGAGGGCCGGTCCTGTTGTCCTCTTCTTTCTTCTCAGCGCTGTTTTTTTCCCCAGCAATGATGGCATTCCACTGCTGACGTAAAGAGCGCTACACGACGCAATGCACGCGGATTCAAGCGAAAGCTCGACACCACTGGTTGCTGCGAGGCGTGGAAGCGAAAGTTCTTAAAACTGTATTGTAAATTATCGGCTCACTTTTGAGATCTCGTATGCAGCATGAACGCTCAGGGGCCTGTACTCCACATAATGCAAACACTTTATTAGCCAACCTCCAACACCCTTTTCAGGGACCCTTTAGAGACTCCAGCGAGGGGTATTAGATACCATATTTACTCTATTATAATGCGAGTTTTTTTACCAAAATTAGAAGTGAAATGTTACACCTCACGCTATAATCGAATATTCCTGAAAAAAAAAGCTCGCTATGACATATTTTGCAACATATTGGCTGCTGTGTCATGCAGGTCAGCCCCCAACAATGGGGAACGAAAAAACAGTTAGAATGTCGCATTGGTCGACCAATGGGAACTCCGAGCTACAAATACCCTAAAGCGATCAGCACGGCACATCACATATCGGAGCAGCGGCAGACCAAACTCCCCAAGGCAGTTTCGGTTTCCGCAGTTTTGCGATGTTGTGTTGGCAACCTGACTATCATAGAAGCCAAATCCAGCCAAATTCAAAGTCAAAACTACAACCAAAAGTAATTCTTAGTGTTGACTGAGTGCCCATGCTGGTCTCGCCGTGTTCGTTCATGGTTAGGTTGTTTCAACTGCTTACTGCAATCCACATGATGGCAACACGTGCTAAGTATGACACTCGTTTCAAGAGAAAAGCATCCTGATAGCTGAAAAGCTCGGAAATTCTGAGGCAGCTAGACGGCTGGGTGTGAAGGAGTCAACCATCCGCGGGGGGCGGCTGCAGCGGGAGGTGCCTTTTAAATGCGAGCCCGACTGCAAATGCCTCGCCGTGGCGGTCACGTCGAACTGGAGGAAAAGGTTGCGGACTTCGTAACTGAGCAGCGCAAGTGTTGAGCTGATCTGATTAAGAAGTTTGCGGGATATGGTGGCCGCAGATGGCACAGGACAGGGTTAATTGGAGAGACATGGGAGAGGCCTTTGCCCTGCAGTGGGCGGAGTCAGGCTGCTGCTGATGATGACGAAAAGCACTGTCTGCTCAACCACCAGTCTGACCGGTTGTATGGCTGAAAAAAGTTATCAATAATGCATTGGTGTCCCAATAGATTAAAACCACATTTATTGGAACGTCAAGGGACTGGAGAAAAGGACATAGACTTGGCTGTCCGGAAAAGGTGTCGCGTGGAGTAGCGACATGCTGCTCCACGCGACACCTTTTCCAGACAGCCAAGTCTGTATGTCCTTTTTTGAGGCTGCTCATCTGCTGCATTGCACTGCTTCACAGAATGATACAGCATGTTGTCCATCACTGTAACGCTGCCGGCTTCTTCGGGGACAACATTCAGCCCGCATTCAACGTCTGCGTTGTTCACTGGTAAAGCGTTCGCTCGCTCACCTGGGTGAGTTTTGCTGTCCTCTTGATGAGCGCATTCGTATTTGAACTGCCCCCTCTCGACGCGAAGCACTTCAAGAAGCCAAATGCGAACACCTGCTTGGGACAGCAGCGCACTGTCGGTGTAGGGCACACAGGCAACACAACCAACTTCGCCGACGCCATGTTGGGAAATGGCATCACATCACTACCTCGCAGCAGGCCTCCGCAGAGCTGTGTCCGTGCGGGCTTTGTTAATTTCACCAGTGATTGAAGCACTCTCTACCATCTAAATCTACCAGTCCAAACTATGTTTTCGATTGCTGTGCTTATTGTTTGATTAATAGTCCTACACTGCTCAAATATTCGAGGGACTATGTTTTGTGCTCCTGGAGCCCCAATTGGATGAGACAGCTCTGCCTTCCGTCGTGCTGCAAACATCTGGCGAGACTGTCAGTTAAATAGGCTTGTTGTAGGTTCCAAATTGGGGAAGCAAATTCTAGTTTCTCGGCTGTTAGAAGGACCGAGCTAAAGGGGTGCAGCTTGGTTCATGTTCTTAACTTCTGGCGGAATGACATTAATCCTCGTCTAGACAGCCGGGCATAGCTTGGCACGGACGAAAGTTTTGTAGGCTAGACTGCAAATGAAAGGAGGGGAAATATTGAGGTGCCGTCTGATAAAACCAAGTGATTCTGAAGTGTCAGCAGCAACCTTCACTGGTCTTTTTATTTTTTAGGCGCTCTGTTCCAAGGCAAATGTGCGTGCCTTCACTTCCCTCTATGTGGTCGTTTGCCGAAAATGCGTGGTCATCGCAAGCTGCTCGCTGTGTGGTGGATCCACCGCTACTGTGTAGAACCTGTGAAGGAGGCCACAGAAGGCCCTATTATTTTGAAGCAGTTCTCCTTCGATATTCATGACAGACGGCAAACAGTACACCATGACGTAACTGTGAAAAATCGTCACTGCCATGCAGTTTTCATTACAAAGCAAACCAAAACTGCTCATCTTTCCATCAGTTCAATTTGCTGTGGTGCAAAACAGTTTTCTGAAAGGTTTTTTGTAGTCATTCGACTGTGCAAACTTCAGATCATTCAGACCTATTTTCCAGTCCCTTGACGTTCCAATAAATGTGGTTTTACTCTATTGGGACACCAATGCATTACTGACAACTTTTTTTCAACCATACAACCGGTCAGACTGGTGGTTGAGCAGACATCAGTGCTTTTCATCGTCATCATCATCATCAGCCTGACTACGCCCACTGCAGGGCAAAGGCCTCTCCCATGTCTCTCCAACTGACCCCGTCCTACGCCAGTTGCGGCCGCCCTATCCCTGCAAACTTCTTAATCTCATCTGCCCACCTAACTTTCTGCCGCCCCCTGCTGTGCTTGCCTTCTCCGTTACCCTTAGGGACCAGTGGTTATCTTGCCTTCGCATTACATGCCCTGCCCAAGCCAATTCTTCTTCTCATTTTGACTAGGATGTCACTAACCTGCATTTGTTCCCTCACCCACTGGGCCCGCTTCTGGTTTCATAAGGTTATACGTATCATTTTACTTTCCACAGCTCGCTGCGCTGGCATTAACTCTTTTGCTACCGCGCCATAGGCCATCGTTCACATATGAATGATTCAAATCGCCCGCAGAAAAAAGCTTATTTCGAAGCGTCGTGGACGTGTTGCGCCATCTAGTTTGTGTGCTCAACAACTGTTCTTTTGATTTCAATTTTTGTTTCGGTGTTTCAATATGAGGGGGCACCGTGAAAAATAAAACTTTGAATGGCCACAGCAAAGTCAGCTGGAGAAAATGGCGTCCGCATCGCCGCGCACTCCTTGAAAGCGAAAGCTGACACCAAGCACATTGGCCAGTTTCGGTTTCGTTTTTTGCTATGAAAACAGCGGTTATGAGTCAGGCAACAATGTACAAATGCCAGATTTCGGTTAAGACAGCGAGACTTCACCTCAGGGGCCTGGAACGTCAGCGCATACTTGCATGCAGGTTCTGTTTTCCTTCGCTCTGTGTTTTCTGCGGTGCATGCAGTTTGTAACTGATGAGAGTAGATTGTTTTTGTGCTTCAGGGTCTTCACAACGTATGGCGAAAACAATTTGCCAAATGCTCCAGGTTCCGCATTTTTCAACCAAGACGACAGCCAGGTGTCCATATTGGCGCATCGCTGCAAAGCGGTGCTCGGAAATTCGCTCAACCTCTCGACTTTTTTTTTTATGCTCCTCAGGGTGAAGTGATGAAGAACACGTGCGAAAACACTAATAAATATGCATGGATGAAGATTTTGGACAGGCAAACATACGCTCGGTGTGATGGCTCATGAGAAGACGTGAATCCATTGGAGATGCTGAAGTACATTGAAATCATCATATCGATTGGAATTGTTGACCTGCCGCGACTATATCTCCACTAAAATACAGGAATAATCTATTCTGGCCTTCTGCCATCAAGAATCATATCCCAAATTTAGTTTTTCGCTTTTTTGTTTGTTTGTTTTTTGCACGTAACCGACCTGGGTGATTCAGTGGCGGCAGCATCTATTGACAAGACTTGCAGTGTCCTGGCTTTTGAACCACATCAATAATCACCCATCCTGATGTTTTAGAGCTCTCCTAACGTGCCAAATTTTATCATCTGGCTTTGAGGGAGCAGCTCATTGAAGAAGTCTTCGGGTATGATGAGGTAAAAGAAGTCCACACCCCGAATCCTCCCAAGCGAAAAAATTGGAAAAAAGAAGAAACTGCAAGCTCAGCTATCAGAGAACAAGAGAGGAACAAAGATAAAACGTTATGTGAAGCACCTGTCAGTCTACCTCTGCTTCACATCTTCACCCATGATTGCTTTGTATATCACAACGTTTCATGATAGTTGTGGTACATGATGAATTGTATACATACACATTCTGTGTGCTCTGCTGTTCCCAATGTAACCACGGGGGGTGGGAGCTTGTCAAGCTGCTGTTCAGCACCTTTTTCTCTTGCCCCTTTCCTTACCACTTAAAGTGTGCTCATGCTTCCCTGCACGATCATTAACGCAGCATCCTGTTTGGCCAATGTAGGCAATGTAGTGATAGGGAAAGTGGCAAGACTTTGACCAAGCATTGCGAAAATGCCAATGCAGGCCACATATGAATGAGATCAAGATTCTAGGCCAGGGCAGCAACGCCCTGGGGCGAGAAATAATGGAATCCTTCTTGATAAAGAATGCACATAATTGCATCAGCGATACGTCTCTTACTTTGTATAGAAGCGAGTCAGCATTGTTAAGATCTGTCTTGTAGGGTATGATGGTGTTATCACGTTTATCAGGCATGCTGCGAGTGTATCCGCAGCGCATGCACCTGCTTGTCTTATATGTAGAGGTGTAAACTTCTGACTAAACTAGTTGTTAGTTTGGGCTCATCCTGTCGTGTCTTCGTGTCGTCTTTTTTTTTTTTTGCATAACCTTTCGTGGCATTACAAGCTACAGACACCTTGGAATTTGAGAATTCTCTGGCAACGTGCCCCGCCCCCAGCAGCTTGATAATGAAGAACATTTGGACGGTGCCAACCAGCCTTTTTCTTGATCAGCATCCCCTCAAAGATGCGTGTCTCCTAGAAGGGCATCCTACACCTGCTGCAACTCTGCTCTACCTGCTATCAAGTGGCGCTAAGTAGCAGCTCACAGCTCATTGTTCCACACATGGAACCATCCAAGCTCCGATTCGTACTAGCACGGCAGGAACCATTGGCATCCGAGCATAGAAGCACCGTCTCCTTGTTCTCAATGAGAAGTCACTCATAAAAGTCAGCCCAAGAGGAGCACAACATCCTTACCAAGTGTCAGTGAAATGCTACAGTGCTTGGAAATATGAAATCCAGCAGAGAGCGAAAAGCTTTGCCCATATATACAAACACTTCCAAGCTGCACCAATTAAGAGATCACCTTCTTTTAGTTTGTCACATTAATCCTGATGATGATTGCCTTGCTAAGCCACTGAGGACATGAAATGCAAACCATGATTAATGAGTTAGACAGGCAGAGCAGAACGGTGGGGCTGAAAATTAACATGCAGAAAACCAAAGTAATGTTCAACAGTCTAGCAAGGGAACAGCAGTTCACAATTGATGACGCAATGCTGGAAGTCGTAAGAGAATATGTCTACTTAGGGCAGGTAGTGACAGCTGATCCGGATCATGAGAGGGAAATAACTAGAAGAATAAGAATGGGGTGGAGCGCATACGGCAGGCAGTTTGCCAATATCCCTCAAGAGAAAAGTCTACAACAGCTGTATCTTACCGGTACTCACCTATGAGGCAGAAATGTGGAGGCTAACGAGAAGGGTTCAGCTTAAGTTAAGGACAACGCAGCACGCTATGGAAAGAAAAAAAATGATAGGTGTAGCGTTAAGAGATCGGAAGCACACAGAGTGGGTGAGGGAACCAACACAGGTTAATGACATCCTAGTCGAAATCCAAGAGGGAGAAATGGGCTTGGGCAGGGCATGTAATGCGAAGGCAAGATAATCGCTGGTCCTTAAGGGTGACTGAGTGGATTCCAAGAGAAGGCAAGCATAGCAAGGGGCAGCAGAAAATCAGGTGGGCGGATGAGATTAAGAAGTTTGCTGGGATACAGTGGCAGCAGCTGGCGAGGGACAGGGTTGACTGGAGAGACATGGGGGAGGCCTTTACCCTGCAGTGGGCGTAGTCAGGCTGATTACGATGATGGTGACTTGTGAGCAACATCCTTCCATTTCATGTGGTTCAACTCCTTCCCGCACACCCCCCAGTTAATTTTCAAGCAATGCCAACACTTCGCCATCATGCCACAAAATGGCCCTCACCCAGAATGCCAACTGCATAAAGCGGATGTTCACCAGACAATGACTGTCGTCAATATGCCACTAGAGACCTGCTATGGAAGTTCCATTCTGAGAGAACACACGGAGCAGTGGAAGCTCTTTACTAATTCAAAGCTGATTAAATATGGGGGCAAGCACTGTGGTTGATTATCACTCTGTTAGATCGAAAAGCTACAAAGTCAATGTAGAGGAAAATGCATGGCTACATCGCACAAAAATTAGCCCTCACATCCGATAGATCCAACTTGGAGCAACACTGGCAGTCCCTTAAGGTTCCCGCATAGACGTGTAGGTGCTACATAGCCCATTTCCTTCCCACAGTTTTATTTCGAAATCAGGCCACACAACCAAGGCTGCAGGAAACAAAACAAACCCGTGAAGAAGGATACAGAGATAGCTCCAGACCAACCATTACTCCCACACACAGCGACCAAGTTGGAAAAGCTTCTCTTCAAAGAACAGCCAAGAATCAATCAGTGCCAAGAGACCCAAAGTGAATCAAAGGATCAATTATAAGGTTCAACAAAGACACAATCAAAATTTTTAAGGCGAGAAATATAAAACAAAGAACATGGCCAAAAATTAAAAATGCCAAAAACCGCAATGAAATGATGGGTAACAATATGAACACTAAAAATAATGAAAGCTCAACAGTGAGCACGGCAAAAAAAAATTAGAAACAGCGATGATCAGATAAAAACATGATTGGTACGCATGACAGTGAAAGGATGAAACCCCAACAAATAACATGGCTAAAAAAGCAGGTAAAATAGCGGTGTTCAACTAGAAAGGGCAAAAAGAAAAACCTAGAAATGAGAAACAACTTGCGTTCTAAAGGATGTTGCTAAAATCTGGAATTTCTTGAGACAAAGGCTCCTTCTTTTTCTGACAATGAAATTGAAGGCATGCTCACGCACTGATCGTTCAACTTTGATATGCTGGCAGCTTCGTTAATCTCACATGCGAGCTTGTCAACGTGTCTCCCAAACACAGCGTTTTTTTTTAAGTCTGGTAAGCAGCCTGTGTCAAAAACTTTACAATCCCTGCAGTAAATGCCAAGACGGCGCAACTTTTGAGCACTCACACTGTAGTTGTTTCCTTTCAATCTCTCATTAAAGGGCAACTGCAGCACTTTTATGACAACTTCGCATATTCAAGGATTCAAATCTATATAGGTTGTAGGTAAAGCATGCCAAGTGTTTTCGCACTAGCATTTAAAATAGTGACGTAATCGACGATTGAATTTTGCGCTTCTCCTCAATGCACCAGAGGAGTGCAGGGAAACTCAGCATGATGTCACAGAAGGTATGATTTCAAATTACCGCTGTTGTCAGCCACACCCTGCCCTGACTCGTTAGAGGCTGCCAAACAACTCTCGGCAGGGTTCGCCTTCAGTGGCGTTGTTTTTTTTCCCTTCAAAGCAGGCATTTGTGCGTTAAAAATATACCGATACCTTCGATGATGTCATCATGCGCCCCCCACTTGGCGTTGTGCACTGCGGAGAAGCTTGAAGAGCGTCCGGATTTTTTTCTATGATTACTTCAATATTTCAAGTGCTAGCCCAAAACGACTTCGCATGCTTTAAGTGCAGGTTTCACACATTCGACCCTCTTAAGCTAGTTGATTTCTAAAACCTATGCAGTTTCCCTTTTTGCAGCGACCGGACAGGTCTGACAAAGTACTTTTTGCCCCAAGACAGAAGAATGGAATAAATTACTGACTCAGAGCACTGAGCAAAGGGCTGTCTGTGGTGAGTGGTGCAAATACTGCTCTCTTTTTTAGGCTTGCTCACACGACTGCAGAGACGAGATAACAGCTCTGGGGCACTGAAAGCGACCTCAACCCTACCCTTCTTTGAATTTTCTCTCAGGCTGTGCGAAATTTGATGCTGGAGAACCAATTTATTTCTGCGCATCTGTCCTCCTTCAGTTCCAGGTCGGTTAGATTTCTTCAGCATAACTCCAGCAACCGAGGCCAGAAGCTTAGAACAGTTGCCTGCTTTTTCCAACCTACCTGTCTGCCCTAAGAAACTTTGTTCAGTGTTATGAACGCAGGATTTTGTGAGAGCATTTCTGAATACAGCTTCAACTATGTTCCTTTTAACTAGTTTTGAATGGGCTGAGTCAAACGGAAGAGTGGGTTTGTTGCCCCTAGGTTTACACGTGCAACAGGCATGATCTACCTTAAATTCAAGACTGAGTCCTAGGAAAGTTAAGGCTCCCAAGACTTCCAAATTAAACATCCCTGAGTACAGTGCTGCTGCGGTGGCTCAGTAGTTATGGAGTTTGGCTGCTGACCTGAAAGACGCAGGTTCGATTGACGCCACGGCAGTTGAATTTCAATGGAAGCACGTGTTCTGTCAGTGCACATTAAAGAACCCCAGGTGGTCAATATTTCCAAAGTCCTTCATTACAATGTCCCTCACAGCTGGAGTCACTTGAGGACGTTAAACCCCCATAAACCATTTCTTGAGTGCAATTAAAGAGCACCAGGAAATTGTCAACAAACTGGAAGACTTTTATGACCTTCATTCCTTCCAGGAGGCTATTAAAGGTGCAGCGAAGAGGAACCTGAACTCGTCTTTTTTCCATGGGAACTCCATCTACACGTTCCGAGCATTCTTAGAAACTTCGATTTATTGCCCTGTGTGGCCGATTTCCCTAATTAAATCGGATTAACATCCAGCTCCTGCCTTTTTTTTTTAAAATTCTCCTCGTATGGTGGGCGGAGTCGAACAACGCGTGGAGTGCCTTTCAGCCAGTCCCGTGGCGGCTTGCCGCTCTGCCATCGGCGGAGTAATACGTAGTAGTCCGTAGTAGCAAATAGTTTGCGCGTATTTTTATTTCTGCGGGCTTATTTTGCAGCTATAATATCTGCGAATAAAACTTCACGAAAACCTAAAAAACAAAATAAAGCAAAAGCAAAGCCTCCACGGAGCTGGCTGAAAAGCACTTCAAGCGTTGGTCGACTCCGCCCACCGTACGGGGAGAATTCAAAAAATAAAGGCGGGAGCCGGACGTTAATCCGATTTAATTCGGGAAATCGGCCACACAGGGCAATAAGTTGCAGTTTCTAAGAATGCTGGGAACGTGTAGATCGAGTTCCCGTGGCATAAAGACGAGTTCAGATTCCTGTTCAGTGCACCTTTAATAACATTGCCAAGTTCAGCTAGATACAGGTTGCTTAATACTGGGGCTATAACAGGTCTGATGCAAATACACTGCTTCTGCCAAAAAAGACACTCATTCCACGTCGCAAGAGTTGATTTCAGGTAAGCTGATAGGAGATCCCTGGAGCCTTCATTCAACAAGAATGCCGCATTCGCTTTGAAAGACAACTGCACGAAAATTATCTATACTCTCATTCGTACATCGGAGAAGGTCGTCATGAGGAACGGAATGGAACAAATCCTCAACACCGACCGAAAACCTAAAAGTTGTTTTGAAAAATGGCGCATCACCTGCATTTTCCCATGGCGTAGGTGGCGCATGCATAGCCGGCCAACCACATTACGCATTTTGAGCATATTGCACCAGTTGCACTATTGCGCAGCTGGCACATACGGTGCTGCCAATGGTTTTCGTTGTCTCTGTTGTGATAGCAGCCGTGAAATGGCAGAACCTGCCCTTTTCCACGACAAGGTGAGGAGGAGTCTGGCATCCCCGCAGTGTACAAGATTCCGAGTAGCCCACCATTCTGAAGAAAAAGACTGGCGTTGGGTTAAAGCGGACCCGGCGGAAAAAGCAAATCTCTGTGATGCTTTTGGATCCGGTGTCCTACAGGTCCAGTCGAAGAGCGTGGACGACGTGCAAACTTTTGGTCAAGTGGCTTGGAATGACGATCCGGTTGGCTAAGATCGCAAGGTCTGCCTCGTTGTAGACAACGACTGTTTGCCGCCAAGCACTACGTCGGTGCTAAATTAAATTGCTCTTGGGCATGCTATTTGGCACACAGAATGTTCACTTGGAGAAGAACTTACAATACAAAAGTCATCAACATTTGTGAACATTGAAAAATCGCTGGGGTTGCTCTTAATGAGCAGGTACAGTCTTTGTCAAAAGTTTACAGCCCAGGGGATTCACTTCTAAGCTTTAGATTGGGACTCCAGGAGCATTCGTGGAAGTCCTACCTATTGCAGGAGGCAGTACCAGAAATCTTCTTGCCTTCAGGAAATTTGGAGCACTAGAGATTCATTAAGAGCGACACCGTGTGGCTCAAAAGAAAAACCCCCTGGGCTGCAAACTTTTGACAAAGGCTGTACATTAATACACATGGTCAACGGTAATACAAAGAATAAACCAAAGCCAGCATTTGGGGCGAAATCTGCTCCTATTGGCACCATGCCCCCTTCAGGCAGAAACTGTTCAGCTGTAACAATGCAAAATAAAGAGTGGGTAATTCTAAAAGGCCTACCTGTGCAGGATGCTCCGCCACCTTTTCTTTTCACAAACAAGCAAACAGTGAGTGGGGTGCTAAATGTCCAGACACTGAAGAACAATTGCATGTTGCTTTACTTAACTGAAGGACAACAAACTCTCCACGAGCCCCTTCCCTCCCAACAATGCCCCTGACCAGGTTGCAGGGCCACACACACACACCCACCTGTCCTGAGGCCTCCAACTCCTGCAGGTTGCGGGTGGCCTGGGCCTGGGCCAAGCTGTGGGCGGGCGACCACTCACGCTCCTTGTACAGCTTCTGCACACACAACACCAAGAAAGCCACTCCCCAAATCAGCACATGCATCATGCATTGTCGAGGCTCAGTGGCTGACCTTCTAATCAAAACCACACAACTGCAACAAAACAAATCATCTTCTGGAGTGGAAACTTGTAGGACTGACCCAAACAGTGGTGCACGCAGACAAAGAGTGTTGCTGTTTTGTTTGCCTTTAAGATGCACAAATGAGCTTGGAATAAGCAGGTGGTGCAACATCTGCTCTGAAGGGCAACATAGGCATGCGTTTCAGGTGAACGGCTGAAGAAAGAAGCAATGACAGAACTAGGCCAACACGGACCGGACAGCTAGACGGGTGGGGTGCTGCCTCTTGGCGCTTGCATTGGAGTGCGCAGTCTGCTACTAGCTGCTGTATTTATCATTAAAATGATAAATAATTTACCAGAGTAATTAACTAGTTGAATTAATCAATTACTTAACAAATTAAGCAGCAATTTATTGAATCTGTGAACTGTTTAATTACTTAATTAAATAAACAATCAAGCTGTATTACAGTAGTCACCAAAGTGTTAATTAACTAGGTAATTAAATTATTGACCAAATTAGTCAAATTTGTAAATTCTTACATTAATTGCCAATTCAATTTAACTGTAGGTTTAGTTAATATTGTGTTAATTATTTAAATTAACTAATTAACTGATAGTACTTAGGTGTGCTTGCTAGACACTCTAGCTAGGGGACCCACGTCTTCAGATGCGGTAGAACCGAAGTTAAGAGCAAAAAATTCAGGGGGCACTTTGACTGTCTAAAGTGCGTAGAGGCGAAAGCGTTTTCCGCACCACTTTGACTGTTTCTGTGGCACTGGTGGCGTCACATGTAACTGAGTACTAATTACTAAGTGATGACAAATCATTAATGGTTAATTACTGATTAATGCCTGAATACTAATTAACTGCTAATTAATAACGCTTAAGCTTCGCCTTTAGGAGTGGAACGCGACAGCGTCTTGTAGCGCTGCCAGGGAGTCCACGGAACGCCACCACCCGTTCGGCGCGATGCCTTGGCCTTTGAACGCAACGCTTTTTGAGGAAAGGAAATGGCGCAGTAATTCTCTGTCATCTCGGTGGACACCTAAACCTCGCTGGAAGGGAAGGGAGGAGGATGGGAGTGAGCGAAGACACCGTATTCCCTAGACGTGCCTTTGTTCATTCCAAACCATCGAGCTGGCATGGCGGAGTGGATAGCATGCTCGTCTCGCACTCCGAAGACCGGGGTTCGATTCCCGAGCTCGACCAATTTCGTACTCGGTTTTATTTATTTATATGGCCTGACTAGAAAAGTTAATTAGGCTAATTGGGTAATTAGGCAATTAACGAAGCTCAGTCCCACTTACTTGGAGCATCACTATATGATCCCTTCAATTGGTTGCATGGTTACTAGCCAAAGTACAATTGGCCCCGTTTGAAATTCGCGCACTGTGACGTCACGACCGTTTCGACCAATTGAAAAGCGTGACATTTCTGTCGACAACTGCTGCTTACAACGATGAGACATTAAAGGCTTTCGCCTTAAAACACGACTTAAAAACGGTAAAGCATAAAATAACGAACACGCAGCAACATAATCGGCAGCAGTGAGAGAAATGCTCTCGCATTACTACACCTAAGCAGACTTGAGTGCACCCTTGGAATTTTTGTTCAAGGAACAATGAGAGACGTTTGGCACCGCGCTTCTCTCCTCCAATTCAGCCATAAAGCACTGCCTTTCTGCATGAAGCAATTGTTTACGGTCAAGCAGTGTTTATTCTAGAAATGCATTCTAGTAACTGTTGTGTTACCTTATATTGTGTTACCTCATAAAATATTACCGTGAAACCCACCTCGATTATGCCGTAAGCAATGAGGTTATGTACCATCGCCCCATAAGCACGGCCTTATTCCTTTTGGGTGAATATTCTTAGAAGGCGCAAAATTACAGCTTCAGGCTGGCCTTTTAAAACACAAGTGGTGCACAAGAGTTAAGAAGCCTGTCCTCCTCCAAAATTCCTAGTGCTTGCAGCAATTGCTGCCTTAGCAGACCTGTCGTCAACCGCAGCAAAGTCTTCACATCACACAAAAATACAACCACCACAGTTTTAAAGTATGCACCAGCAGTGTGTTGCAAATAAATCCAGTTCTTTGGGCCCTCCCATGTCTAACACGCTGCTCTGCTTCTATTACATTGGGACAAAAGAAATCTGAGACCATGAACCTGGAATCGGATGAAATGCTTCCACTACATATCCCTTCAACTATGCATCTGGGCAGCAAAAATTAGTTTTTCCACGGCAGAGCATAAGTTGCATGTTCGGGAAAATCAGTGCAAAAAACAATGGATACAAAAAGCAAGATCATAATTGAAATTTTATTAGGAATATTTAGGATGAGACTGAAAACACTAAAAAAATATACGGGACAAAAAAAAAACTGATAGAAGATTAAGGATGAACGGGTAACAAAGGAGACAAAACACATACTTACAAGGACGCAATCGTACAACCTTGGGGATGCATCCTTCCTAGCACGTGTTTCGGATCTTTTTTTTTTTTTGTCCCACTTATTGCTTTGTCTTGTTGTTCTCTCGTTCTGCATTCCTCCCTCATAACATTATCCTGCATGCCCCTGCTGTGACAACAGTTAACGAGCAGGCAGCATTGCAAAGAAGAGCGGGACCGCACCTGGACGCGCTCCTTCAGGCACTTGGGGTACAGCTCGTAAGCACACTTGAGCCCCACGTGGAACTTGCCACTCGGGTTGCTCCAGGACTCCGGAACCTGCATTGGGTTCAATGGCACACAGGCATTACGCACAAGGTGACGAAAAGTTTTGCAGCTCACTAGGGTAGTCAACACCCGGTCTGGCGTATGCACCAGAAGACGTGCACCGGAAGACGTGCACGTGCATGGTGCACCGGAAGACGAGACAAGAGAAGGACAAACACCAGTGTTGACTAACAACTAAATGGTTTATTGCTACAGGCAAGGCAGCTTATAAATGAAATGACACAAGTAAAAACACAAGAAAAGCATGAGAAAAAGATACCGCACGACCACATAACCTGACTGAAAAAATAGGCACGCCACTGATTAAGATACGCATGTTCCTTAGGTAGTAGATTCATCGATGGGCTGCTGATACAGGTGTTACCTAGCTTTTTAATATAGCAGGCCTTTAAAATGAGCCTCGTGGAACAAGGTGCGTGGTCAAGTAGAGGCGATCCCTCTGAACAAAAGCCCGCTTGAAGTTGTGCCCTATGTGCACAAGATAGCCCATAACTTCAAGAGGGCGGCGGGTAGACAAGGCATTCAAATTGTTTTTTCAGCCCCTTGCAAGCTATCTCAACTCTGCAGGCGCGTGGCGGAAGGTAGGCGCAGTGTCGCGTGTACGACCAAGCACAAACACCGATATGTTAACTGTGCCACTGATGTGGTATACCAGTTCCCGCTGTGATGCGGCGGAGTATACGTTGGCCAGACAGGTCAATGTCTCAACGATAGGCTGCGACTGCACTACCGGTCCTTGAAACCTGATAACGGCGCCAATCTGCCGAGACACTGCTGGGAATGCGATGGCTGCTACCCACAGTTCAACAAAGCCACCATCATCGGAAGGGGCAGGTCGAGGCTCGAAAGAGAGATTTTAGAGGCGGCACACATGCGCAAACTTGGGCTCGATATGTGTGTGAGTGAGCCTTCTGTGGCGCTCTTAGATAAAGAGACCCAGTTTCTGTTAAACCTGTGACAGGCATCTCCTTTGTTTTTTGTGTTTGTTTCGATTTGTTTCCTTAGCCAACTCACGTGTTCCATGTATCCTTATCTTAGTTCTCACAATGTGTTACGTACGCTATGCGCAGGTGCAACCTTTGCTGCAACATGTTTTTTTTCCCAATAAACTTCAGTTGCTAGTTACCGCTCGTCCTGTCTTCTTCTCGTTCTTAAGTCTCGTTCAAGTTCGCGGTAATTCCTCCTTTCCTTATACATGTTTATTTTACACTGCCCCCCCCCCCCCCCCCACGTAATACTACCCTCGAAGGAGGGCCTTTAGGGATATGTTGAATAAATAAAATAAATAAATAAAATTTCACCAAGAACTCAAGCTCGAGAAGTAAAATTTAATCAGCGAAACAATGGCAACTGGGAGCGACCTCTTGCATAGCTTTATCACAGTTTCGAAGCCGTTCGCTGCAGTTGCAGAGGATGCAAAAAAAAAAAAATGAGTAGCAAATGCCAGTTAGGTTGGTTTCCCCACAAACCACTGCAGCTGCGGCAGGCCAGCTTGGGTGGCTTCCTTACATTACAGAGGTGTCTAGCCAAAAATCGGACATCAAGACGAAAGCTATCGCTGTTTTTGCCACCTCTGCTCCAGGACAGTCGACGTGAGCAAAGGATGCCGCTGGAAAGCTACAACAGACCACGTGTAGCTGGTTCCAGGGCACCACTGACAGGTGGCAGAGGTGCAGACGGGTGCCAACCGTCTGCCTAGCAGCCATTCTTGCCACTATACCTTCTCTGGCGGTGTTGGCAAACACGAGATACACAATGCTTGGCGCACCACCGCTAGTCACTAGTGTTGCGAGTTAAAGCCTGCCACCCGCTATCCAAGTGAGCACAGCTTGGTGCATGGCAGTTTGCAAGATCCGTTTTATGAAAATCCACATTCAAAGTAAGAAATGCATGAGTTTGCTGAAAATATTCAGGAATAGTTCAATATAGCTAATATATCGTAATATCTACATTCATTATAACAATCATCGTCAGCCTGACTACGCACACTGCAGGGCAGAGGCCTCTCCCATGTCTCTCCAATTAACCCTGTCCTTTGCCAGTTGCGGCCATCGTATCCCTGCAAACTTCTTAATCTCATCCACCCGCCTAATTTTCTGCCGCCCCCTGCTACGCTTGCCTTCTCTTGGAATCCACTCCGTTACCCTTAAGGACCAGTGGTTATCTTGCCTTCGCATTACATACCCTGCCCAAGCCCATTTCTTCCTCTTGATTTCAACTAGGATGCCATTAACCCGTGTTTGTTCCCTCACCCATTCCGCCCTCTTCCGATCTCTTAACGTTACACTTATCATTTTTCTTTCCATAGCTCGCTGCGCTGTCCTTAACTTAAGCTGAACCCTTAGCCTACACGTTTCTGCCCCGTAGGTGAGTACCAGTAAGATACAGGTGTTGCATACTTTCCTCTTGAGGGATATTGGTAAACTGCCATTCATGACCTGATAGAACCGGCCAAATGCGCTCCACCCCATTCTTATACTTCCAGTTACTTCCTTCTCATGATCCAGATCCGCGGTCACTATCATAACAACGTTTGATAGTAAATTGCTTGAAAATGCTCTACAAATTGGACGTGCTTTGATTTTAAAGAAACAATTTTGGAAGTCGTTTCGGACTATTTAAGAGCAGTCAGAACACATCCAAGTTTTCGCAAACAGCTTGGTGCTATTACGGAGCGTCAATCAAAGATCAGTGCCCTGAAGTCTATTCTATATTGGGCAGATGGAAGTAAACCTTGCCCATGTGATTACAAGGCACTACAGAAACCAGAAATATCATTCACAACATCAGTGCAATGCGTAAACTGGCACCAGAAATGAACAAGCAGTCAAAAAGCGAAAAATGCACCTTACAAGCAGATAATGTGTGCACATTTCATGCTGAGACTGCATAGTTTTTTTGTTGCAGTCAAAATCCGACGATGCAATACTGCTGTCAGAACCACTGCTTGATGCATTGGAAAAACCTGCCACAGGTGCAGTAGACTTGTGCAAAGCAGGATTTTTTTGAGCGCACTTAGGCGGAACCTCAACTTCAGGGGCATTTCAAAAATTGCAGTCTCACAGGAAAAATGCAAACTATGCAAGAAACTGAAGTACAGTGTCTAAGCAGCCCACTCAATGATGCAACTCCTCGACAGATATTCCAAGAGAAGGGGGGAACCAGAAGCTGAAATGGACAGAAAATTGGATACCTTCATAAAGTGTAGAAGGGAAGCATCCTGTTTGATAAATGAGAAAATTAGAAGAAACGGGGCCCAGTGGACGTCAAAAGTAAATAGAAACGGTAGAAGAGCAGCCCAGAAATTTCGGAAACATCTCAACTCCATGAGTAATGAGACTAGGCTAGAGCAAAGGTTTACAGTTACAGATCACAGTATTCGGCTAGAAGGGGATGAGGCAATGGAACACATAGGAACTGGGATGACAGAAAAATTTTTAAAAAGAAGAAAAGAAGAAGAAAAGAAAGAATAAAAGAAAAGTAGCACATTCTTTTTCAAAGGAGGACCGACCAGTCACCGTAATTGTTTTGGATGGAGAAAGAGAGTGGGAAAGGGCAGAGAATAAGGTTCCTAGTAGTACGCCGATGGGACCAGGTGGTATTCCGATTATGTTAATAAAGATGCTAGGACCCAAATCCAAGCAAACAATAATAGAGATAAGTGAGCAAAATGATAATTGATGGGAAAACCCCTGATGGATGGCGATTAAGCAGGACATGATTAAGGCGATTAAGCAGGACAGCTGACATAAACAACTGCCTCATAACAGCAAAGTCTGTGGTTTACAGGGTGGTGATGCAGATTATGAAGACAGACTGCAGGCATGGGTGGAAAAAGAGGGGGTGCCAGGGGAGCTACAAACAACATGGGTTCCGGAAACAAAGGAGGTTGGAGGAGAATCTGTTTTCATTGATGCAGTGCATAGCGATTGCTGACAAGGAACAGAGGCCCCTATGGCTAGTATTTCTGGATATCAAGGGAGCCTACGACAGCGCTATCCAAGAGGATTTGTGGGACATACTGGGCCGATTTGATGTGGAAGATGGAGTAAACATTATAAAATGGGAAAAAAGTGTACCAGAGCCTAAGAGATACAGAAGGGACTTAGGCAAGGGTGTCCTCTGCCACCTTTGTTGTTCATGTCATACCTACAAGGGATAGAGACCGAACTAGAGTGGAGCGGACTAGGCTTCAACCTTTCTTTCTTCAAGCAAGGCGAATGGATAAAACAGTCATTACTGGGACTAATGCACGCGAATGATACAGTGCTAATGGCTGACCACTAGGAAGATTTGCAGAAGTGGATAGACATCCGCAGTAGAGAGGGAGATAGATTAGGTTTCAAGTTTAATAAGGAAAAATCTGCAGTCATGACGTTTAATGATGAGGGCAGCGAGCATAGAATACAGGAGATCATGCTAGAGTCAGTGGATAAGTACCAGTAACTTGGGGTGTGGATCAGTAATGGTGCTGAGTATCTGACAGAGCATGAAAAATATGTAATGACCAAAGCTAGTAGGGATGCAGCTGTCATGAAAAATAGGGCATTGTGGAATTACAATAGGTACAAAGTGGTAAGAGGGATCTGGAAAGAGGCGATGGTTCTTGACTTTCAGCAATGCAATCCTGTGCATGAGACGAGAGGTGCAAGCACGGTCAGAAATCAAACAATGTGATCTAGGGAGGCTTGCTTTGGGAGCATATCGCAATACAACCAATCAGTGGGTTCGAGGTGACATGGCACAGGCGTCGCTCGAGAGCAGAGAAGCAGTAAGATAGAATTTGAGGATAGAGAGAGAAATGGGCGAAAAGCAGTGGGCCAGGAAAGTTTTCAGCTACTTGTACACGAGGGATGTCGGCACGAAATGGAGAATGCGAACTAGGAAACTTTCCAAGCAAATATCTGGACAGCAGTCTGAAGGCAAATCAGGAATTATCGGTTAAGGAAAAGGTAAAAAAAAAAAATTCAAGGGGCACTTTGGCTCTCGGTGCCAAAGTGCCCCCTGGCTCTCGGTGCCAAGGCGAAAGCGTTTCCTGGCGCACTGTTTGTATTTATTTACTTTTTATTTTTTTTTTCATAATTTGTTTTTGCTCCTTTTCTTACTTTTATTGTTTTTATTTTTATTTTGTTTTTATTTTTGTTTATTTTCTTAATTTTATTTTTTATTTTTCCTTTCCTTCACTTTATTCCTTTTATTTTATTTTTGAAACCCATGCATTCACTAGATGCGCCTTCATTCATGCTCGAACCGCGAGCCTTCGTGGCGGAGTGGTAACGTCTCCGCTTCAAATTCCAAAGGCCCTGGTTCGATTCCCACCCTCGGCGCAGTTTCATTTTAAGCAGTGGTGCCAAAAGGCAGTTAAATCTGCCGACACGGCTGCCGACGCATCTGCTAACGACATGGTCAAACATAATTGCGCTTTTCAAAAGACGGGACAAAACAGGGACGACACAAACTCTCGTGTCGCACAAGAGTTTGTGTCGTCCCTGTTTTGTCCCGTCTTTTCAAAAGCGCAATTATGTTTGACCATGTTAACCACCAACTAGCCCAATTTGAAATCCTCTTAATGCTAACTACAGTATGAGGCATTAAAGGCTTTCACCTTAATAAACAGAGAGGGCTCCGTGGAGAATAGAGATGCTGACGAAATAAGCACTGGGAACATACAAACGTTTAAGCAGGAAATTGGCAAAGAAATTATCTATGATAATGCTACGAGAAGCTTTTTTGTTCGAGGCCCAGATGGGAGCTTTGCAGACTAACACCTACCGAGTCAGGTACCCTGAGATAGACGCATTATGTGGTGTGCATTGTGACGAGAAGGAAACGGCGGAACACTCGATACTTTTCTGTAAGGGGCATCACCCTACAGTTGAAAGAAACAGGGCTGATTTATTCAAAGCATTGGGGTTTAAGGACCGTGAAGGAAAAATAGATTGTAAGCGGGCCGAAATAATGTGATATTTCACGAGTCATGACTACGTGGCGTAAGCCACCGCCCAGATTTATCCATCCAGCCAAGGTAGCACTGAAATTATGCTTCACATCCGTCGATCACCACTGAGTTAAGCTCCTTGCTGCGTTCACTATACGTCCACACTGAGAACCTCCTCAGCTTGCCTCTGCATAAATCTGTAAAACACGGAAGGTGGTTCAGCAACTGCTAGTACCACCCAGTCTATCGTTTTTTCTTTGTTAAAAAATTATGAACCAAACAGCCTAAACCAACCCTGGTCGCAGTGACCAAGACATCACCGCGCAGGTACTTGACTTCTTTTTTTGATAGGCAAACTGATGGCTTGCTGATGCATTGGTCTCCCGAATCACGGATGGCCCAGGCTTCCAGGATCTCTCGTGCCAGCTGGTCTTTGTTCTTATTCAGCACCTGCACGTGGTGAAGGTCAGCGGGGCTTGTTTGCTTTTTGCATGATTCGCGATCCCTGCAGTGGATCGCTAGGTTTGTGCTGGACTTCCCTGCTATTGCTGTAGAGTGCTCTCTAGCTGAGTCGTTAACCGATGTAATGCTTTCCGATGTTTGGCCGATGTAATGCTTTCCGCAGAAAAGGGGGATGCCATACACGATGCCTTGAATGCACTCAGAAAACTCCGTTCTGTGACCGATGATTTGTTTTCTTGTCCATTCACTCACGCACACGCTTTCCGCCTTGTTAGGTGCCGAGGGAATGATCTTGATGTTGTGTTTCTTTCCAATCTTTTTCAGGATATGGAACCACGGAATAATTCATTCTTTCCGTGGTTTCTTCAGGAGCGCTATTCTTTTTCTTGCCATGGTTCTTCGGGAGCACGATGTTTTCTGCTATGTTGCATAGCAAAGTCTCCGGGTATCCCGCTTCTTGAAGCCTAGTAATTTGCTGCTGGAAGCTCTGCCTCATCTGACGTGGACAGGACTGGTTTTCGGCAGACAATAATGCCGCCCTCTCAATTCCTCTTTTGACCGTCTTGGAGTGGTTCGAGTTGAAAGGGACGAACTGCTTTTTAGCTCGAGGCTGGTACGACCAACATAGGTGCACTGGTGAGAATTCAAGGCGTAGGTCTCGGAAGCGTAGGACACCGTGCTCAGGAAGCTCCGATGTGAATCTAAGCCCAGGACAACACTTATTAAAGGTGGTCAACGCGTAGCCTTTTAGGATCTCCATGTCACCTTCCCTCTGTTTGCATAGCACCAAGTAATCATCGACGTAGCGGGCGATCCTCACGACGCGTCTGTCCTTGGTAGCTTCGTGAATTCTTAGGTCGCAGGCCGCGAGGTACAGATCACTAAGTGCAGGAGCGACTCTGGAGCCGATGCAAACTCCACTCCTTTGAACATACAGCCCGTCTTCGTGGGAAGCGAAGGTGGACCTAAGGTAGGCTCCTCCAGGAATATGGCTACTGATACTCCGGCAAACCTAGCAATCCACTGCAGGGATCGCGAATCGTGCAAAAAGCAAACCAGCCCTGCTGACCTTCACCACGTGCTGAAAAAGAACAAAAGCCAGCTGGCACATGAGATCCTGGAAGCCTGGGCCATCAATGATTCGGGAGAGCAATGCGTCAGCAAGCCAGCAGTTTGCCTATCGAAAAAAGATTGGTTTGATTTGTTAGGGTTTAACTTCCCAAAGCAACTCAGGCTATGAGGGACGGCGTCGTGAAGGGCTCCGGAATAATTTCGACCACCTGGGGTTCTTTCACGTGCACTGACATCGTACAGTACATGGGCCTCTAGAATTTCGCCTCCATCGAAATTCAGCCGCTGCAGCCGGGATCGAACCCGCGTCTTTCGGGTCAGCAGCCGAGCGCTGTAACCACTCAGCCACCACAGCGGTTATATCGAAAAAAGAAGTCAAGTACCTGCGCGGTGATGTAAGCAGAAGACGATAGATTATCTTTCGAAGCAATGCCTGTTCTTCAGTATAAATATGCGGTTTTTCAAATAAATCTTCAGTTGTCAGTGCAGCATCGTCCTCGTCTGAATGTTTCTTCGATGTCCTTGTTTCCTTTCTGCTCCTCAATTATACGTTCTTCTCCACAAGCTGGAAATCCTTCCTGGCCGACAGGAGAGGAGGCCGCAGCACTACTTTTTTTCCTCCTGTGCACTGATGTTTCAGCACAGAACTCTTGAACCATGCAGATTACTGCAGCACTGAAAGACCACCACAACGAGGCACAGCGTGAAGAGGAGTCTCAGCCGTGGCCGCCCAGTTACACTGGCTACAGCTCTGCCAGGCGCAGTGGCGGCCAGAAACAGCAAGTCACCATCAAAAGACTGCTCTGACGGCACAAAGCAACATGTACTTGTTTCCTGTGAGGACGTGACACTGGCACATGTGGCCCACGGCAGATCACCCACCTTGAGCTTGCGGCCAGATAGGCCAGTGATAGTGCCATCTTGGATCTCCACCACCTTGGATGTGTCCACATCTCCAGCACCAGATGCATCCATCATGTCCACGATCTTCGGCTTCCCATCACTGGTCACCTGCAGACAAAAGGCAGAGTCAA
The DNA here is from genome assembly GCF_055824585.1 of Amblyomma mixtum. Taxonomy (NCBI): domain Eukaryota; kingdom Metazoa; phylum Arthropoda; class Arachnida; order Ixodida; family Ixodidae; genus Amblyomma; species Amblyomma mixtum. The sequence continues at coordinate 191,572,271 of NC_143016.1, read as the reverse complement.
GCCCCATGCAGAGCCGCTGCTCTTGTGAGCGAAGAGACACTGGCTTGATGGCTGCCTATCCTGGTACTCTCCGCTGTTGCGGTGCCTGCCAGAAATGCAGCACCAACCTGTCAGCATTCCTCCATGCAGCAATGCAAGAATGCACCGGTAGTAAACCGCACTGCTTAGGGACACGTACGGCACGTTGTCTGATCTCTGTCATTCTCAAAACAGCGACAAGGACGCCGTGAAGAGATGTCTGTTCTGCCACCAACTCGCCCGAGCTTCCGCGCAGTCATCTTTTGCCAGCCCAGCATTCCACTACAACTCCTTTCTTCAATCAAAGCTTATTTTTGACCCTGCCTGCGGCACACTTCCACATGGAAAAAAATATTAAAACCAGATGCGCCTCTATCGAAGCTCCAATCAGACACTGGGCGAACGAGTCCCGTGCCGGGAAGCGGCTGGGGAGACCGCGCGAGGCCGGCCGCTCGAGAGCGCTAACCTGTAGTCCCGGGGCGCCGGGGTCAATGCCGGAGTCGAGGATGGCCATCTTGATGCCTCGGCCATCGTACTCCGGGTACTTGCCGAGGAAAGCCGGCACACAGGTTTCCCTCTTGGGCAGAAGCGCCCAGACCGGGAACTCCATAGAGGCCTCGGCTGCCATCTTCCACAACGCTGTTGCCAGACTGGTGGTCGAGAGCGGGCTACGGTTGGGGAGATGGTAAAATGAATATCGAGAGCCATCATCAAAAATAACTACAAAATACACAAAAAGAAACAAAATTATTATCACGAGACAATAATCGGCGCGCGTGGTTTGAATGCTGCTTGCAGTGCCTGAGAGCGTGCTGGCTAGCTCTGACCCCAGAACGCAAGCTTTGGCGGTGGAGTAGGCTGACCATGGAGGAAGGCAAGGGCTGACCATGGGCCTGACAAAGTCGTCGAGGGCTAGTATCTCGACCACTTAACGCGACCTCTTACCAAGCTCTTTCCGGCGAATGAAATGTTTTAGAATCAAGGACTGCCCCGTACCGATCGGGGTCTACCTGCGTTGAGCCTTGCCTTGACTGCTTGCTCGGTGATCCGACGAAAAAGCCGTGTGACATCCGCGCAGAGCTAGTAGAACAATAGGGGCCGTCTTCTTTTTTTTTTTTAAGGGATTGTACCACGCGCGTGAGCGCAGTAGGAGATCTCACTAGGTGACTATAGCTGGATTAGCTGGATGCCGCATTCTTGCTTTCCGAGACGAGCGCGAGTGAAGCCACCGGAAGTTGGATAGCTTGTCTCGGAAGGCGGGTGTCTGCTGTGTATTTCAATGCAAAAAGTCGCGTCTTTGCCCTTTCGTTCTCAGTTTTTTGCGTTGTTCTTGTGTAATGTCTGCTGTTGTACGAAAGGAACAAGCAAGCTGAACGCTGGAAATGAGAGCATTGTGTGCAGAACCCTGTAATTTCTGAGAAACCGAAGAAAACGTGAATGCAGATCTCACCCTGTCGCGGCAAAGGAGTACGTGCATTAATCTTGTCTGGTTGTTGTCTTCCGAGCGTAAAAGAGAAGTACTGGAATGACGGTGAGGCTAGGCCATCTTAAAACCGGATTTTCTTGTAGTAAAGAAAAGGCGGACGATGGCGCGGATATCCTTCCACTCGAAGAGCTACTCTCTAACGACTGTTGCGTAAATCAGAGAAAATCGAAAAAAAAAATTATCTCGGCCTAACCGCACGTTTGTTCGGGCTCAAATTTTGCACAGAGGTTCCATTTGGTGGTCAGTTTTGTTTTATAATACATTTAGATAAGGTGCTTGCCTGAATCGGTCAGGATTATTTGGAAATCCCCACCGTCTGCGGCGACGGGGAACCAAAACCGAAAGACTTCGCAGCAGTGGTACCCGTGGCGCCATCTCGCACCCACCGGTGAAACGAGCCCTCCACCAGAGTGGCGGCGGGGGAGGGGTTGGATTCGCATAGCCAAATAACGGGCATGGCCTTCTCTTGATCGCTGTACGACCGTATTTTCGATGATGCCTTTCGCTGCTTCGCAGCAGAGAGCATCAAGCGAAGATAATTTCCTCACCAACTTAGCACATCTAGGTTTCTCCGGTGGGTGCGAGATGGCGCCACGGGTACCACTGCTGCGAAGTCTTTCGGTTTTGGTTCGCCGTCGCCACAGAGGATGAGGATTTCCAAATAATTCTGACCGATTCAGGTGAGTACCCCATCTAAATGTAGTATAAAACAAAACTGACCACCAAATGCAACCTCTGTGCGAAATTTGAGCCCGAACATAAGTGTGGTTAGGCTGAGAGAATTTTTTTTCGATTTTCTCTGATTTACGCAACACGCGATATAGTACAGCTGCCGTAGTTTCCGTTTCGAGTTAGCGGCGGATGTTGACTCTTTTCAGCATTGGCAGGTGATGTTTATCGCTTTAGGGTGTTATTTATCTTCCATGCATGCTTTTAACTTAACTCCAAAGCTCAGCCATGTTTCAGCTGCCCAACACACGAGAGAAACGACTGACGAGGAAGACGAATATGCTGCAGCGCGTGAGAAGCGCTGTTAGCAGTCAACTGCACCAAGCATGAAACAGTACATGGCACACTCCGACGGAAAAGCAGTACCATACCTTTTGGAGGCGGTAATGTGAACCAACCGAACATTGTCGACACCTCACCCTGCAGATAGCAGCCTAGCCCTCGTTCCGATTCGGTCTAAAGATAATTCGGTGTGGTCACTGCAAAGTCGGCTGCCTGGTGAAGGTTTCACCTATTCTTTCTTAAATTTATTCCCATTGATAGCATAATTTGGGCTACAGCGCGGGAACAGCATCAGAGTAAAGAGATGAGTTGGCGACGCTTGCGCAACGAGACGACCATGGGACGTACGACACAGAGCTGAGCAGACGAAGCTCCATACTTGCTGCGTGTAGCGACGTCCTGTCGTCTGCTAGTGTTGTCCCATTGAAACGTCTTTCCCGAAGACTTTGCTGGTCTCCTCGCTGAGTTGACGGCGCAACACGTAGGCATTGTCGTGAAAAAAGAAGAGAATGGCGAAAAGACGAAATGCTAAGTGGGAAACCAAGACTGAATCAGAGGTTTTATGTACACTGAGTATCTTTGGTTACTTTGTTTGCATTCATTTTTTGTAAATAAACGAAGTCTTCACAACACACATCTGAATAAACGTTCGAAATAAACTGCGTGAAGTTTTCTGTTCTAGCTATTTTGGGCCAATTTCTATTTTTATTGGACCCGCCGCGGTGGCTCAGTGGTAAGGCGCTCGCCTACCGAGCCAGAGTACCCGCCCAAGCAACCACAGATATCCGTCGGACGTACGAGCTAGATCCGAACGTCCTTTGCCGAGATCGGACGTCCATCGGACGCACGAACACAATCCGATTTCGGATATCCGTATTCGTACATCCGCCGGACGTACGGACAGTGTCCACTTTTGTATATTCGCATGAGAGAGGTGTACGTCCGAAGGATATAAGGCCGAGTATTTTCCCAGGCCATGAGTATGGACGTTTTTTATTTCACAGAAAATTCGCGTCTTTCGTACTGTTTTATTTGCATCAGTTGGAGAGTTTGACGCGATGATGTTTGTAAATTGGTGCGATTCCACTCCTACCTGCAGTGCAAGAGCCGCCAACGAGCTAAATTTATCTAAGAGGAGAAGGAGGTGTAGCAGAATTTTGCAAGAACTCAATGACTAGTTTTATATTTGTAAAACTTCTCCAAATTAGTGGAGTTGTGAGACAGCTAAACTTGCCATTGAAACCATTCGTAAGAATCAAAATCCCGTGCATTCTGCTATCACCATCATCATAGATGTCAGTTCGCGGTCAGTCCAATCCAATCCATCAGTACGGCTAGCTCCGTAGCGCTGTTTATTTGTCGCGTAGTGTTGTCGCGCAGAGCTTTATAGCTCTGTTATTATAATGTGTGGCTTTGTTCGGTCTGTGGACGAAAGTAGTATGTAACTTAAGCAATTCGAAAGATACGAGGAGCGCCTGAAGGTCTTCTGGAACACCGGAATCCTGTACTGCGTCGACCTTGGTTTAAAGAAGGCTTAGTGCACGTGTGATTGCCTACAAAGGTATGTATCCAGTACACTTCTTGGAACTTGCTTCTAGGACAATGCAGCATGCTCATATAACATTCGTTCACAGGACAGTGGGAGCAGTAAGCGCGAGGAGATGGCTTCCACAAGTGTGTGCTGTTCTCACACTTTCGGGAGCCTACATCACACAGCTGCGGGAGCCCTCAACTCGCGCGGCTAATTCCCACTCCTCTTCAAAGTTGTGGGACTGAGTATTATCGCATCTTGTTAATTTTTAAGGCATCGCTAGTTTCACTGTGCCTGTATAAAGAGTGACAACGCGCGCAAGGCAGACCATAGGAAGCACGTGTAGTTCGCAGTGGTTCGCAACGGAAGCTTTGCGGCTTTCTGTGCGCAGTCGCGTACACTGCTGCGCAGGTTAGTGCCCTAAGGCCCATGAGGCCCATGAGAATAAATAAAGAGCAGATACATTGTCAAATGTGGTGTGGAAAAGTGAGAGCTGTTATTGCCTTATACTTATTGAGGTGTTTGTTAAAGTGCATTGTCTGTTATACGTGCAGCACTTCTATTGGTTCCAATGTAACTTGGGCTGCTGCATTGTGCCATTTGTTTCACATGACTGATGTTTGCCGCGTTCTTTTTTATTTCAGAAATCCTGTGGGTGGGAAGATTACGGATGTGTGTCCCAAGCTTGCCACATTTGAAGAGTCACATTTAAGAAATTTTCCTAATATAACCCATTGCTCTGCTGATGTATCATCAACCACAATAAAATATGCGTGCTATGCATCAAATTGTTTTTGGTTTTATTGCATCGCGCGGAGTGAATAAAGCACGCATGCACCATATATGCGAATATTCGAGAAAGATCCGCCAATGGACGTACTCAACTGGACGTCCGTCGTCGGGCGAACCGTATACCTTTGGCCACCTTTCGGACGGCCGACGGACGTCTACCGGCTGTTTGCGGATGTTCAGCGGACGTACAGAACATCCGAAACAGACGTCTGTCGGCCGTCCGAAGGATATCGGTGGTTGCTTGGGCGGGTTCGAACCCGACCGCGGTGCGTTTCGATGGAGACGAAGCGCAAGAGGCACCCGTGTGCTGTGTGATGTCAGTGCACGTTAAGATCAGGTGGTCGAAATTACTGCGGAGCTCCGCAGACCTCCACTACGGCACCTCTTTCTCTCTTTAACTCCTACCTTCCTCCCTTCCCTAAGGCGCGGTTCAGGTGTCCGCCGAGGTATGTGAGACACATACTGCTCCATTTCCTTTCCTCAAAAACCATTTGCCTACTTTTGGGCTATATTGCGCAGAAATTTGGCAGGTTAACCTGGCAACCCTGATACGTTTGCTTAGAAACGAAACTAATTCGGCGGCATGTGATTCACACGAGGTCGATCAAAGCTCGCTGTTGGTCGCTGCTCCGAAGTTTAAAACAAATGCATGCGTTCGCGGCCGGTCCCCACGTCATGGGAAGATTATGCATTTGTGAGGCGGCCTGCTAAAAAGTTTGTCGTCTAGTTTCAGCGCCTTAACTGGCCACCGTACGTTAACGCGTCAGAAAGGCAAGTTGCAGCGATGTTGTAATTGTTTCAACTGACCGGTTTCTCCGTCCGGCAATCCGGTTGTATGCTTGGCGCGGTTTCGTTTCGCTTAATTTTTTCCCACGAGTGACTAGTAATTCTTTACCGCATTCAAAAATGACATGGCGCTGCCTCACACGAATTCCAGTTTTTACATAAATTTGTTCCTTTGGCAAGAAGCACGCGTTCACTTTCAGCGCTGGTCGGACGTTCTGTATGCAAATCGCTGGCTTAATTCTGCATCTGTTTGCATGACAGAACGAGCGTTACTGCGCTAAAAAGGCAAACACATGTGCTATCGTTTACGTGGTTGTCTTTTTAGCGCAGTAACTCTCCGTCACTCATATAGGTATAGTGCGCGCTGAAGGGGCAAAATTTGTTGAAATCGAAAGTGCGATATATACGTGCCTATCGCATGATGAAAAAAAAAAAATCGCTTGTAAATTTTTTCGCGTCTAGTGCACCCGTCGCAATGATCAACCACTTAACTGCCACGGGGATCGAGGTGTACAGGCGCCTGATGCCATGCCTTTCTATGTATTCGTCTAAATATGCAGCGCTGTTTAATTTCAAGAAAAGGAAATGCGGCACCAACTAGCCTCGCAAGTTTTATTAGATTGAACCCTTTTCATTAGCCTCCACGTTTCTGCCCCATTAGTGAGCACCGGGTAGCTACAGCAGTTGTATACTTCTCTCTTGAGGGATACTGGTAAACTGCCATTCATGATCTGAGAGAACCTGCCATATGTGCTCTACACCATTCTTGTTCTTCTAATTCTGTTCTTATTCATCTAGTTAATTCACTCTATGGAGCAAAGAAACAAAAAGCAAGCAAAACAAATGCGCAAAGAAGACAGCACAAAGCAGATAATGCTATGTGAATGAGGCAACAGTGAAAACCTCAAAAGCGTAGCTTTTTGGGCTTGTTGGTGCATGATCATAGCGAGAGAATATAGCGCAGAGTAGGACAGGATGCAAGAAGACACGAACAACACGGAGCGCTTGGGTTGTTTGTGTCTTGCATCCTGTCCTACTCTGCGCTGTATTCTCTTGCAGTGAAAAGCTGCAGTGTGACAAGGAAGGCAACAGCAAACAGTGCAGACATGAACAGTTCAATGGTGAATAAAAAACAAATACACAATGCAAAGTTGTAAGCGAGAAGAAATTATGTGCAGGCAGACCTACTTGTGCACTAATTGTAGTTTGGTTGGTTGGCTTACTGGGGTTTAACGTCCCGAAGCAACTCAGGCTATGAGGGACGCCGTCGTGAAGGGCTCCGGAAATTTCAACCACGTGGGGTTCTTTAATGTGCACTGACTAATTGTAGTTTAAAGTAAACCACTGAGTCAACATTCACTATTCTGGCAGATGATTGTATGTTTTAATAGCAGGAAAAACAAATGAATATTTGTTTAAATATTCATTTGTTTAAATATTTAAATCTATCAAAACTCAGAGAGAGATGTCTGATGCACTAAAGATGATTAGTTCTGTTTGGATGTTGCAAGTTTGGACTGATATACTTTGTCTTATCTATGTTTATGCGACCTTGATAAAGAACCTTCATGGTAGCGACATGGCGTCCAGATATTAGGTCAAAATGTCTGCCTGTTTGTGTAAAGCAGTGACGCCATCTTATGGCGAGTATCTGGAACAAATAAAACGGAGTGCCATGCGCTGAATTCTTCCTGGTTTTTCAATGAAATAAGACTAGTGGGCAGACCATACAACATTGGCATTCTCAATTATTGGCCAAGCGAGGGATTTACATGCGGTATTTTTGCATACGACAGATTTGTAGCCAGTTTCCGCCACTAGAAATTGAGCTGCCCCGATGCCTTTGCACATGTGTTATCAGTGTGGGTGTCCCATTTGAGTGTGCATGAGAACATCGCGCCCAAATATTTTACAGTGCCTGAACGTGTTACAGCAGTGCTTCTTAGATTGTTGTCTGGTCGTGAGTAAAGCTAATGCATGTTATTGTTTCACCAATATTGAACTTTGTTCCCCATTTTTAATACAAATTTTTTATGTTGTTTAGTGACAGGTTTAGTCTGATTTGATCATATAGGGACCTAGAAGTTGTGTAGACAACATAATCGTTGGCGAAAAGTTGTGCTTTTAGGTTTGGCTGAACATATGATGGGATGGATATGTATTGAGCTTATGCTCCTTGGGTGATGGTTTGTTTGTCTTCACTTCCCTAACAGTGTGCAATTGTCATCATTTCAATTTCCCTGTAAAATATTGGCCCAAGGAATGTCCCCCAGCAGTCCTGGGAGACAATCTAATTGGCTCCAGTTGGAACTAATTGTTTTCTGATGCCATTGAAATCATTTGGAACCAATTGGAAGTGTCTAATTGGTGTCCGAAAACCGAAGTGGTCCCAGTTCGAAAAATTTCATTTGGACAAGCTTGGCAAGGTCTGTGTAATGCTTGGGGATCGAAAACGCGAATCGTGCTCTGAGAAGCATGTCACCAAATGCACAAAATGCAGGAGCAAACTTATCTATAAGATCCCCTCCACCTGCAACCGTGCTTACAATGGACTAACGGGAAGATGATATAAAGGTAGGGTCTAAGAACGCAGCTTGAACGTAAAAAATAAAGCTAGTGGTTTCTTGGCATGCCATTGTAACTGCTGTGGTTGTAAACAGCTCTTCAGCAAAACCATGTTTCTTGCGTGCGCTAAAGACAAACTGGAGTGAGGTATTATTCAAGCTTTCCTTATTTCTGAAGTGGGAGAGAAGTTTGTCAGCACTCCGTCGGTTTCACTTTTTGATAAAGAGCTGCTATTTAGGCTGTTTCTTCTTTGTGGAAGGTGATCCCTGCCGTCTTTTCTGCAGTTTTCATGTCTTGATTACTGTTTGACCCCAGATTGCTTTTTTGACACTGCTTTGCTACGAATGGTTTTAACTGTCTGCGCTGGTTCCTTGTTTCTGCCTTTTTCCTTTCTCTGCGTTGATAACCACGGTTATTTGTGGTTTATTCCAGGCTATAAACTGGTTTTATATTGATTTCTAGCTTCTTGCTGTGTAGAATTGTGGTGTTTGCTGTTAGTAAGCAGTGACACACGGTGAGGTGTAGGTTTATTGCTTGATCATGTTAAAGAAGTAGTGCATGGGCGATGGTTGTACCTATAAAATATGTCCCTTTGAAGCTAAAGGAATCAGTCAGCACTCACCTTGTAAGTATTGCTTCTGACTGTCCGCACCATCTTTATGCTATTTCTAACAGCTCAAGGAAAAAGCAGTTCTTTTTATTACAGTGAATTAGCTAGACGCTACATATTGTAGCGTACTTGCTGACGAAGGGGGCTTTATTAGCAGGCACGAAAGGGAAGGTCAGGCAAGCTGGGCCAACAGAAGCGACAGCTTCCACACGGCGCGAGCCCTACTTCGTCGTCGTCGCCCTACTTCGTATGCGCCACCTGGCAATACTAGGCAATAATATTGAAAGAAGCATCCATAGATGGCGCCAGCTACACCAGGAACGAATACCGTGGAAGGCGCAACATTTCAGGCAGCATGTGCGCCTTCGTGCACGGCCGGACTATTTGATGCTATCACATTGTCATGGACACTCCATTCTGGTAGCATTTTTTGCAGAGAAATAATTGATTACCGATAATCGATTACAGAAGAACAAGTAACTGAATTACTCTAAATGTTACCGTTTGAAAAAGTAATCAATTGATTACAAAATTACACAAAAATAAGTAATTAGAAGTAATCAGTTACATATAACTCTGATTAATAATCGTTAATGGTGTGTCTGTGGTAGCCCGTATGCATGCCGTTATGTGAATTCATTGGCATTTTTGAAAATCAAACACCACTGTGTGCTGGATAAGCAGTTGCAACATGCCTTCCAGGTAATCTCTCCTGTGAATATTAGCCTAGTTACCCATTTTGACATTGCCGATGTTGTTGTTCCATTTGCGTGTCCCATTCCGCAGTTAAAAGCTGGAAAACTGGTTGGTTGGTTGGTTTATGGGGTTTAACGTCCCAAAGTGACTCAGACTATGACAAACGCCGTAGTGAAGGGCTGCGGAAATTTCGATCACCTGGGTTCGAAACTAATTAGGTGTGTACAAAGCTGCAAGCTCTGGCACGGGGCAGTCAGATTCAAACCAGAAGTCCTAGCCAAGACTTGACAAGCCACGAATCTGCCCAATCACACATATGCGATTACTCAAGTAGGAGCCTTGTGGCTCGGTCTCCAGCACAGTGGTTCCATCAGAGTTTTTGGCCACTATGCTTCGATCCCTGTCTCAAACGGGGTAGGTCATGATTTTATGATTTGCACGTTGTGTACTGCGAGCACAGAGAGCCCAAACAAAGCAGTGCCTAGCATGAAATAGACAAACTGGTTAAGACATGTCTTGTGATGTGTGAAAGCCAGCAGTGCGTATAATATTGTTTGGGGTGATGTGCAGGTGAGGATGACGGTGACCGAGTACCTGTCGCAGCTTGGCACCAACCCGTACTTCGGGGCTGGCTTTGGCCTCTTTGGAGTTGGGGCAGCTGCAGCTGTACTGCGCAAAGGCATGCAGGTTGGTTATTCACCCATTCACATGCGCAGCTCTCCAGAAGTGTTGTGTTTTGGTAATAGAACAAGGGCGTCCCTCCAGTCATCAGGGTTGGGGAGCATCTTTTCTCAGCACACACAGTGCACGCATCAATCGGGTATGTGACTGTCACAGGCTGGGGGGGGGGGGGGCAGTAGCTCCCTCGTATATTGATGTGCACCGCACACACGAGCATAGCATGGTGAGAATGCATTCTAATCTAACTGGATGAAAATGCTTTCTTTACCAGAAGAGACCCCTTTCTAAGCAAACTGAGTGCCCCGCTTTGATGTGCCCATCTCACCTTGTTAATCCCTAGGCATAGTTTTCTTTTCAGGTTTAGTAAACTTTTGTTTCTGCAAAAATTCTTTTGGTTCTATAAAAAAGGATCAAGCTGACAAACAGGTCAAGAGAAGTTCTAGGTGGCTTTGGCTGCACAATATTACCAGGTTATGGTTTGGTTTGGTTTATGGGGTTTAACGTCCCAAAAGCGACTCAGGCTATGAGAGACGCCTTAGTGAAGGGCTCGGGAAATTTCGACCACCTGGGGTTCTTTAACGTGCACTGACATTACCAGGTTATATTCCCGCAAAAATAATCGGTAATCTGTAATTTATCCGTAGAAAGTATTGTTGGCTGAAAAAAAGCTGTGTTCTGAAATAAGTGCCGAAAAAAATCAGCCACATTTTCAAGACGTCGAAGCCGAAAAGGTCAACCCCTAGATGCCTTCCTATGCTTTTAGACAGGATTTTCAAGGGAGTCTCTCCTCCTTGCAGGTGGGCATGGTGCTGTTCCGGCGTCATTACATGATCACGCTGGAGGTGCCGTGTCGCGACAAAAGCTACCAGTGGCTGCTGCAGTGGATCACTCGGCATGCACGCCACACGCAGCACCTGAGTGTCGAGACCACTTTCCTGCAGCCAGAGGCGGGGGGCAGCGCACGCACCTCCTTCGACTTCATCCCCAGTGTGGGCACCCACTTCTTTGCGTGAGTGAGCTTCCGCAGGGCCACACTTCTGGTTTGGTTGGTTTTCATGGGGTGAGGGAACACACTTCCTAGTTGAAGTCAATAAGAAGGAGTGGATTGCAAGAGACTGCAAGCGTAGCATGAAGTTGGGTGGTGGATGCGATTAAGAAGTTTGCGAGGATACGGTCGCTGCAGCTGGCACACGACAGGGTTAATATGAGAGACATAGGAGAGGCCTTTGCTCTGCAGTAGGCATAGTCAGGCCGAGGAGGAGGAGGACGGTGATGATAGGTCGACCTATAGAAAACTGAACCTGGCAACAATTAATGTTACTTTCATCATCATGAGCCTGACTATGCCCACTGCAGAGAAAAGGCTTCTCCCATGTCTCTCCACTTGACCCTGTCCTGTGCCAGCTGCAGCCATTGTATCCCCACAAACTTCTTAATCTCAACCGACCACCTAACTTTCTGCCGCCCCCTGCTACGCTTGCCTTCTCTTGGAATCCACTCCGTTACCCTTAGGGACCAGCGGTTATCTTGCCTTCACATTACATGCCCTGCACAAGCCGATTTCTTCCTCTTGATTTAACCCTTTCGCTGTCACGGACGTACCGGTACGTTTTCGCGCTTCCCCCCCCGCAGTGTCACTGACGTACCGGTACGTTCTCTATCGTGCGTTCAAAATTTCGCACTTGAGCGCAAAGCTGACACTCTTGGACTAGCCGCGCCATCTGTTGAATCTTTCTACATGTTCGTATTTTCGCCCCTTACTGTTTTGGTACGTGTAGTACGGAGCGACTGCCATCCCACCCCTCTCTCTTTGCTGAGTGGCGCGGTCGCTCCGCGTTCGCCAGATCATGACGCGCGCGCGTGTGGTTATGGGTCCAAGGGTTGTTCTGCCATCTGCCGCTGTTTTGCAGGTTTTTATTTTTCTTCTGTCGGCGTGTGAGCTACGGCGCTTCAAGTTCAAGGGCGCGCACCGTTGCCACTCCGAGAGTCAAAGAAACCGACACATGACTTGATCGCTGCTTTCGCTCTCTCGTCGCACCCTCACTTGCGGCTGGCAGCAGCAAACGTAAAGCTCCTCTAACTTTGTTTTAGCCTTTTTCCATCTCCCTCTCTCATCTTTATTACACAGCGTCCCATTTCTCTCCATTTTGCGGGCCACTGAAAGCACACCCCCGCTGCGCGCGGTTACTTTCGGATATGGCTGACTGCGCGGGACCTTCCTCTGCGCATTGGAGCGGTGGCTCTTCCGATTCTGAATACGAGCCGAGCTCAGATTCGGACAGCGTCTCATGCGAGGAAGAGGCGAGTTCCGCATCGTCAGATTCTGATGTTGAAACAGCGGGACCATCATCCCGGATGCGTACGACACTGGGGGTGCGTCACGGGCAGAAACACCCGACAGCGAAAGGGTTAAGCTAGGATGTGCACCGATGGCACAGAGGTAGAGCATCTGCCTTGCGTGCAAGAGGACCGGTGTTCAAATCCCGGTGCTGCACAATTCTCCACCGGGTTTAAAAATTGAGGAAAAAAACTCCACGTGTCGATGGAATTGTACAACCAGGCCTGGAGTGCAGCCTCATCTCGGTGACCAGAACCGACAATGCACTTCCTCACCAGTGCAGGATTTGGCCACCCTGGTTTAGTACATGGCCTCAACCTTCTATGAACAAACCAATTAACCCTCGGCCCCCAGTCCCAAGCGGCTGCGGAGCAACTGACCAAGGCGGCGGTCAGACCTGTGATGCAGCGGAGGGTGCTAAGAGTCTCTGGCTCTGGACAGGCCGCCATTGGAAGCTGAACCTGGCAACGTTTAATGCTAAAACCTTATCCAGTGAGGCTAGCCTAGCAGTGCTGTTCGAGGAACTGTCGGATATTGAATGTGATTTTACAGGGCTTAGTGAGGTTAGAAGGACAAATGAGGCCTATACAGTACTAAGGGGCGGCAGGCATGTACTGTGCTATCGTGGATTAGTGGACAGATGAGAACTAGGTGTGGGACTCCTCATCAATCTGGATATAGCTGGCAACATAGAGCAGTTCTATACTATTAATGAGAGGGTGGCAGCTATTGTAATTAGGCTTAATAAGCGGTTCAAGCTGAAGGTGGTGCAGGCCTATGCACCCACATCAAGCCATGATGAACAGATAGTTGAAAGTTTCTATGCAGACGTGGAATCGGCAGTGAACAAAATAAAATCACAGTACACTGCTAATGGGAGACTTTAGTGCGAAGGTAGGCAAGAAGCAGGCCGGAGACCAGGTGGTAGCCAACTATGGCATACGATCCTGGAATAGCAGGGGAGAGTTATTAGTAGAGTTCGCAGATAGAAATAATTTACAAATCATGAATACCTTCTGGAAACGAGCAGGAAGTGGACGTGGAAGAGCCTCAATGGTGAGACTAAAAATGAAATAGACTTCATACTGTCACGTTGTAGTGACGGCAGTCCAGCAGTCAGGAAGACAGCAAGAACACTTGCAAACGAAGCTCTTTATTTGGGCTGACTTGCGCCCGCAAGAGAACTAAACAGCACGGCAGCGGTGTAAGCAACAAACGGGCTCGTCAGTCGTCGAACTACCAATGGCCGCCGCTCGCGGCATCACTCAATTTCAAGCCAGCAAGGAAACTTCAAGACAATAGGTCAAGATCATCTACAGTAATCTGGAAAAATGTAGATGCAGCTCTTCATGGCTGTGATCAATCGAGATTAGTCCGGTCGCTCCTCACGTCACAACAAAAATGATAACGCTCCATTCCTGCGGCGTTTAGCACGAATGAATGTACACTACAATGATACGTAGCATTACCCCCCTCCAAAGAAGCATCGCCTCGATGCTTTAAAATGAAAATAAACACGGAGAATGCAAACTTTGAGTCCTTTAGCGTTCATAATAAGGTTTAAGGCGTACGACATGTACGACTTCCGGGTGTGTGCGTCGCCACTGAGATGCTGTCCTGCCGTCGAGGATGACTTCTTAGTCGAGGTCACCGATGCGGCGGAGAGACCTACACGGGCCAAAGTAGCGTCGCAGCAACTTTTCACTCAATCCACGGCGGCAAATTGGCGTCCATATCCAAACACGATCATCTGGCTTGTAATGCGTGTCTCGTCGGCGCAGATTGTAGCGTCGGGCGTTGGTGTTCTGCTTGTCTTTAATGCGAAGCCGCGCAAGTCTTCGGGCTTGGCGGTGAAGTCGAGGTTGTCTTCGTCTGAAACGTGCGGGAGCATTGTGTCGAGTGTTGTGGGCTTCCTGCTGTATACAAGCTGGAATGGGGTAAACCTGGTTGTCTCCTGGACGGCAGTATTATAGGCGAAGATCACGTAGGGCAGAATGGAGTCCCACATCTTGTGTTCGGCGCCGATGTACAAGGAGAGCATGTCTGCGATGGTCTTGTTCAGACACTCTGTGAGTCCGTTGGTTTGTGGATGATAGCTTGTCCGATGGCTTGTCTAACTGTAATTTAAGGTGGGTTTCGTCAGCTCCGCTGTAAACGCCGTTGCTCTGAATGTGATGAGCACTTCAGGGGCACCGTGTCACAGGAGAATTCGTGTAAACTTAAAAAAACTAACAGCAAGCCACGTGGATGCACAGTCAAGCACCAGAAACCGAATGTAGTGTGCGATGAAGGAGTCGTGTATCAGATTCCCCTATCTTGCGGTAACAAATATATAGGGCAGAGAGGAAGGTGTCTCAATGAACGCCTAATAAATCTTGCTCGCAAAATCGAGAACAGGAAAGGAGGGAAGCTTGTTGAACATATTCTTTCGTGCCGGACAAAAACATGCAAAGTTTTTCTTGATATAGCAAGTCTTGTCATAGCAAAAAGCAGAGATAGGTTAACACGAGAAATCTTTGAAACTGAGAGGATAAAATAGTTCAGGTCACACATGTGTTAGCACACCTTCCATCTTTCTCAGTGATAAAGAGCTCCTTTTTTTGCGAACGCGATAATGTTGTGCAAAACTGACGACGTGTTTTTCTGGCGTATAAATGTGCTGCTTGAGAACAATAATGTTTGTTGGAAGTTAGCGCTCATGGTATTCGTTCTGTTCCCTTATGCCCTCTTCTTTGTCTGCGCTACAGTGCTTTGAAGCTATGTGGCACCAACAAGCCCAAAAAGCCACCCTGTTGTGAGGGAGAGATAGCCAATTCCGCATATATGGACATTAACTGCCATCCTTGAACGCTGGATCTGAATACCAGATCTGAAGGGGAAACTGAATTGTTAGTGCACCTAATGCACAATGGGCCTAATGCACAAATCAACCATCATTTTTTTTTTTTTTTTCAAAATGCCAGGCATAGTTTTTTTCAGTGAATGAAATACTGACTTTTTTCGGCGATTCTGTGCGGAAACTGTGCGATTCTGTGGCAATTCTGTGGGGAAAAACATGATTTAAATTCTATCTCAGTGTCCTTGTCATCCTGGACAATTTATTTACCGGTAATTAACATGCTGATGGTAGTACTTGGAGCTGTCCTTGTAGAAGAAATTGGTACCATCATTAAAAGAATTAGTACTCAAGTTAAAGCCGGCAGACAATCATGTAAGTGGAAGTTTATTTCTAGGAACTAGGTTGACATGTTATCGTTGGGTTGTCACGTGGGGTTGAGCATGAGGGTTGGAACAGACTTTGGCGTACTTTTACGTTTTTTGTTTTTTCTGTTTAATCTGACGTGTCCAACCTCTAGTTATAACTCAGAAATAAGGAAGAGAACCACGTGAGTGATGCTACTGCAGAAAGCTGTGGCTTCCTGCCGCCTTCACAATTTTGGCACTTGCTCTCAGTGTGGGCTCGCAAAGGTTTCGAGCCCTTTCGTTGTTAAGTATGCTTCTTGGCTCCCTTTGCTGCTGAATGAATTTGGTGCCGGGTCAACCAGGATAACCACATTCTGGATGGCGATGCTATTTCCAAGCACAGGGCATCTCTGTTAGAAAAAATTAGTACTGCGCGAGTGGGACAAAACTGGAGGACGAGGAAACACAGACGACAACGCAGGCACAACACTGCGCCTGTGTTGTTGTCTGTGTTCCTCGTTCTCCTGTCCTGTCCCACTCGCGCAGTACTACTCTTTTCTGCAATGAACCAACTAGCCCGCAAGAATGTTCTTCTACCCTGGGCTCTGTTTTGTGTGCGCAAACAAAGCGTGATGCTGTGTTGACCTGTGTGAACCTCATCGCTGTGACCACTTGTCAATCCCATGTCCTGGCGTACTGCTTGAAACGCAAGATAGTGCCAGAACAAGTACGACTCTGCGCCTGTGTTGTCGTCTGTGTTTCCTCGTTCTCCTGTCCTGTCTCATTCGCGCAGTACTACTCTTTTCTGCAATGAACTAACTAGCCCGCAAGAATATTCTACACGTCTGTTAATGTGGTTGTGAAGGTGAGCATGGAGCCCTGCCCCAGCACCTCTCAGTCATGTCCCTGGAATGTTGGTCAAGTGAGCCGGGTCGATGAGTGCCAAACACCCATGGAGGGCTCCTGCTGTTTGTATACGACAGTGATAGTGCTTGCCAAATTTTAAACAAAATTGTACTTACAGGGTGTTTTACGGCCTGTTCTCTAACTTTCCCAATTCCCAAAGTGGATCTGTGCAATGCAAGTATTTAGTAGGATGGCTGGATGCCAGTGCTCATCATAATGAAAACATATATGTGAACAGCCTAGCTGAGTGGCTTGCTAAGTGGTGTGTCGTGCAGCTACGGTGGCTCATGGATCCGGGTGGAGCGGACCCGGGAGCAGCACACCCTGGACCTGCACATGGGCGTCCCCTGGGAGACCGTCACCCTGACTGCGCTCGGGCGTAATCGGCAGCTCTTCTTCCGCCTGCTTGAGGAAGGTCTGCTGCCTCTTTTGTTGTGACACTGTGCTGTACGTCCCTTCCGACTGGTCAAAGAGATCCGTTGCACAAATGCTCATTGCTGTGCCCAAATATTGGAAGTACTGGTTTCGTATTGTGATAGGTAAGGCTGCTAATTTTCTGCAGTCTCCAGTCAAATATTTTAAATTCTAGGAATTCCTAAGAGTATGGTGCACATGTGCAAGTTTATTTTGTAATGTATCTTCACTGCAGTCAAAGGTGGCTAGCAGGCATTCTCCTTGCTTGAAGAATGCACTTGTTTGCCGTCCCACAGTGACTGACTGAACGACCTCTCGAGTGGTCCACTCCTCCTGGGCGTTGCCGTGAAGTGGGACACAACCTGATAAAAGTTCGGCCTGCTACTCTGCACTGCTTAGCAGTAGGGCATTCAAGGCTCCTCTTTTCTTGCCTGGATCTGCAACGAGAAGAATAAATTAATCACATTCCTATCAGTGCTACTCACATCCAAAACACCAACATGAAAAAGAAATAAAGAATGTAAGACTGTTAATTCATCTTTCTACAAAAAGATGCTAAAATTCCCAGTTTTGCACAAGCATTTGATTTCGACTATTTTTTCCTCCTAGTCAAAATTGAGAGGAAGAAATGGGCTTGGCCAGGCCATGTAATGCGAAGGCAAGATAATCGCTGGTCCTTAAAGGTAACGGAGTGCATTCCAAGAGAAGGCAAGCGTAGCAGGGGGCGGCAGAAAGTTAGGTGGGCAGATGAGATTAAGAAGTCTGCGGGAATATGGTGGCCACAGCTGATAAAGGATAGGGTTAATTGGAGAGACATGGGAGAGGCCTTTGCCCTGCAGTGGGTGTAGTCGGGCCAGTGATGATGATGATGACCGCATGTTGTTTTTCCTTTGAAGACAGTGCGATAGACTGCTTGGACACACAGATATCCCCATAACGGTTGATCAGCTCTGCCTCAATGATTTTTTACATGAGTTGGTAGCTGCTTTTTTTGATGATGATGCAGTCCTGACTGACTGGTGAACAGTTCGATTTAGCACTGGGGTCTTCCTTTGTTTCAGATGTGCCTACTGCACTAGGATCGTTACTTGGTTCACATTTCCTACACACCCGCGGCAGTGGCTGAGTGGTTACGGCGCTTGGCTGCTGACCCGAAGGACGCGAGTTCGATCCCGGCCGCGGTGGCCGAATTTCGATGGAGGCGAAATTCTAGAGGCCCGTGTACTGTGTGAAGTCAGTATGAAGTCATTTCGACCCCAGGTGGTCGAAATTTTCGGAGCCCTCCACTACGGCGCCCCTCATAGCCTGAGTCGCTTTGGGACATTCATCATTATCATCATCAGCCTGACTACACCCACTGCAGGGCAAAGGCCTCTCCCATGTCTCTCCAATTAACCCTGTCCTTTGTCAGTTGCCGCCACTGTATCCCCGCAAACTTCTTAATCTCATCCACCCACCTAACTTTCTGCCGTCCCCTGCTACGTTTGCTTTCTCTTGGAATCCACTCCGTTACCCTTAAGGACCAGTGGTTATCTTGCCTTCGCATTACATGCCCTGCCCAAGCCCATTTCTTCCTCTGGATTTCAACTAAGATGTCATTAATGCGCGTTTGTTCCCTCACCCACTCCGCCCTCTTCCGATCTCTTAATGTTACACCTATCATTTTCCTTTTCATAGCTCGCTGCGTTGTTCTTAACTTAAGCTGAACCCTCTTTGTTAGCCTCCACATTTCTGCCCCATAGGTGAGCGCTGGTAAGATTCAGCTGTTGTAGACTTTCCTCTCGAGGGATATTGGCAAACTTCCATTCATGGTCTGAGAGAACCTGCCGTATGCGCTCCACCCCAATTCTTATTCTTCTAGTTATTTCCCTCTCGTGATCCGGATTGGGACGTTAAACCCTAATAAACCAAACCAAACATTTCCTTCAGTGCACGTGGAGGGGAACCCCCCGCACCTGTCCCTCACATTTCTGCGTTGTTGACGGAGGCAATCATTTACAGCCTTCCCACTCTGACCTACACAGTCTTTCCTCAAGAAATGGCAGACTGTAGAGGACTGATTCTGCACATCTGGTGGCTGTGGTTCTTGGTGTGCCCTCAGGAGTGCCCCTTGTGTCGCGCAGCGCGCTCCCTGGCCCTGGAGAAAGAGGCTGGTCGCACGGTGGTCTACTGTGCCATGGGGTCCGAGTGGCGGCCCTTCGGGGCACCACGGCAGCGGAGGCCCCTGGACTCGGTCATTCTGGACGCAGGCATTGCCGAGCGCCTGCTGGCCGACATCCGGGAGTTCATCGCCAACCCCCAGTGGTACGCTGACCGAGGTGCGCTCTTCCCTAACGTCACTCTCTGCACAAGTGGGTAGAGGTGCTGCAGGCACACTTCCTCTCGGCTTCTCATATTAGATGCCTCTACTTTTAGTGTTATGCACACATTGAATCGAACATGCATGTGCAATATCTATTTCGTATGAAATTTCAGAAAAGATACTAAATGGGCAAATGTTGCGAACCTTCAATTTTTTTTTTTTTTTCAGAAGAGTGGAAAGGCTTTAGAACCGAAATTGAACAAAATGTTCCAATCATCTGGTACTTCCTCTAATTTCAAAAACTGGAAGTGCATTCAATTTTTATTTTAAATTTGGAGTATTCACATACCTCCAGTTATTTCCTACCAACAAGATGAATTGCTTGGAGGGATTGCTCAATGTTCACAGACAACTATGGAGGAGTTGCACGTTGGAACCAGTGCTTCGGCTGGGCATCGGCAACAGCTGATTGAATCTGATGATTCTTATGATCAAGAACCTCGACAGGGCGCGTTGTCTAAGGACAGAGTGAGGAAACAAATCACAGCAAACCGTGTCTGTGTCATGCCTAATCGAGCTTCCGCTCTGCAAACTAGGTTCAGCTGGTTTGAACCTCAGCCAATTTTCTTCAAAGCTTCCTTCCAAAGATGTTGAGCCATTTGCTGGTGTAGTTGAAGAACTCTGTATTGCAGGCATGACTATTGCTGTCATGTGTTCAGCATGAGGCACAGCTAGCTAACAAAGGAGAACATTGAACTCTCATGGACGCACCCGTTAGCACCATTCATGGTTATGGCCTTTGCTGCCCCAGCTGCCTCCACAGAGGACACAATCTGCATGCTTTTTTTGACTACCGTAAGGATGGCACAGTGTGAGATGCCTTTCATTGCTACTGTGCGCACGCAGGTAGGACATTGCTTCTTATTTGCATATAGCTTGTTCCACACTTGGACTGCCAACATGAGCATTTGATATTTTATGTGCTTTTCTAAGCATCTACACCATTAAATCTCAAGCACGTGTCTTCACGAGAGGCGCCTAATCTTCCAAGCCTTTGCTGGTGAATGAGCTGTTCACTCTTCTGGGTGGCCAGCATTGCTTAGCTGGCAGGTCGAGCCCGCCGTGTTTCAGTGGAGGCAAAGAAACCAGTGCGCTGTCAGCGCATATTGAATTGTGGTCATTAGCCCATCTCGAACGTTAAACCCCACCATTTGACATTCCTTTACGCTGTTCCCTGCTGCAGGCATCCCATACCGCAGAGGCTACCTGCTGTATGGGCCTCCAGGCTGTGGCAAGACCAGCTTCATGTGAGTTGCTTGCTACTTTACTGGGTTGCTCTCGATCAGCTGGGATTCATTCTTGAGGCTGAGCTCTTTCATGAGACCACTTTGTTCCCGAGAGAGCGCAACCTAAAGGGCCCTAGTGTGTGTGTTTCCTACAACATGCAGGTCCACTGTCGTGGTACATTTGTCACCGCATAGAGAATGCCTTTGTGCTTGTGCTGAGTGAACAGAAACATGGTCCTGTTTCTAACATGCTATTGGTTGGTGCCTTCAGCTTTAGATCTGAGCTGAGATGTGTAAAGGTAAGGCTTTGCAACACCACGAGACTTCTGGTGGCAGGAAAGGACCTTTCTTTTGCTGAGGCATCTAAATTGTAGCATATGTCCTGGAACAGGTTTAAAAAAAATTGCTCTTAAGGTTCGCACATTTTTTTGATGGTCCCAAATCATCACTGCTTTTTATTATTTTGCAGCAGACAATGTGCACCAATGTTTACATCTGATCTCATTTGCACTTCTGCTAAAATTTATAGCACCTGTTTTTTTTTCCTTTCAGTGCTGGAAATTTAGTTTTAATTGGCTATTTTTGGCTCTTAAAATGTGCATCTCTAGTCCTAAAACTGAGGCCTCTGTGATAGAATACCAATCAGGAAGGGTACTAGGCAAGGAAACACGATACCGCTTATTTATAGGAGGTATTTACAGATCAGGCAGGCTTTTGTAAAGGATACTTGACAATAGACCATATTCACGCTATCAATAAGGCGATAGAGAAATGTGCAGAATGTAACCAACCCCTATATATCGCCTTCATTGATTATGAAAAGGCATTTGACTCAGTGGAAACCTCAGCAGTCATGCAGGCATTGCAGAATTGAGGTGTGGAAGAGTCTTGTGTGAAAAAAACTAGAAGACATCTATAATGACTGCGCAGCTACCATAGTCCTCCATAAAGTCGGCAATAAAATTCCAATAAGAAAAGGTGTCAGGCAGGGAGACACGACTTTGCCAGTGCTATTCACCACTTGTTTACGGGAGGTATTCCGAGGCCTGGATAGGGAACAGTTGGGAATAAGAGTTAATGGAGAATGCCTGAGTAATCTGCAATTTGCTGATGACATTGCCTCGCTAAGTCACTCACGACACGAACTGCAAAGCATGATCAGTGAGTTAGACAGGCAGAGCAGAACGATGGGGCTAAAAGTTAACATGCAGAAAACCAAAGTAATGTTCAGCAGTCTCACAAGAGACATAACTTCACCAGCGAAAGTATCAGAACACCAAGAAAGAAGAACACAGGACAGCACTGTACTAACAACTAAGGTTTAATCGACCCAGATGGCTGACCTCGGTCACCAAAACACATATGCTTTTCAGATGCATGCACTAAAGAAAAAAACAACACAGTTGTGGCAAGTCAGTGAAGAATGGATACCTGTTCAAGTTCTGGCAAGGAAGAAAAGACAACTATTTTGCTTATCAACCTTACACATGCACACCTCTGCTCAGGAAATTCAGTTCCTTGTTCTTGAGTAGCAAAGACAGTGCACTGATGCACGTGTCACTGCCTTGCAGCTTAATATGGTAGGCACCCAGAATTTCCTTCTCCTCGCTGTTCTTTCCTTTTCCAATGACTGAAATGCTGTTAAAAGCTGGAACACAGTTTTCACTGTTGATGCAGTGACGTCTCGCTAGGGAACGGGGGAAGTCTTGCAAGGGAACAGCAGTTGGTAGCGAGGTGGCTGCAAAGGGAATATGTCTACTTGGGGCAGGCAGTGACAGCTGATCCGGGTCATGAGAGGGAAATAACTAGAAGAATGAGAATGGGGTGGAGAGCAGGTTCTCTCAGATCATGAATGGCAGTTTGCCAGTATCCTTGAAGAGAAAAGTATACAACAGCTGTATCCTACCGGTACCCACCTATGGGGCAGAAACTTGGGGGCTAACAAAGAGGGATCAGCTTAAGGGTGGCACGGCTCTTTCAGGCCGAAAATTTGCGAAAAAAAAGGGGTTTTTCAATTTCGTGCTATCGGGATTAATGAGGTCATTTTGCACCTGACATCGAATTTTTAGACAGAAATAACCGATATATGCTTCGTAATAGCCCTTTACATTTCCGAAGTCTCACGAGTTGCCCTTTAAATTGATGTCAAATCATGCCTCGCCGTTGCTTGGCACCTACGAGCTCCAGAGACACTGTTTTGGTCTCGTTCGAAAGCTCGCGCCTCAAGCATTTTTTTAAATATCAGTAAGTAACATGGTGATTCTTCCATTTGAAGATAAAATGCCACAAAGAGAACATGCGCGCCGCATTTTCATTGGTTAGAAAAGCCATGTGATCAAAATGGCGCTCTGTGATTGGTTAGGCCTCGGGTTAGGCTTCACAAGGGTAGAAACTTGGAGAGTTTCAAATTGGGCTAGTTGGTGGTTGTTATTCTCGTGCATTGTTGCGCTTACGAAGGAACTGGGACACAATCAGGGACGACACAGAACAGATGTGCGCAAACTATCAACTGCAAGTTTATTTCTGAGTGCATGTATATATAGGCATTGTCGAGACAAAAACAAAAACAAAAACAAATCCGTGATCACATCGTCATGGCAAGATATCTTTTAACGTCCTGTCCAGCAGTAAAAAACATGCATTATCTTTCTGACTTAGCTGTTTGTTTTTATTTTTCCAAAAATTCTTTTTCCTGATTTGAGAGCTCGATAGAAGGCACGCTTACACATGGCCCTTCTTTTCCTGATTGTATGCAGTATGCTTCCCAAAGTTCCCTGATTAGCTTCTCTCTTGAACCGAGCAGTATTGCTGTCTGCTTAAAGTGAGGTGTGCAATTTTTGCATCTGGCGCAATGCGCTGCCAGATTTCCCGGTGAGTTGACAAGACTGCAGTTGCGCCTATGTTCTCTGAGCCTCTCATTGAGGCACCTACTGGTCTGGCCAACGTACGTTTGCCCGCATGATAGCGGTATCTTATACACAACACCTTCGCGGCATTCCACGAACTTTGTCTCATGTTTGACGCCACATGACACCTCTTTCTCGGCATTGTCTTCGTCGTTTACTTTCGCGCACATTGCTTTCAATTTTTTGGGTGCAGAAAAAACAACTTTTACGTCGTGTCTTTGTGCAACCTTTTTCAGGTTGTCCAGTGTGACTTGTTTCTCCATCGACGTGACAGACCTTTTCTACTGTGTACCGCGGGAGCAGGTGCTTGAGTGCGTAGAAGAGTGCATTGGAGAATATGGCTGCGTGAAGTTTATGAATGAGAGCGCCATTAGTACCACAGATTTCCTTGCTCTGCTGAAAGCATACCTTTCATCATTGTGTGTCGAGTTCAATGGTGCTGTTTTCTCTCAAAATGACGGAATTTGCATAGGATCTGCTATAGCCCCCGTTCTCTGTGACATCTTCCTTGCCAGAGGGGACAGAGAGTTGGAAAAAACATTGGTACCGCTTGGTGTTACAAAGTGCTTCCGTTATGTAGACGACTTTTTGGTTTGTGCAGATAAAACCTTTGCCACGCCCAACGTGTTGGAAGAAACTTTGGAGCAGTTCAAAAGAGCCCACAAGGGGCTCACATTTACCCACGAGCTACCTGCAAACAACAACCTACAGTTCCTTGATCTAGCTCTCACTCTTGAACCACATATATGCTGGCAGTACAAAACGCGCAATGAGAAAGGCCTACTACCGTATGACTCTGCCCATTCCAAGCTGATCAAACGAAATATGGCCATGTCATCTTTTGAGCAGGCCATAAAGAAATCATGCAGCCACAAGATGCAAGAAAGCTTCCATCTGCAGGCAACACGCCTGAGAAAAGCAGGCTATCCGACACCTTTGCTCGTTTCCGTGGCAGAGAAAGTGCTAAGAAGGACAGTCCGAACAAAGGACCAAGGCAATGCCAAAGAAAAGAAGAGGCCTGTGGTTATCCCATACGTCCATGCACTTTCCCACAACCTGAAAAAGGTTGCACAAAGACACGACGTAAAAGTTGTTTTTTCTGCACCCAAAAAATTGAAAGCAATGTGCGCGAAAGTAAACGACGAAGACAATGCCGAGAAAGAGGTGTCATGTGGCGTCAAACATGAGACAAAGTTCGTGGAATGCCGCGAAGGTGTTGTGTATAAGATACCGCTATCATGCGGGCAAACGTACGTTGGCCAGACCAGTAGGTGCCTCAATGAGAGGCTCAGAGAACATAGGCGCAACTGCAGTCTTGTCAACTCACCGGGAAATCTGGCAGCGCATTGCGCCAGATGCAAAAATTGCACACCTCACTTTAAGCAGACAGCAATACTGCTCGGTTCAAGAGAGAAGCTAATCAGGGAACTTTGGGAAGCATACTGCATACAATCAGGAAAAGAAGGGCCATGTGTAAGCGTGCCTTCTATCGAGCTCTCAAATCAGGAAAAAGAATTTTTGGAAAAATAAAAACAAACAGCTAAGTCAGAAAGATAATGCATGTTTTTTACTGCTGGACAGGACGTTAAAAGATATCTTGCCATGACGATGTGATCACGGATTTGTTTTTGTTTTTGTTTTTGTCTCGACAATGCCTATATATACATGCACTCAGAAATAAACTTGCAGTTGATAGTTTGCGCACATCTGTTCTGTGTCGTCCCTGATTGTGTCCCAGTTCCTTCGTAAGCGCAACAATGCACGAGAGTAGAAACTTGGGCGAGTCGGTAACTGTGATCCATGGTATGTGAGGGAGCGCAAAACATGATGCCCCTGTTTGCCCTCACGGTTCACGGTCATCTTGGCCGCCTAGGTTTCTGTCAATCAGAAATTAGCGCCTGTGTTGTGTGCGTCTTTCTCTGTCCCTTGTCCCGTTTTGTGCTACCTCACATACCATGGGTTAGGCTTGTCTGCTCCAGAAGTGTGGCGCCATTTTGAGAGAGTCTTAGCCAGAGAAGGTGCATTTCCACTCTGTTTTTAAATTACTTGGGATGCATTTTTCTGCATTTATCGTTTTCATGCAACCTTGGTATTTGTGCATGACATTATTGCAGCTGTCCTTATTGCATCACTATGAATTTGGTACTGATATGTTTACTATGTGCAGAATGAAGCTACATTATTTTTATTGCAATTTATAGCATGAAATGAAAATCAAATTTACTGCAACCAATAATTGTAAAGAGACATTGTAAGAGTACTCATTTTTGAAAAATTCAGAAATTATATATGTAGCAATCTTTTTTACCATTGCATAAAAGGAATCATAGTGAGCAAAATGAGATGTTTCTCAGTACCGTCATGTGCATATACTGGCAAAAAGTACTGTATTTACTCGCATAATTTGCACGCTTTCTTTCTTTAAATTAGGGCTTCAAAAAGGGTGTGTGCAAGTTACGGGGAGGTTTTGCTAACACGTCCTAAAAAAAAAAACTCTACCAGGTCATGACATGCAGTACACACTGTGTGTACAGTCGCGAGCAAAAAATATTAGCACATATCACTGGCAATCAGAACTGTGATACCTCACCACGTGGTGCTGTGGTTCGCAGACCTGCCTATCGGGCCGTTTCCATGTTTGCAGCACAGGGGGGGACGGCATGAAGTAAGCTTTATCAAGCGTGCACCACCCGAGCGTTGAAGTGCCGGCCCTACGTGACTGCGCATGCGGCATTTATTTTGGCTCGGTTATTTTGAGCAAAGATGACTTCTTTTTAATACTGTTTTTTTTTATGTCTGCAATGGTTTGTCAAAAAGAACTCGCGGGAACAATAGATGATAGCGCTGCTTTTAGCCAGTAATTTTGCTGGTCCATGGCAGTCCGATGAAGCCCCCTTATACTGTAGGATGGGAACGGCCCGGCACTCTCGTTATCAGCCTCTTCGTCACCCGTAGTGCCATGCGTTGTCATTCCAGTGGTCCAGTGTACACTGACCACCCAACTTGCTCCCCTCACGGGCCAGGAGAAAGATGGCGCATAATGTGGGACCCTGTGCCCTGGCCCACAGCATGACGATGCGAGCGCAGCTCATAGCACACAGCGGTACAAGTGCAGAGCCAGCAGTCAGAGGCATGTGGAGACAGCAGCAGGTGCCCTCGCATGCAGCCCAGCTGACTAGCGGCAAATAATTCGGTAGTTTCGGATTCCGGTTACTGGGCACTTGCTCTCTCAACAGTTTGTCCAGCAAAGCGAGCCAAGCATGCCACTCACATCTGCTTCACACGTGACTGTGCCAGTGTTTGCCCTGCGTGCACGCTGGTGGTCTGATGCAGCAGAGAGTGCATAGTGTGAGAGTGAAAGTTTAAAAGGTGTCAAATTAGGTGCATAGAAATTACGCATGGGTGCAAATTATGCAGGTAGCTGCACAAAAGCATCCCTATATTTCAAATGCGAAAATTGACAACAGATTTAAAAAGAAGTGACAGAGGTGGCTGGCACAAATGTTCAAACAAATTTTTGCTCTGGAGCATGTTTCCTTAATTGCTGATATCTTGATGAAATGAACGGCGATGCAACAAGGAAGGGGACACCACAATCCAGCCCTGCATTTCTAGTGGCAGTCTGTTGTTTGTTTAGGCGGGTTGTTAATTTTGTTATAGGTTTTTTCTTCCTTCTTGCTGTTTTTCGGGTTCTGACTGCTTTTGCTTCATGTGTTTGACTCTGCCTTTGCTACGATTGTCATTTGTTTTTTGTTTTTACTTTTTATTTTCGGTGTTTGGTTTCTGACTGCCTTTGCTTCTCATGTATGACTCTGCTTTTGCTACGATTGTTCAACACTGCTTTTGCTATGAGATGGCCTCCTCTAATTTCTGTTACCAGAATCTCTTAGTTTTTTCTCTGCAGGGGTTAAAGGTTTCTTCTCTGTTATCCTGATCCTGCTGTTTTTTTTTTTTTCCACATATTGGGTTCGGAGCGATAATGCGATAAGTGTCGTATGCATGAGCTGCATGTTTAAATATGCCACCTTTTCGTGTAATAAACAGTTGGTAGTGTGCGCATGTGGTGTCCCTTTCTTTTTAGTGTCCTTGTTGCGCACCATTTCATCCCTCAGGCCATTCTGCTGATATCTTGACTTAGCTTAAAGGAGCATGTTTCCTTAATTGCCGATGTGTTGACTTAGCTTAAAAATGTTTCTGTTGCCGTGCAGTGGAGCCCTTTAACAGTAGCAGAGTGGGTCCCAAAATGAAGCAGGTGGTGGGGGCACAGGACGTAGTTAGGCTGACCAAGGCAGCGTCCACCATACAGGTGGGGAGCTGCACTACAGCTGGCAGTGAGTGCGGGTAGTACATGTTGTATCGTATCGCGGCGTCTGCTCGCCGCTTGTCGCGTTCGCCATGCCTTGCTGTGCATGCGCTAGCGTCTCACCAAATGTATTTAAAAGAACGTCTATTTGGGCTAGATGGTGCATTATTTGAGACTGAAATGGCAATAGCTCTACAGCGAGACGTACATGAGAAAGACTGACACAGGACATGCGCTAACTTCATCTCAGTTTATTTACTGCAAAGCTAGCAAATATATAGAAAATTTGAGGCATGTACAAAAACCGGTATAACAAGGCATCAACAAAACCGTTCAAGATATGATGTCTCAGTCTTGAAAAGGTGGACCAAAGTATCACTAACACAATGTAATCCCTTCTTTTTAATGTGGAATGCTTCCAAAAGCTCCCGTGCCTTCATATCACCACTCCTTCCCAGAATCTTTATCTCCCGTCTTGCTGTAGCGCTATTACCATTTCTGTCTCAAATGTATTTAAACCCATGCGGACGCCACGCACAGCAGTCATTGGTTCGAGGCTGCTAGTGAGCACCTCGTAATACAGCGTCCTGTTCCCTGGCCGGTGTCTGGTTACTCGGCGTCCGGTTACAACAGTACACAGCTCGCCTGTGTGCAGAACCAGGTATGCCAGCAACTGGGGAAAGATTGTCACTGGCTGAACATTTGCAGCACGGCGCTGGCAGGTGCCCTGGAGTATGGCATCGGTGTGCTGAACCTGAGTGAGCGGGGCCTCTCGGACGACCGGCTGCAGCACCTCATGTCTGTGGCACCCCAGCAGAGCATCATCCTGCTCGAGGACATCGATGCCGCCTTCGTCAGCCGCGAGGAGAGCAGCACAGGTGGGGACGAGGGATGTTCAGTTGCTCGCACCCCCCCCCCCCCCCCCCCTTCGGAGGGATGCTCTCTGCCGCATCTGTGCGTTTTTGAGTATCCCACAAAGGACCGCTTTAGCGAGCATGGATACGCAGTGGCTGGTTACATCGCATGAGCAGGACAGCTCCGTTTTTTCACTGTCTTGGGTCTCTTGAAAGGGGTCTTGCACGAGGTGTGTACTGAGTGAGTCTTCAGGCTGAGCTTCACCTATGAGTTACCACTGCACTGATGCTTGTAGTTCTTGAATATTTGCATTGTTGTTCGTGAAACCCAAGAAGGTACCAGCATCGCTCAGAGAAAAAGGTATTTAAAACCGCCAGTCCTAGCTTGTTAAAAGGGAGGACCGCCTGCATGCCACTCTTGATAAGTCCTGCCAACATGAAATGCATCATAACATGCGTTTCCAGCTGCAAGGACTCAACACTCCAGGATTTCCCTCAGTGAGAGAAGCCAAGCAAGCTAGGGATACATCAGAGCACCACTGTGCCCGTTCCCTGCTAACACCAGATTTCCCGTTGTGTCAAAACGGTGACGTCTCGGTGGCCTTTTACGGCACCCTTGCTGGCATGTGCTATATGGTGCAGGGTAGACAAAAGATGGAATGCAGCATCGAGCACAGAGACAGGTTCGTCCCATGTAAGAGTGGGGTTGCTTACTGCTTAGCACGGACCGGACGTTACATCAGCATTAGGCTACAGGAGCACCATGCAGGATTAGGCATAAGGGCAACTGGTTGACCAACATCGCCACTGCTGTAATTGGACGCCTCAGTTCCATGAAACCACAAGTTTCAAAAAGCTCGCGTCCCAACTTAGCAGAAAAATTAATGAAGCTTACTGTATAAAGAAAGAATTTGGCTTGTGCATCTGCAAAATTTCGGTCATGCTGACCAAAAAAGAGTTCTTATACCTCGGCGGCTGCGTTTCGATGGAGACGAAATGCAAAAGGCACCCGTGTGCTGTGCGATGTCAATGTGAGTTAAAGATACCCAGGTGGTCCACAGCTTACTACTGCAGAACTACTACTGCGTAACTTTCTGGGCACTACTACTGTTTAACTTGCGCACTTTGTTCTATATCAATGCACTGTGTTCATTTTGCATTGTTAATATTTCTTGTTGTTTCATTAGAATGATATTGTTCGTGTTAATTTGTATTAGCTGGTGTTAATTTTTTGACTGTGTGGTGCTCTGATCATGCTTTTGTTTCTTTTGTTTTACATTTGCACTTCAAACGGTGAATTATAACAGGTTTTTTTATCCAGTGTCACACAATGTATTTCTTTTTTGCAGTTTCATTGTTTACATTTTCGTTTATTGCCTGTACTCCCCTATGTAATACCCTCATTCATGAGGGCCTTTGGGTATTTTATATAAATAAGAAAGAAAAAGACAGTAAAAAGAGCAGCTTATGTAACCAAGCAAAAAAGGTGATCATCATCAGCATGATACGATTAACCCTGTCGTATGCCAGCCGTGACCACTTTCTATCCCCGCAAACTTCGTAATCTCTTCCACCCACCTAATTGTCTGCCGCCCCCTCTTGCCTTGCCTCGTATTCCAGTCTGTTACCCTTAACGACTGTTGGTTGTCTTGCCTTTGCATTACATGCCTTGCCCGAGCCCATTTGTTCTCTTTATTTCATCTGAGGTGTCGTTAACCTGCGTTTGTTCTCTGACCCACTCTGCCCCTGTTCCTGTCTCTTAAATCATTTTCCTTTCCACAGCTTGCTGCGCTCTTCTCAATGGAAGTTGGACACTTTTTGTTAGCCTCTACATTTCTGCTTCATACAAAAATATTGGTCAGCTGTATTTAACGAGAATGCAATAGAATGCAGAGCAAGAACCAAATACTAGGTATAGTGTGGATTAGAACATTATCGTAATAAATGAGGGGTAAAAAGAGAACACTGTTAGTACGTTTTTCATACTATAAGGCAAAATTAGAGAGCACTCAACTGGCTGAGTTTCATATTTGGAGCTTTTGGTAGCAGAAAGTTGTTTGTGCCTACAAATTTTGTCATGAACGGCCTCCAATCAGCCCAGCTTTGTGTCCTGTTGATTGGAGGAGTGGTTAAGGTGCTCGGCTGCTGATACGTGGGTTCGATCCCGGCTGTGGCGGTTGACAGTCGACAAGCAGTCATGGAGCATGGGACGCCCATTGGTTGCTACACTCTTTGTCACTGAGTTCCCTTGTCAAGATTAATGTCACCAGCTTCCAAGGTTCTGTTTTTTTCTGTCAGTTCTGTCTTTAATGCTCCAACCGTGGTTTGCTTTAAACTCATTGATTTCCATCTAAGGCTCACTGAGCACCATAGAAAGTTGTGCATCAAATACTGAACTGTTTATGGCCGTCCGTCGTCCGATTCAGCTTTGTTCCAGTCATTCTGCAAGTTGAGAATTGCTAACCATTGCAAAGCAGCTGCAGAGAATTTAAGAATGCCTGGGAAACATGACAGGACTTAGAAAGCTTTCGCTGAAGAAGTGAAGCCATTGCTGGGCCTCATCTCTCCACCCAGAGAGTTGACTCTACAGGGTAGGGACAGCAAGCAGTCCTCACCAGTCAGTGCTGGGCTCCACACAGTCGCTGCTGTCTCTTGCGTGCAGTGAAAGCAGCCTATGAGGGTCTCAGCCGGGTGACCTTCAGTGGCCTGCTGAACATGCTGGACGGAGTGGCCTCTGCGGAGGCACGCATAGTCTTCATGACCACCAACCACCTGGACCGGTGAGTGTGCATGCTGTGCTCGTACAGACTGTCAAGGAGCAGCGACTGTTTCCTCGCCTGAGAATGAAAGTGAACTACACTGCTCCGGTTGCGATGGCCACGTGTTTGCTTCCTTGTTGTGGTCATAAGTTGACGGCAAGGAAATAGTCATTCCTGCGCACAGTGGGCGCACAGCATCTTGGCGCACTGCCGAGGTCTGCGCTTCGAATAGTGCGAAAAGGAGGAGTGCGCTAAGAAAAGCTGACAGTTAAAAAAAAAAGTAGACTGTCAGCGACAAAAGTGAGGAGTGGATTCATTATGGGAATGAATTCATTACGTGTGTAAATACGTTCTCTGACCTCGCATATAGGTCGACCTTATGTCCCCATGTATAGTAAGAAAAGAGGGATTTTAGCTGGGCAGCAAACACTGCTCTGTCTACATTCAGGAGCAGGTTCAGGCAGGCAGAGAGGAGCCACTGCCAACCGGACTTTTGATTTGGGATGCAGCATCCTTTTAGATTGCAGCTGTTAGGCACCCATTCCTGTGTTGAGCATCAGTATAACCGGCAGAGCAAGAGAAAAAACGAGCAAACAAAGAGCACAGCAGAGCAGAGAGTTTGACAATAGCAAGGAGGAAAGCAGAGGAGGAGGGTACTGATGGCCTTGGCTGCTATGAGGAGAGGCTCAGCGGTGGTGGATCACTGTGCGTGCTGGCCAAGTCGAAATCCAGAGCTGCCTCCATTGGGCATTGCATGTTCTGTTTGCGGTCACGTGGGATCGTCCTTCAGGGCATCGGTGGCTTTGAAGCTCAAGGCTCTCTCCCTGTGTCCAGCTGCAGTGCAGGAAACAATCATCCTTGTGTGCAGACACTAGCGTAAGCATGTTCAGTTCTTTCCGGTGCCCGTCTTGCTGGGTGCAATCCCTGCACCAGGGCAGCTTTTTTTGGACTGCAAAGCTTCTGAGAAAGCTGTTTCTGTATGGCTGTGCAAAAGTGGATGCCAGTGAATAAATACAGTCGAGCTCACTTATAGCGAACCTGGCGAATTCCGTTCCTTGCGTTCCAAGTCCTTGGTAAGTGGACTTGCCCTGTTGTAGCCAAAACATGCAGACAGGCAGGAGTGGCCTTTATTTCTTTAAAAAGTTGGTTGTGCACGTCTGTTTCTTCAAAGCTTTGATAGCTCTCCTGCACGGTCATGTGCTCCTGGCTGCTTTAGGGACACGTTAATACCTACAGCGATTGAGGCGTTCATGGGAACTGGTGATAGGTTGGCAGCCTTGTCTTCAGTGCTTGACAGATGCAGCGGCGAAATGACCGCAGCGCTTATACATGCAGAATGTACAGTATGCGCCACCCTTGTGTGGAGCACATTGGGTTCCAAATATAAAGCAACACCTTCCCACAGTTACTAGGTTCTTGAAGCAACCTTTGCACGGTGAGAACTAGCGCTTTACCTAAAAACTGTTGCCTACTCTCTGGTGTCAGTTTTTATGAGAGGTGTGCAAATATTTAATATTTCGAATACGAATCGAATATGGTTGATATTTGATTTGAATTCAAGAATTTCTGAACATTTGAAAATTCCCAAATACTTGCCAGTGATCAAATACCGTGCCGACTTTAATAACTTCGACCGTGGCAAAGCCGCAGTATCTGAGAAAATTATCTGATGATCGAGTTTAAAGTTCTATGCAGGAAAAAATACAAAAGTTCTGTTCCCTTCCTTCTCTGTCATTTATTGCATGGACCGATCGCATTGCGACGCCGCTAGGCTTGACCTCGTGCCAAATTCTGCAAGTGGGCTATTCCACATATCACACTTGCTGCGAACAAGATGGCTGATGGCCCGCTTCGAACAGTCACAAAGTGAAGTGTGCTACTTTTGCTTTTTTTTTTATTCATCTGTAATATATATTACATACTTGATTCCCACACCCATGGCGTTCGTCCTGTCGCCTTTAGAACTCTCCGATCGTGACCTCCGGCATCGTTTCGGTCAGCTACGATACGCGGGAAAGCTTTCTTGTGGAATTTTGCGTGAAGCTCCCAAAGGGACGATCTAGGTGTCGCAACATGGCAAGCGACCCTGAAGAAATCCCGCATATTGCATGGTGCGTTGTAACCCGTGCACCTCTTAAGCGGCTGTAATGGCAGGCGTGGCAGTATTTGAAGGGTCCCTGTTGCTAGGCTAAAAAATAGCCTGGCTGCGTAGTTTCGGTTTCCGAGCTTCGCCGCTCGCCCGCGGCGGCTGCAGCCGCTGCGGTGGCTCAGTGGTCATGGTGCTCGGCTGCTGACCCGAAAGACGCGGGTTCGATCCCGGCCGCGGCGGCTAGAATTTCTTTGGAGGAGAAATTCTAGAGGCCCGTGTACTGTGCGATGTCAGTGCACGTTAAGGAACCCCAGGTGGTCGGAATTTCCGGAGCCCTCCACTACGGCGTCTCTCATAGCCTCAGGCGCTTTGGGACGTTAAACCCCATAAACCAACCAACCAACCAGCTGCAGCTGTGGGCCCGTGCATTACCCGTGCATTCGCTGGTAGCCCAGTCCTAGCTCTGCGCCGCTTTCGGACGCTGACTAGCGCATTGCTCTACATTTCTTTTTCCTTTTTAGAAGCAGTCTTGCCGTTCTGACGTCGTTGTGCATTCCCCCTCTTCGGTTACGTTGTTCTTCCAGCACGCCGAAAGTGGGTGCTCGCCACAGGCTTACAAGTGTTGCGCGATGTAGCCACCTCATAAGTCTTTACGCATTATTGGCAGTTTTTGGGGGGGATAACTCGGGCATTTCTTAAATCGAATAACTCGGGCATTTCTTCCGGCCCCTTGAACTATGCAAATACCAAGGCAACTCGTTATGTTTGTCGCTAGTAATGTTATTTTATGGACAAAGGTAACGCAGGCTGGTCTGTGCGCTTCCTGCACGCAGCAGCAGTGATGCATGCCTTTCAACACTGCCCCTGTCTCGCTTTACCATGCTCCCCAGCTGGCACACGCACACACCGATCGACCTTGTAGACTGTCTTCTGGGCGCGTTTGACCGGCAGTGAGCCAGTTAACTGCAATTTCAGCGCCGCCTTTTTTATTGTTTTTTCGGGGGGTCGACACTTACTTGGAGGGCAGATCACGGGAGCTAGGTGATGCTTTTTGGTGTGCGCTCTGGCAGGAAGCTTGCATTCTTAGACTTGGGGGGCACACTGCCTCCTCGTTTGGTATAACCGAGTGGTGTGCCTATGCTTGTTTGTTTTATCTGAGGCATAGCCATAGTGCATATTTCGACGGTAACACCACCCTCGTTCATAGTAAGCAAGCAGCCGTTACAAGTGGGCTCGGCTGCACTGCACCAAATGATTGAATGAAGCTGTTGTCCAAGCAGTGTCCTCCTCCTTCTTGTAGTGTGGTCTGCTGCTGCTCCACTTCGAGTAGGCACTATGCAGCAACACTGTGAGACCACTGTCATGAGAGTCACTGAGGTTTTTAATCCTTTTCATCTATGTGCATTTGCAGTCTCTAGTAGACTCGCTGTATTTAGAGCCAAGTGGGCGGGGCTGACGAAAGCCATTTGTTGTAAGAGGTTCTTCAGTGTCTGTATGTGGCATGGCTGCAAAGTGCATCTCTGCATTTGTTGTGGCCAATTGTGTTCTGGAATGAAACAAACTTCTCTGTGGGACCATTTCTGAGCACCTGTGGGCCGGTGCTGTCAACGTGTAGCATACAATTTGCTAGTCTGCTGTGACGTTGCGATGGCCTTTTGCACAAAATCAAGGGCAACATGGGCATACGGTATCCATGGTGGTCCTTGTATGCAGCCTTCAGCTGTTCCCATTTCTGCTTGTATTAACAATGGAAGGGGGGCTCTGCCACAGCATTTACTGTAGTTTTTTCCTTTTACTTCACAGTTACTCAAGTAATGAACCCGTGCTTTTTGCAGAACAGTTAAGATCTGTCCACTGTGGGGAAAGGGTTCGTTATACAAGGAGAAGACTCCTGCCGAATTTTTTGTAAGAGCTGAAATTTCATATCATATGTCCGCCGCCCGCCTACATATCCGTCTGTCGTCAACAAAACGTGTAGGGGGCAAGTTGCATCCCTGTGTCACCCGTATTCCTGTCGGCAATGTTCACCACCATTCGCTTCAAAAGATGTTTGCTGCATCATGGCACAATCTGACGATTTTATGATGGTCGACGATACTGGTCAGTCGTGGTGAGATAAGCTTAACATGTGAACACTGGCCCTGAAGGTCAGGTGCGCATTTTTATGCAAAATAAAAGAAAAAATTGGCAGTGGTTTAGCTCTGGTCAAACCGGGTAAATTGCGTTAGCAAGGGAGATTCTTCAGGGCGTTGCCTTCGCCTGGTAGCATTGCGGCGTTCCTGAGCAGTCAGGTGTTGAGATTCATCGGTGACCGATGACGTGGAACCACTCTGCAAGGTAGAACGTTGTCGCCGAGCTGCATCCTTAGCACGACGCTTTGCAAGTCATTCTTCACGCTGTTCTGGTGTCTCTTGTGCATGTTGTCGCTTTCTCGCTTCTTCCTGTCGCTGCCACTTCTCCTTAGAGGACTGCATAGCAAAGCATTCACACCAAGGCAAGCGTGCATATATAGATGCTTCACAGCGCAGGAGCATGGGCGCCTCCATATTCGGTCACGTGACCATTCCGCCACGCTTCCAGGGAGTCCACAGAACACCATCGCCCGTTCAGCTGTACGCCTTGCTCGTCGGTAAATTGGTTTTTGAGGAAAGGAAATGTATCTGTCTTGCATGTCTCGGTGGACACCTGAACCTCGGGGTAACGGAAAGGGAGGAAGATGGGAGTGAACAAAGACACGGTATTCACTAGGCTTGGCTTTGTGCATTCCAAACCATCAAGCTGGCATGGCGGTCGTCTCGCACTCCGGACACACTGGTTCGATTCTCCAACTCGACCATTTTCCTACTCGGTGTTATTTATTTATGTGGTCTGATTAGAAATTAGGCTAATTGCTTCACTGATATCATTCGAATGCCATCAACGCACTGCGCGCCAATGCTGCTAGCGCCGGCTTCGAAGGCCAGAAGTGGCGGACCTTCTAGTGGCGCCATCTGTCGTAGACAGAGCAAACTGGTTGGCGCCGCTGCCGCGCGGCGCTGTCATCTGACGGAGCGCGGCTGAAGCAACGCTGTTCAAGGTCATTCATCCCTACCGACTGGGGCTACGCGACGAGGCGAAACCTACAGTAGTATTGCTAACGCAATAAAAAGTATATTGTCACGTAGTGGTGACTAGTTCGGCTTGCAGGAAAACAGCGAGAATGGTTTCTAAACAAAACTCTTTATATCGGATGACTTGCGCCCACAAAGAACTGACTGAGTTGGCGGCGGTGCAGCAACAGGCGAGCTCGGTGGTCGTTCGAACAGAATGCCCGCTGCTCTCGGCCATGCTGAATTTAAAGCTGATAGCGAACCTTCTAGTTAAAGCTTGAAAAGTTACTTGAACATTCTGGAACAACGTAGAAGCGACTCCGCCTGGATGCGATCAACCGAAATAAATCCGGTCGCTTCTTGCATCACAAAGTGATAAAGCGGCGTGCTGGCAGCTTTGAAGATTGAACAAACACCGCAAAGATTCACGGCATTCCTCAGCTCTCAAAGAAGCATCGACATGATGCTTTAAAACATAAGGTGACTAGGAACAAATAAAACGAATTGTGCAAAAATAGACACTGAGTGTGAAAACACAGTGTCCTTTAGCGCACATAATAGGGCTTTAGACGGACGACATCAACAACTTCTGGTCATACGTGGCGTCATTGGGATGCAGTCATTTCATCGAGGACGACTTCGTAGTCTAGTTACCTAGGTGACGAAGAACCTTATATGGGCCGAAATAGCGGTGTTAAAGTTTTTCACTCAGTCCGCGGCGATGAATGGGCGTTCAAACCTAGACTCTGTCTCCTGGCTTGTATTCCGCTTTGCGTCTTCGTAGGTTGTAGCGTCTGGCGTCGGTCTGCTGCTGGTCTTCGATCTGTAATCAGGCAAGTCTTCGGACTTCTACGCGTTGAAGGTAGGCGGCGACGTTTACATTATCTTCTTCGGTAACATTGGGCAGCATGGCGTCTAGCGTGGAATGTGGCCTCTCTGCCATGGACGAGCCTAAAAGGCATCATCTGGGTGGTCTCCTGCACTGCGGTGTTGTAGGCGATGACGATGTAAGGCAAGACGACATCCCAGGTCTGGTGTTCGGCATCGACATACATGACGAGCATATCGGCGATGGTTTTGTTCAGGCGCTCGGTCAGTTCATTCGTCTGCAGATGGTCTGCAGTTGTCCTCCGGTGGCTGGTTTGGCTGTAATGGAGAATGGCTTGCGTCAGTTCTGCCATGAATGCTGTTCCTCTGTCTGTGGTGAGCACATCGGGGGCGCCGTGTCGCAGAAGAATGCACTGCACGAAAAATTTGGTGACTTCTGCTGCTGTTCCATACGGTACGGCTTTTGCCTCGGTGTAGTAGGTCAGGTAGGCGGTCGCTATGATGATCCACTTATTTTCGGACGTTGACTTCGGGAAAGGGCCAAGCGAGTCCATGCCGATCTGCTGAAAGGGCCTTGAGGGGGGTTCAATGGGATTCAGAAATCCGGCTGGTCGGGTGGGAGGGGTCTTTTGTTGTTGACAATCTCGGCAGGTTTTCACATCATGTGCGGCATCGGCAGACAGTCGGGGCCAGTAATACTTGTCTTGAATGCGGCGCACGGTGCGAGCAAATCTGAGAAGTCCAGCTGTTGGCTCGTCGTGTGAAGCCTGGAGAGCTTCTTCGCGCAGACTTGCAGGCACAACAAGGAGGTACCCTGTTTTGTTCACTGCAAAGTTTTTCTCCATGAGGACATGATCCCGTACACAGAACGAAGACAGTCCTCGCTTGAACAAGGCAGGGGTGAAGAAACCTTGCCTGCCAAGTACTCGATGAGGTGTTTTAGGTGCTGCTGTGCAAAGGAACTGGAGCTGTCCTCATTGTCGTCCGGCGGCGGTGCGTCTACAGGGGCCCGTGGCAGTCAGCGTCGCAGTGTTTGCATCCGGACTCGTAAACCACGGTTGCGTCGAACTCCTGGAGGCGCAGGCTCCATCGAGCGAGGTGGCCAGAGGGGGTCCTTCAATCTGGCAAGCCAGCACAATGTGTGGCGATTGCTGACCACCTTGAACGGTCGTCCATACAGGTAGGGGCGGAATTTCGATGTAGCCCAGATGATGGCAGGGCACTCCTTCTCAGTTGTCGAATAATTAGCCTCGGCCTTGGATAGGGAACGGCTAGCGTATGCGATTACTTTCTCCAGTCTGTCAGTTTTTTGAACGAGGACAGCGTCTAGGCCCATGCTGCTTGTGTTGGTACGGATTTTAGTCTCGACGTTCTCATCAAAGTCCGCAAGGATCGGCGGTTTTGAAGATATTTTGAAGTTGCATATTTTGCAAAAACGATACTGCCTTGATTTTATTCCCGAGCGCGTTGCTGGGAGCGCTCTGCATCTGAGGGTGCATGCCGCTGGAAGATCCTCGAAATCTCAGTAGAGTTCCACACTGCTCTGTTGACTGGATGGCCATTGAAAACCGCCCGTGTAGCAGCACTCCCCTAGGCTGACAGACTGTTGGTTTAAGGGAATGCCTATTCAAATCTGTATTTGTCTTTCACAATCTGATGCAACAGCTGTATCTCACCGGTACTCACCTATGGGGCAGAAACGTGGAGGCTAACAAAGAGGGTTCAGCTCAAGTTAAGGACAACGCAAAGAGCTATGGAAATAAAAATGATAGGTGCAGCGTTAAGAGGTCGGATGCGGGTGGAATGGGTGAGAGAATGAACGCAGGTTGATGATATCCTAGTGGAAATCAAGAGGAAGAAGTGGGCTTGGACAGGGCATGTAATGCAGAGGCAAGATAACCGCTGGTCCTTAAGGGTAACGGAGTGGATACCAAGGGAAGGCAAGCATAGCAGGGGGCGGCAGAAAGTTAGGTGGGCGGGTGAGATTAAGAAGTTTGCGGGAATACGGTGGCCACAACTGGAAAAGGACAGGGCTAACTGGGGAGACATGGGAGAGGCCTTTGCCCTGCAGTGGGCGTAGTCAGGCTGATGATGGTACTCGCAGACGTACGATTTATAGGCATCGACATAGATTGATTGCATGTTGGACTTGGGTATTATTGTGATTACCGAGTTTGTTTTGAATATAAACAACGTAGTGCTTAGAATACAGCCCTGGGGACCACAGTTCTCTTGAATGAAATTTTTTTATTGTGTAGTCCCTAACCACGCTTGAAAACCTAGGCTGGCCAGGTTGCATAGGATACGAAATCTCCAAATGGTGTCGTGGGCTTCCTCTAGGTCAGAGAACACTGCAACGTTTTAGCAAGGCAGCTTGCGGGTTCAGTCGTTCTGTAACTGCAAAGGGAGGTCACTGTTTTTGCAGGCTTTAAAAAACGAACAAAAGCAGCTTTTTTTCAATGCCTCTGTTTGTCGTATTTTATAAAAGTACTTCAAAGGCTGAGCAAGGTGTGCAAGCATAGCATAGTGAATTCTGCCAAGGCATTCTGTTTACCTGCGGAAATCACTCCATTAATTTCTTTGATTATATCCTTCATTATTGTTTTCACCAGGTGGCAGTTTTTGTTTCTCGGTGACGCTCTGGTATTTCAGGAATGTGCTTTTGTAGTCCGAGGAACGAGAGACTGAGCAGAAATGTTCACCAAGTATGTTTGCTTGCTCTTCAAGTGTTGTTTGGAGACCAAGCGTTTATAGAAAACAGATTGTGCGAAGTCTGTGGTTACCATAGAATTTGCAAATTTCTTCTTACATTTTCTTAGATGCAATTGGGCTATTTCTTGACAATACTTATTTTTTGCAGTAAATCAGAGTTTCAGCGGATGTAGTACATATTAGCCAATACCTCTTTTAAAGTTAGTGAAGTCTTCATACATCCGGCATCTGGGAAAAACATCTCAGGCTTTGTTTTTTTTTGCATCTCTACATTGTTTTGTCCCCCCACATATTATGCTTCTGTTTAACAAAACCTGAAGACTGAGATATAGCTAATGTTGCTGCATGGAGGATGCATGCCGTCAGCTTTTCATTCATTTGTGCCAGGACATTCCAAGAAGTGTTCATCAAGGGTAGTGTTTTCCCTGTATTAAGGCCTATCAGCCAAGTGGAGTCCAAGGGGTGGGGGGGGGGAGTGAATTGGAGTTGTTGGTGACGACAGCCTGATAATAGTTTGGAGACAATCGCTTCCACAAGGGTTATCTAATACATTCAATTTAAGATCAGTGAAGATACTTGAACAAAAAAATTATAGCTCGCTTTGCCGAAATGCGAAGTATGTGCACATTTCATTTCGAAGCTAAAGTTTCAAGTTGAGACAATGATCGACAAAGGACCTTAGTGGTAGCGCGCCACGAAGTTTTGGGACCGCTTAACGCACCTTAAGAGGGCACTGCAATAGCAGTGTGTTCCATGGAAGTCAATGAAGACGCAAAGCGCAAGAGTGGGCATGAGGCAGTGGCCAGCGAAGCTTATGTGTTTGTGCCATTGAGTTGAAAACCCAGGTGTGGCCATATTAAGGCGAAAGCCTTTAATGCCTTATACTGTTGTTAGCAGCTGTGTTGGCAGATGTGTATGTGTTTTGACGGGCGTCCACCCAGATATGTGAGACAGTTAGTGCGTAACTTCCTTTCCTCAAATACAATTTCCATTTTCTTCATTACGGCCCCTTTCTTCTTTCACTCCACTTCCTCCCTTCCTGTATGGTGCGGTTAAGGTGCCCACCAAGATGACAGAGAATTACAGCCCCATTTCCTTTTCTCAAAAAGCGTTGTGTTCAGAGGGCAACATCCCATGGACTTCCTGGCAGCGCTACAACACGCTGTCGCGTTCCACTCCTAAAGGCGGAGATTAAGCGTCATTAATTGGCAGTTAATTAGTCATTACGTGTTACATCATCAGTGCCACACAGGGAGTCAAAGTGGTGTGAAAAACGATTTCGCCTCTACGCACTTTAGACAGTCAAAGTGCCCCCTGAATCTTTTATTTTATTTCTGTAGGCAAGGGCGCCCCACCGTGTGGTTCAGCAACAGCTATTCATACAGCATGTTGAGAATATAAGAGTGACTTCGCATCTGTAACTCAACTAGCTCTCCTTTCCAGTCCACCATGGTGACCTACGCTCTCACCATGCTCCACATGGCAACCACCCACTATTTACACCGACTATTCCTAGCTGGCAGTGGGCTCCTCTTGACAGCTGTCCCTGTAAATCTCAACTTGGATGTTATCGGATATCGGATCTTTACCGGATGACTGGAGGACAGCCGCGATTAAACCTCTGCACAAAACCGGAAAAAAAGCACACATCGAGAATTACCGACCCATATCTCTAACTTCCACGTCATGTAAAATTTTAGAACATATAATTCATAAACATATATTAGGTTTCTTGGAACAGCACAAAGTACTTACCGATTTTCAGCATGGCTTCAGGCGTGGGTTTTCCACAAGTACACAGTTAGTTGAAACTGTGCATGACTTTGCTCAGTC
The DNA here is from genome assembly GCF_055824585.1 of Amblyomma mixtum. Taxonomy (NCBI): domain Eukaryota; kingdom Metazoa; phylum Arthropoda; class Arachnida; order Ixodida; family Ixodidae; genus Amblyomma; species Amblyomma mixtum. Next base: position 191,530,293 of record NC_143016.1, on the reverse strand, counting down.
GATTAACCAGGGAAAACAAACAGACGCAATATTCATGGATTTCCGTAAAGCATTCGATAAGGTGTCACATAACAAACTAATTCATAAATTAAGTTATTACATTAAAAACGACAGGATACTTGCATGGATTAAAGCTTATCTCTCGAACAGATGTCAGTTCGTCACTCTGAACAATATTTCTTCTAGCAGTGTCCGGGTTATGTCTGGCGTCCCCCAGGGATCTGTTTTGGGACCACTCTTATTTCTGTTGTTTATTAATGACATTGTGGCAGATCTTTCAGTTCGCGTGAGGCTGTACGCGGATGACTGTGTCCTGTATCAAATGGTGTCTTCAGTTGACGACCAGGTGCGTCTAAATAATGACCTAGCGAAGGTGGTTGCGTGGTGCAACAAATGGCAGATGTGCATTAATTTTGAAAAAACAGTGTTCATGAAAATTACAAACAAGAAAATGCCTCTTCATTTTGTGTACGGTACTAACAGCATATCATTATTAGAAGTGACAGAGTATAAATATTTGGGCCTATGGATTACTAACAACCTTTCGTGGTCAAAACACATAGACGCTGTAGTAGCAAACTCAATGCGGAAACTATTTTTCTTGAGGCGCTCCCTAAAGTCATCCCCATCTAGTGTTCGTCTATTGGCGTACAATTCCCTCATCCGTCCGTTACTAGAATATGCCGTAATCATTTGGGACCCTTTCACGTTAACAAATATTCAGAAATTAGAGCGAATACAGCATAAAGTAGCTAGATTTGTTTTTAACTCATATGGCCGTGCATCTGTAAGTGAGCTCGTGAGGCGAAGTGGGTTACCCCCCGTCACTGAGCGCAATCGTGTTTGTCGATTAAAGTTTTTTTTTTTTTTTTTCCAGCTTATAAAAGGACATTATAAAGTTGATACCTCTAATTATTTTTCTTACTCCTCAGGTTATAACACGAGACAAAGGCATGCACTAACAATCACCCCTTTGTACGCGCGAAATAACTGCTTTAAATATTCTTTTTTTCCGAGGACAATTACTGATTGGAACAAACTTAATAGCGAGACTATTAATCAAAATTCTTTACTTCTGTTTGAAAAGTGCCTGTAAATGTTGTGAATTTGTGTGTGTTTATATGCTTGTATTTTGTTTTGTCCCACCCTGCTATGATCTGTACAAGATCGCAGTATCTATAAATAAATAAATAAGTAAATAAATAAATAAATCTGCCATCACTTGGCCTCTACTGTCTGTCTGTTGGCTGCCCCACAAATCTCCCATCAGATATGGTTCTGGTAGCTGGCTTCAAAGTTCCTCTAAGGCATCAAGTGTGACTTTTAGGTATACAGGGTGTTTCACCTAAGACTTTGACAAAATTTTTTTAAAAGCAGGCTTTTTAAGTTAGAAGAGCGCTTGTTTCGGTATGGTATTGTCAGTGGTGTAGTACATCAGAATGCAGCTAAGACGCACTAACTAGCAGGATGCTTAATTAATACTGAATAGTTAACTATTACTGTTAGGCTCCCAATTATTGTGTAATTGTGTATTGTGTGCCACTGTAAGTAATATGCATATCAGTTTTTAGAATTTATAAAATGTGGTTGCCTTCAGCTCTGTGGCCCTACAAATTTTGGCTATTTCGACAAGTTACGTGCACTGGAGACGTTGCTTTGACTGCAAGCTTCTGGAAAGTCCATGTATTTTTGGGGCGATGTCGCCAAAATTTGTTGAGCCACAGCGCTGAGGGCAACCACGTAATAGTTAGATTAACTATTCAATATTAATTAACCATTCTGCTAGTTAGTGAGTCTCAGTTGTATTCTGACATCTTACACTATGCCAAAAAAGCGCTCTTCCAACGCAAAAAGCCTATATTTAAAATTGGTTGGTTGGTTTATGGGGTTTAACGTCCCAAAGCGACTAAGGCTATGAGAGACGCCGTAGTGGAGAGCTCCGGAAATTTCGACCACCTGGGGTTCTTTAACGTGCACTGACATCGCACAGTACACGGGCCTCGAATTTCTCCTCCAAAGAAATTCAGTCGCCGCGGCCGGGATCGAACCCGCGTCTTTCGGGCCAGCAGCCGAGCACCATAGCCACAGAGCCACCGCGGCGGCACTATATATTTAAAATAGTGTAAATCTTACTGAAACATACTGTATATGAAAGGGCATAGAGAGTATGTTTTCCTGAGCAAAGCTGAAGACACTGCATAAAAATTAACGGATACTGCGTGCTTTTCCTGGAGAAGCGTTTTAACACTCGTTATTCGTGACGCGACTTAATTTGAGGATATGTTTGAGAAGCGAGACTCGAAAATGTGCACCGAGCAGGCATTTATTCGGCACCATGCATCAAGTGCTATCCATGGCTGTTGCCTGTTTGGAATGGCCTCTGTGATTTTTAACAACTGCTTCACAAGGCGGGGAGGTCTTGCATGTACGCAAAGTGCTGCGTAGGAGATCGACAGTTCACGCGATGAAATAATTGTAATAGATGAGAAAAAATGTAATTACGTCATTTCCATGTTGTTTTTGAAATATTGATAGGGCATTTTGTGACCTGCATAAAAATGAGAGTTTCTTCTAAACTGGCTGTTGCTGCAAAAAAAAAAGGGGGGGGGGGGGGCAGGAAAACCCATAATGTGGAAATTTTTGCTGAATAACCCCATATGTACCTGAACTTGAGCTAAAAAAATGTCACCTAATTTTTACGCCCCCCCCCCCAATTCTGGGAAAAATAAAACCCGAAAACAAAGGGCCCTAAACATAATCTTCAGGAAGGAAAAAGTGTCTAACATATGGATTTTTTGGTTTTCAAAAAGCAAGGGAAGGTTTGATCGTGACATGGAACATCACTGCCCTGGACTCGGGTATGGTGTTTGTCAAGTCCAGACAAAGTTTGGATGTGTAAACAGTGTAACTTGTGTAAACAGTGGAAGAAATGCTTTGCAGTGACTCCTGGCATGTCTAGTTGTGGGCCACTGGAGGATGTGACAGGGCTTTCAGCATAGCTTTTGGTGCGCATACCTGGAAAGTCACTCAAACATCATACATGCTAGGTCATCGCTGGGTGCTTACATGCGATAAATCTGTACATAAAGCTTGCTTGTGTATCCACGAGATCAAAACACTTGAACAGTACAGATTGTACCCGTCCCACACGTGCACAAGAAATGGTAGTAAATGCTTATGGCCTTAAGTTTGATGATGCCATTTATTTCTGGGGTTGGTGCTACACATCCAGATTTAATGTCACATTACGATAACGACTGCAAGACAGTCAAAAATTTTACCTGAATATGAACAGCCATAATGAGCTCAGTATCTCTGGAATTATTTTGCAGAAAGGGACTCAGTTGTCGCCATAAACAGTGCGTGTGAGCACACAAGCCAAGAGTGCCAGTTAAAATCCGGCAGAGGTGCCTCAGATGAGTGACAAACCGTGGGAGGGAGTTGTTTGCAGGCTTTTCTGCATGTGGAATGGGGAGCATTGGTTGGTCATGCATAGCAGTAAGGCCATTAAATCCGAGTGTGTGGCACCATGCGAATGGGATTGAAACTGAAGGCACTAAGCACATAATGGCATTAAATTTGCACTATACCCGTGCCACACGCGCTCAAGAAATGGCAGTAAATGCTTAAGGCCTCAAGTTTGTTAGTGCCATTATTTTCGGAGTTGGTGCTACACGTCCACATTTCATGCCATTATCGAAAGTGACGATGGCGATAACGCTTGCAAGGTAGTCAAAAGTTTCATCTGAATATAAACATTCCTAATGAGCACAATATATCAGGAATGTTGTTCAAATGTAATGTAAAAACAATTTTCCGGAAAATACGGCTGTTCTTGCTTTACAAGTTGAAAAAGTAGCCTTAAGTTCGCATGTCAGAACCCAAGTCGAGAGTACCTGTCAATAAGGCTGGTTAAAATGGCGCTCTTCGCATGCCTCATCCGACTGAAAGTTACGAATTAACTATTTGCTACTGGTTAGGAAGTTGTTACTCTGCGTGTGGAATGGGAACGAGAGTACACATTGCACAGGTTGTGGCGAATTCAGTAGGTCGCAAATGGCAGTAAGGCTAATGCCATTAAATTTATGCGTGTGGCACCGCACGAATGCCAGTAAAACTTAAGGCAGTAAGCATTTAATGACATTAACTCTGTCCGTGTGGCACGGGTAATTAGACTGAAGGGCTTTGTCAAAAACAGCCAAACACCACCACGATGGGGCCTAGGTGAAGAGGAAGGGTCCGTGGGCGACGCGCATGTGGGTGCGCAGGTCGCCGGGCCAGCTGAACGTCTTGAAGCACAGCGTGCACTGGTGTTTGTGCCGGTAGGGCCGATGCATGAGCATGTGCCGCTTCAGGTTGCCCTTGGTGGAGAACACTCGCGCACACACGCCGCACACGGGTTCGTCCGCCGGGGGAGGCGGCGCCGCGGGCACCCAGTTGCTTTTGTCGTCCGAGTACGAGTGGTCGAAGGTGCGGCGGCTCGCGGGCGCCGGCGGCCGGGCCGCGGGTCGCGCCCTGGGCGCCGCCGGGCTCTCCGGCCGCTCGGGGCTGCTCGGCTCCTCGGGTCGCGGCGTGCGCTGCTTTCGCCGGGTGGCCCTGGCCGGCTGCACTGCCTCCTCTTCTTCCCGCGGTGGCTGCATTGCCGCCTCCTGCGGCTGCTGCGCCGCGTCCTCGGCGCCGGCCACTTCGGCCAGCCCGCGCACCTGGAGCAGCTCGGCGGTGCGCAGCAGCGTCGGCAGCTGGTCCTGCGCCACGTTCACCTCGCCGCGGTACATGAACTCGAGCAGCGTGCGCAGGTCGGCCTCGCGCGTCTGGCTCATGATCACCACGGGGTGCGGGCACGGGTTCTGCGCGAACAGCGTCTCGAAGAAGGGGCTGCACGCGGACAGCACCAGCTTGTGCGCCTTGAGGCTGGCGCCCTCGCCGCACACGAGCGTCACGTCGACGAACGCCTCGCGGCAGCGCAGCTCCTCGAACACCGACACCAGGCTGCCGTGGTGCTGGTTCCACTTGAGGCAGAACTGCTGTGCCGTCAGCCCTCCCATCGCGTCGTTGTGTGCTGCTGCTGCTACCTCGGCTGCTTCCACGACGGACCGCGCGCCCGATGGCGATGCTGCTGCCGCGTGCCGAACCGAAACTGCGTTGCTTGGTGCGCACCATTCCTTCCTCCAAGGGAGACCTTTTCCATGGAGGCCTCCATGCTCTTTTCCATGGAGGAAGGAGAGAACTGCCCTTTCCACACAACAACCTGGGAGAAAAGTGTGGAGGAAGTCACGTGGTTTTTCTTGATCGGGAGGCCATCTTGTCCGGGCGGCTTAGCAACGGCGTTGTAGTTGCTGTTTACGAACTGTGCGGTAGCAGACGGCCGCGGCATAGCATTCGCGGTGCGGCGTAGGCGTACTTTCCTCAACTGCTCGAGTTTGTTTTTGATCGGGCTCACAGGCTGACGTTGGCGCCGTTCACTCATATCTCAGGCGGAATTCGCTGCAAAACTCTCGTTGTTGCGTGCGGTGCACGGTTCAACGTGCACGTGCCCGGCGACCGCGATCGCACGGGCATTTCGTCTCCTGCGTCACGTGCGTCACTGATCGGAGCCGTCGGGAGACCGCCGCTGCTCACCGAGGAGCACTCGCGCTGTTCGTTCACCAGTCGGCGTGCGCTAGAGAGGTCGTCGGCGCATTTTGCGGACATTTCGCGTCCTGTGCGTGCAGTGTGCGTGTGCCACTCGCGCTCCCGTTTACATCGGCAGTGAAACCTCGTTGCTACTTATGCGTGTTCTTGCAACGCTCCTGCGATTGTCACTGGTGTTGGTATAACTGTCATTTTCGTTTTTCGGCGATTGCGCTTGTGTGAGCGCCGGGGGCCATGACATGGGCGGAGAGCGATACTGTAAAGGAAGCAGCTGCGCTCGCTTTGCTCTTAGTATACAGAAACTTTGTTACATGCCCGTTTGAAGCGTGTAACGTTTGAAGCGTCTAGGAGCTATTTGCCTCTGGGACGTGCCGGGCTCAAGTGTATTCGTTCATATCGTGGCCAAGTCTGTGTTTTTGGTTGCGCGCTATGTCTAGACCGGTTTCCTGTAGCAGGTTTTGCAATTGCTTTTCTAGCTGATGTCACGGTCAAGAAGTGCAAAAAACGCGAAGGTCTAACTTAATTTGGAGGCCTTTTCTCACATGTGTTTATTGTGCCCATGTCCTGTGATAGTGTTAGTTGTGGTAAAAAGTAATTAGCGAAATGAGGATCCACATGTGCGCTGAATTTCATTCATGGCTGTGGTTATGTAGAAGAAAAATAATTTGATGCATTCATTACGTACAATAGATCGACTTTCATTGTTTGTATTGTCGATCACAAGTAAAGTATGCTACTATGCAGTGACATTACAAGCTACAAGCTAGTATTTCACCAAGTAGAGAAAAGCGGTGCATACAGCTGCAGCTCTGCACATTAAACATGAAACACAGCATTGAAATGATGCACAACACTGTGAAACTTATACTGCAGCCACTGGGTACTCCTAAACTTCTAGAACTCTGAAAAGCTACAGTCATATATATTGTGCACAATACCAGAGCTGTGGATGTGAAACATGGTATGTTACCATGCTCCAAAGGGTGGATTTATGGAAGGGGCCAGTCACAATTTAAACATGTATTTCTTGGACTTTTTTCATGGAGAAAAAGGTTTTCAGAATGGTTATTCTGTGAATCAAAAGTCATTGTTGGCACAGCCACCATTACAACACTTATGATATTACATTTTGCATTCAGGGTCAAGAACTCAAAATATTTAGTATATTTGCCCATCCTCACTGCTGTATGAGAAAGCATTCCTTGCATGGAGAGCCACACGAAAACATGCTATGAAGATAAGCACAGTATTTAAGACCAACAACAAAATACTGCAGAATTTTTCTTACCCTCACTGCTGCAGCAGAAGGCACTGTTGACACAGCCAGCTTCCCAAACATACGCAATGGAAGCAGATTGCAACATTCAGCAACAAGAGCAGCATTAAAAGGCAGGTTGAACACTAAGGTGGGGTGTTACCATGCATGGCAGCATTGTTCACGACTCAACCAGAAGCAGACACGTGCACACTCAGCATAAAACTGAGAGGTTTGTGCTATCCACCAGAGAGCGTGATTAAAGTGTGGCCAATATGTGGGACACTTTTATGCGAGCATAGCATGCAAACAACCCAATATCAATAACCTTGATCATGGATCTCATGCATGGACCTCTAAACTCATTCTAGCAAAGAAGGATTTTTTTTACAACCTCATGAGCACATTTGACAGCTGTCCACTCAAAAATCATTACGCTCTCACATAGAAAGTGTTGCATACTGCCACTCAAACATAAGTGTCGTGCCAGCAAGCTGGACATGTAAGGCTTCCAGGGTAGCCATATACTAAAACATTTCAGGAAGCTTAAGTTTAAAGGCAGTACTTTACACTGCATTAAGGTGGGATAGTTTGTTTGAAAACTTCGTGAAGTACACTGTGCGATCCAAGACACGCAGCATAAAAAAAATTTAAAATCATGCACAGCATAGAGTAACAAGTTCTGTTTCAATGGCACCATGTGTAACAGTTTATATAAGAAAAAAAAAAGAACACAAACAAGCATGCTGTCCAAAGTGTTGTTGGAGTGTGAGCATGTGTCCAAAGATTTGTTTTTCTCTTCTGCTATATTTTGAAAGCTACTGTTTACTGATACGCAGTTCCACTCAACTAAAATTTTATGCCCTTCACCTCATCTAGTGGAATGAACCTTCTAGCCATGCGATTAACACGAGACTACGATGTAAGCATGCCAGTATATTTTGCCAAGTACAGCCTGCAAGGAACTCAGGGGCACGTATCTCTGCCGTGGCAAAATGATGCAGGCAAAAGCGGCAAAAGACATTGCGTACCAGGATGGGCCACCACAATTGGATAAGTGCATTCGCCGAATGCTACTTGATTATGATCGCGCGAGGCTGGACTGTTTTGTTCAAACAAGAAAGCAGGAATGACGTGGAAATGACGCGGCAAAGAGCAATACCTGGAAGCAGCCGAATGTCTCTTACGAATATTTCTGATGTCTCCAGTACATGAACAACGGTCAGAAACCAAGCGCCACTCGCACTGAACTCTCTTTGGGGCAGCTCCTTCACTGGGTTTGAAATGCGTGCGCAGAGAAATATTTGTAAACAAGAGCGTGCCCGGAGAGTATGGCGCCGAGCTTGTTTCCGGCTTCAAAAAATATCACGTGATGACCTCTCTAAATTTTCCTTCCTCCATGATGTTGACCCTCACCGGGGCGCCACCGCTGTAGTGCGCAGGGAACCGCGCTGGTTTTGGGGTGTACCCGATGTGAGGTGATTGAGGATGCTATTAGACAGCACACCTAAAAGGCGAAGTGCGCCGATCGTGTAGTGCCTCGTTCAGATATCGTTCGCCACAACCCCAGTGGTTGTACCGTTGTGCCCCTCCAAGCGGAACAGTGTACTGGCGCAGTTCCCGAGCCCACAGTGCTGTGTTGCCATTGCCGCCGAGTGTGCCACTGTTGTTCATTCTTTGCTATTGTTATCAGGAGATATCGAAACTAACCCTGGTCCTAACGACAACAGTGCAGTACTCGCGGAACTCCAGAAACTAACCGCAGGCCAAACCCAACTAATAGCCGAAGTACAAGGACTGAAATCCCAGCTCACTACTACGGATAAAACCATAACCGACTTAAACAATCGTATGGCCGACCTCGAAACACACTACCAAGCACTACTTCCCCTTCGAAACGACATTGAAAAGATGCAGGCTGACACAAGCAACATGGCGCGTATAATCCAGGAACTAGAAACCTGCATAGATGACGCTGAAAATAGGTCACGTCGTAACAACCTCATCTTCTATGGTATCCCTGACTCTGCTGATAGCGAAACATGGGCAGAATCTGAAAAACTAATCACTGATGTTTGCCGTAATAACCTTCAAATAACTGTGGAACCTCATGAGATAGAAAGAGCTCATCGCCTCGGTCGTCACTCACAAGATAAAAATCGTCCCATAATCGTGAAATTCACAAGTAGCAAAACTAAAGAATCCCTCCTATCAAATGGGCGAAATCTGAAAGACACGGTTTATAGTGTTGGAGAGGACTTCTCGCATGCCGTTCGTCATGCGCGAAAACAACTTGTGTCATTTGCTAAAGCCAGGTCTGCCAAGTTTTCTTTGCGATTTAAAACACTTCACATCGGCTCGAACCGTTACATTTTTCACACTTCATCTAACACCGTAAAGCAGCTCGCTTAGCAATCGACCCTTCACTCTGCACCAATAAAACGCCAGCGCGCGACACCCTCAAATGTTCTCTCGTTTTCCGTGATAATCACTAACATCCGCAGCTTCCTCCCAAAGCGTGAACTCATATCCAACTTAATTTTGTCATCCAGCAGCAATATACTTATACTCACTGAAACTTGGTTGAACAGCAACGTGTCCGACGCTCAAGTTTTAACTGACACATTTGGAATGAAGCCTTGCATTATGTGTTATTTTGCTTTACTATGTGTGTTAATGTTGTATTACGTGTTGTTAATTCGTTTGTTGTACTTTCCTTTTTGTTTCGGCTGCATGTGTGCAGTACGTACAGAGCGCATTGTTTCTTGCTGTATGCGGCTGCCTGAGAGGTGGTGAGAACTCTGTCAAGCGTCCTCACTTTTTTTCTCACCACCTCCATCATTTCTGTTATGATGGAAATAAACATTATTATTATTACCCGAATTCTACGTCTACCGAAACGATCGAAAAGACTCGCGGGGGGGCGGTGTTCTTGTTGCAATTCACCGAGGTATATCATGCTCTATTGCACACGTCACATTGATATGGAATCATTGTGGCTAATTTGTCGCACTCCCCCTGCAACAGTGCTTCTTGGCGTTTGTTATAGGCCCCCGCAGTCAAATCCAAACTTTTGTCGACATCTGAACGATACTATAAGTCATCTTGTTGTTAAATATCCAAATGCGCGCATTCTCCTTTTCGGGGACTTCAATTATCCGGACATTGAGTGGCAGAGTTTAGGCACTTCCTCACTAACATGCAATACAGAGGCCAAGAACTTCACTGATGTCTGTTTAAATTTTAACCTCACATAGTTAGTCTCTGAACCTACTCGCGTCACGCATGTAACCGCAAACGCCCTTGACCTAATACTAACTAATAGCCCTGAGTACCTATCATCCATTAGTTATCTTCCAGAAATCAGCGACCTTAAAATCTTGCATGCTCTATTTTCATTTACCCCAGCTCAGAAGCACCCATCCAGAAAAACAATAAATTTTTACAATAAAGGGAATTACGATGCAATAACTGAAGACCTTAACATGTTTTTTTCAGAGTACCAATCCACATTTGACAATCACTCTTTTCACGAAAACTGGTTGATATTCAAAAATAAGTTACCTAAATATGCTCTCTAATATGTTTATCCCCAGGGTATCTTTCCAAAATAATCGCAATAAGCCGTGGTTTACTAAGCATCTAAAACGTCTAGGTAACAAGAAGAAACGCCTGTTTCGTACAGCCAAACACACTGATAATCAAGCCGCTTGGGAAAAATACCTTGCATCTGAAAAATCATACTTGCAGTCCGTAGTGCCAGGCGCTCATTTTATCACACTGACTTACCGAAGCTACTAATCAGCAATCCTAGACAATTCTGGCAGGTTTTAAATACTAAGCACAGTCATGATATTACACTGACTAACGACTTGCATGAAGCGGTTACTGACCATGAATGCGCAGAAATATTTATTAACGCATTTGCATCTGTTTTCACTGGTGAATTTGACATGCCTTCACAGTTACCATCGCTCAACACAGAAGCCATCATGCCAGCTATCACATTCTTCGCAGATGGTATCGCTTCCATAATTGATAATATGAAACTCTCGTCATCAGCTGGTGTGAACATGATTAATACAAAACTGCTGAAAAATGTGAAACCAACATGTGCAGCCTACTTATCTTTGATTTTTTCGCAATCGCTCTCTTCAGGGATCATTCCAGATGACTGGAAAACGGGGAAGGTCGATCCAATCTACAAATCAGGTAACAGAGACTCCCCCATAAATTATCGCCCCATTTCATTTACTAGCGTACCCTGCAAAATCATGGAACATGTCATCTACTCTCAAATTATAAATTTCTTAGACTCAAATGATGGGCCTCTCTTGTGAAACCCAATTAGCGTTGTTCCTTCACGACTTGCACACTAATCTTGACCGTAACATACAGACTGATGCCATATTTCTAGATTTTGTGAAAGCTTTTGATAAAATTCCCCACCGCCGTTTATTAGTAAAACTTGCACAGCTGAACTTGCATCCTAACATACTACAGTGGATTGAGCAGTTTCTCACTAATCGTTCTCAATCAGTCTTTGCTAACGGCCACCTGTCTAACAGCCTCCCGGTTACATCGGGAGGATCTGTACTCGGTTCATTACTCTTAATATATATTAATGATTTACCTGATCACGTTTCTTGCCGTATTCAAATGTTCGCTGATGACTGTGTTATTTACCGCACTATTAATAACACTTGTGATAAACTTAGTCTTCAAACTGATCTTAACAGCGTACTTAATTGGTGTAACAACTGGCTCATGTCCCTCAATCCTAACAAATGCAAACTCTTATCCTTCTCTCGTCACCATAGCCCGCATCGCTTCCAATATTCCATTTCTAACACCTCGATTGAATCAGTGTCATCTTATAAGTATCTAGGAGTCACCTTGTCTTGTGATTTGTCTTGGCGCACCTATATTGGCAACATCATTTCAGCATCGAATAAAACACTTGGTTTTCTCAAGCGCCATCTCCGCCTTGCCCCTCAACACGTAAAATTACTCGCATATAAATCGCTCATCAGACCAAAATTAGAATATGCCTCTGCCATATGGAGCCCGCACCAAACTTATTTAATTAATGCATTAGAAGCTGTCCAAAATCGTGCCATGCGATACATCCACTCTTCATACTCGTATGACGTCAGCATTTCTTCATTGAAAGCATTATCAGGACTACTGCCCCTTTCGTTACGTCGCATTTCAAGTCTCACCCTTTATCACAAATTATTTCATTCTTCCCTCAATCGGTCACCGTATATCACAGCTGCCGCACGCATATCTCACCGCACCAGTCATCCCCTACAAGTTGCCCGGCCGCCATTGCATACTGCCACCTTTACTGCTTCATTTTTCCTTCGAGCAGCAACGGACTGGAACGGCCTACCCCGTGACATCGTCAACATCGCTTCATCCTCTACTTTTCAAGAACATGTAACCGATCACCTTCAGGGCTGAATAATGTTCGCTGTTTTGTTTGCTCATTTCATTAAAATCCCACCCCTTATGTAATACCCTCGATACAAGGGGCCTTTAAGGTAAATAAACTGAACTGAACTGAACTGAAGGATAGACACCTAAAAGGCGAAGTGCGCCGATTGTGTAGTGCCTCGTGCAGATATCGTTCGCCACAACCCCAGTGGTTGTACCCTTGTGCCCCTCCAAGCGGAACAGCTTTTCGCCATGTACCAACGGCAGTTATGCCATATTCATGTTTGCTCTCACCGGAAAAAATTAATTTACCTGCAGGTATGGGCGCGGCACCGGCCGTCTTTACAAGGGCATAGTGGACGGCACGCGAGATGTGTACAAAAGCGCAACTGTAGTGCCGTTCCAGCGATGTCTACGATAGGCAAGCAGCGAGTATAGGGAGCTGCGAGACTGAAACCGTCTAAGAACGTTGGTTAGGATTCTAATGGTCTGCCACGCTCCGAGATGGTGAATGAAACGAAAAGCTAATTTGATTTGGGTCTGGGACCTTTGATGGTGTTAGCTCTTACTGCTTACATTTGCCAAGGACGCGTCTGTCTGCAATGAAGGTCAAATTGACTGAAACAGTAACCACGTGACCGCACTATATCATGTAGCAACAGTGGGCGCGTAGCACCTCGATTAATACCTTATATACCGACTGTTGCGGAAATATTAAACGGGAGTATTGTTCGAGCTCAAATTTAGCACAGGAATGGCAGTTGGTCGGCAGAATCATTTCATGCTACATTTGTTTGGGTTACATGCCTGAATTTAAAAAAAAAGTCGCATATTTGCATCGTCTGCGGCGATGACGAAGGAAATCGAGCCGTTCTGTCAGTGATCGCAACGATGACGCCATCTTGTTTGTCGACTGTGGAGATTCCGCTAAGCAGGGGGGGGGGGGGGGGGGCGTTTTGCGGGATGTTTAAAAAATCTCCTTCACAAAGACTTGAAATTTAGTGAAGTTTCGACAAAACTACGTTTATTACGGTCATTGATGAAGCAGTTGAAAAATCTTCTTCAAACCTTTTTGCAAAATAACCCGACACCCCCCCCCTCCCCCTGGCCGAATCTCCATGGCCGACAACTTTTACATTCACTCGCTGCAGACCGACCCGTCAAGTTATTCCACGTGCCAGCCCACGCTGGCCCCTTGGGAAATGAACTAGCGGATATTGTTGCCTCTAGGGCACACGATTCCGCCAGGATCAGGAGGTCATACATATCGAAATACACAGTCTGCACAACGTTTCATCGCGTGGCTTGGGCGCACTGGGCCACATGGTGGCACCAACACAATGAGGGCACAGGGATTTTTTCCTGGGTCCCCGACACAGTTCATCTACCAAGCAATTTCCCTCCCCCGAAACCACTCATTACGCTGCTCACAGCACACAGACAATTCCCCACATACTTCCACAGATTTGGACACACCAACTGCCCTGCATGTCCGTGGGGTCACCCAGAAGGAGACGTCCCACATTACATACCAACATGTCCACTTACACACACTTCACATCACACCTCCTGCAACCTACACCTGGCCAGCATCCCACGGCGCAGTGGCAGCGCTGGCTCGACAATCCCTGCCATTGCGCATAACTTTTACAGATTGCATCAACTGTCACTTCACTCCTTCCAAATTATTCACGGTCATCACATCATTCATAATATTCAATCAGTGGGTGGGGCCACTCTGGCCAGCGAGGTGGATGCAATGTGTCCACCTCACCCCAGGTTGAGTATTTTGCATGCTTCACTCTTATCATTATCATATTACCATTACATTATTTCCTTTTCTAAACATCTTCACACATTCACTGTTCAACCCTCCTGCGCACTTACCTTTTTCACGTACTTCACCATTTCTTCAGGGTGTGCATCGTTTTTGTATGTCTATTTTCTCCTATGTTCTCTCATTTCCGTTTCCTTTCTCTTCCTTTTTTCATCCTCTTTTCAGAATCAACCTCGACCATCATCTGCTCTGCACACCCTGGGATGCCTGGCTTCGTTCTTTTTCTTCCGTTATACGTTTCCTTCATTACATCATATCCATCATTCTCTTCTTTTGGTGTCCTTTTCACCCTGTTTATTTTATTATGATTTTTTTCCCCTTTCTGGTATCTTCATCGCTTCATTATCTCTATGTTTCATAATGAAAGAGCTCGCCGAGGCATCGTCATCGTTGGTGCTCGCTGAGCCCTTAGCCCACTAATGTTACCGTGCCCATCTTTATTTTCCCGATTGGGTTTTTCCACTAAATTCGAATTGCAGCCACATGGGCCCTGTTCTTTTAGTTTTGATTGGTCTAAGCCCATTGATGCTCCACAGGTGCAGGCTCTTTCTCAATCCGCTTTATTTTTGCCTTTGTTTTTCTGATTTTAGCATGGAATGAAACTCTGATTGGGGTAGTGGGGCTGGTATCCTACAGATTCTGCAGTGCAGCAATCTCACTTCGCCCTTAGCACGCTCGCTCAGCTTTGGCGGAATGAGCGATGAGGCGGCAGGTGAGCTTTCGGCTGGCAGCGATGCTACGCAGTAGGTTACAGAAGTTGGCGGAATGGGGGACTCGTCGACGAAGAGCTCGACTGACGGCGGCACTATTCCAGATGAGAGAAGTTGCTCGTTGGGCTGTGCCGAAGATGCTGTAACGTCATTATTGGAGGCGGTATGGCCGGAGGCACTAAACAGGGTGGCGCAAGGCGCGTCTGTCACTGCATTCGCTGACATGGCAAACCGCGGTGGGCCGGGCACTTCACCGAGCTGCTGAGGGAATGACTGCGGACTTCATGCCGTGGAGTTGTCGCACAGTACTGCTAGCGTGTCCGTGGTAGGAGGGTGTGCTGCCAGAAGCGAAGTGGCAGCGTCTGGTGTGGTCCGGTGTTAAAGCAGCCAGGCTGGAGACCATCACAGACATGCTTTGTATGTACGTCGACGTGGAACACAAGAATTCGGGCCAAAATTCTTTCCTATGTAACATTCGCCTACAATACGGCACGACAAGACACCACTCGCATGGCCTTTGGTGGGCGACCCAGCCATGTTGCTTCCGAATGCCGATGCCAGCGATGTTGATCCAGATGCCGTGGAATTCGCACAGCGCGCAGAGGAAGCTCGCCAACTATTCTTCTTAACCCACATATTACCACTCCAGGGTTAACAAACTGCACCCATCTTATTCATCCTTCCTCATGAAGTTTGCTATGAAAAAACTATGGACATACTTCATTACATTACATGTGGGGAATGTGATAGCATTAGAATTAGCAAAATTCTGTGCTGTGTGGACAGAATTTTGTTCTTCCGAAATGACTAAAGAATGGACAAAGCTGTTCGAGGAGCTCAAGCGGGAGTTTCATGACTTACGCGACACCCTCGAGCGAGATCTCAGAAAAGATATAAGAGAAATGAATGCTAGCCTGGACTATATAAACAAGATTTACGAAGATGTGAAGAACTCAGTGAGTCGAGTGGAAGAAGAAAATGTGGAACTCAAGCAAACCGTTAAAGTTTTGCAAGAAGAGCGTGAAGCCTTCCGTGTGAACTTGAAGGGCCGTGAAAGTAGGCTTGTTCAGAGCGAACAATACTCGAGGTGCTTCAGTGTTGAAGTACAAGGTGTCCCGGAAACACCGAGTGAAAATGTTTTTGGACATAACCAAAAAACTCGGCAATGTCATTGGCATCCCTCTTGGGGACGATGACATCAAAACACGCCATCGTGTTTCGACCAGAGATAAAGATAGGCCACCGAACATTGTCATACAGTTTGCACGAAGGGCGAAACGTGACTCATTCCTTGACAAAGCAAAGAAGCATAACATGACTTGATGAACTAGAGCTTGAGGGCAGAGCTACCTTATACATAAATGAGCATCTATGTAAGCGCTTGTTTGGTGAAGCAAATGCTAAGAAGAAGGAATGCAGGTGGAAATACATTTTGACAAGGAATGGAAAGATCTTTGTGCGCAAATCAGAAATGGCAAATGTTGTACCAATAACACATCTTGATGACTTGTCTCTGATCATGTAAACATGTCATCTTTGCTTTTTAGCAAAAGAAAAAAAAAATCAAGAATGGGTCTTGACCCATTTGAAAAAATTTGTGAAAAAATTTCTAACAAAAAATATGCACTCGTCCTTTTTTCATCTTACTGTACACTCGCTAGCTAACAAAGAAGATGATCTAATAATACTTTTAGAAACCATCGGTATCTCTTTTGACATCATCATGTTGACAAAGACTTGGTATACAGAGCGATCAAGCGGTTTTGAACTTCCGGGGTATCAGTTATTTCTTCACAGTCATCAAGATAAGCGTGGAGGCGACATTGCACTTCTAGTGAAAGACAGTATACAATGTGAAAGCAATAACGAGTTTTGCGCCATAACACCTGATTACAAGGTACTTACTATCATTTTTTTTGTAGAATACAGACCACTATCAGGTGATGCGAAGAATTGTCTTTCTTTCTTTGATACGTTTTTCGATCTTGTGGCAGTCAAGCAGTAGACTTAATTCTTGGTGGTGACATAAACGTGAACATGCTAGCATCTACGTCCATTCAAAAAGAAATACAATCATTGATTACATCTAGAGGTCTTACCAATGTCATTACCTAGCGGACACAAATTACACAGAAAAGTACTTCTTTATTAGACATATTTATAACAAACATAAATGTGGACTGTACTACAGTGGATACAATTTACACCGACATTAGCGATCACTTGGCCATATTCTTGTCAGTCGAGAAAGCATGAAATATCTCTGAGAAGGTTCGCCATGAAAATTATATTCAAGTGATAACACCGCCACATCTTGAAACGTTCCGCGGTGCCATCAGGCAACAAACGTGGGCTAGGGTTCATCAGTCTAGCCACACGGATGCAGCCTACAACAACTTTATTAAAGTTTTCATTCACATATATCACATAAATTTTCTTTCAAAGTTAGTGAAGAAGCCACGTAAGGCACGCAAACCATGGTTGACTTATGAGCTTAAAATGATTCAACACAAAAATGTCCTATACGCCCAGTTCATAAAAACTAAAGATTCAGCAATATTTACCAAATTCAAATCATATCGAACTAACTTACGTCAGTGCTAAAAAGGTCAAAAGATGTGTACTACCTAAACATTTTCTGCAATGAAAATATGCGCAGACCAGATGTTGTCTGGAGGAAGCTAAACTTGCTTTTACACCCCAATGTGAATGGATCAATTCCTGATGTTGTAGAGCATGCTGGTGAACACCTCTGCGCCTTAGCGGATGCATTCAACAGATATTTTGTTCAGCAGGGTTGTAACAGCTGCGTGCACGCTAGCAGCATGAGTTCGCACACAGAAACATATATGTTCAATAACAGCACTCCTGATTCAATTTTTCTTGCCTCAACTGTCTACGCAGAAGTTTCCTCATGCGTCAATGCCTTTAAAAACGGGAAATCTAAAGACACCAATGGAATACGAATTGTCCCTGTGAAGCATGTGCTCTACCTAATTTGCCCTGTTCTTGCACATCTCTACAATCTAATTTACTCTCTACTGGTGTTTTTCCAAAAACAATGCAAGAAGCCTGAGTGATACCAGTATTCAAACATGGCGAAAGAAATGTCCTACATAACTACTGACCAATTTCATTCCTACCTGTATTCTCGAAAGGCATAGAGAGGTTATTACACCTTAGGATGACATCCTATCTACATCAACATAAATTATTACATGACTTTCGACACGGATGCAGATGACATCAGTCTACAGAAACAGCTCTCTTATTGAAAAAATAAAAAAATCATTCAGTCTTTTACTGACCAAACACTGGCAATGGGTATTCTGTATTCTCGAAAGGCATAGAGAAGTTATTACACCTTAGGGCCGGTTCACATGCAAGTGACTGAGCGATTGAGCGGCGCGTCGCAGCGAAAATTTCCAACTTGTTGAAACCTCGCCGCTCGTCGCAGCGACGACTCAAAACAGGTTTTTCCGCCGCGGCGACAGGATTCGCTAGCATTTTCGCCTGCATGCGAAACAGGCTTTAGGATGACATCCTATCTACATCAACATAAATTATTACGTGACTTTCAACACAGATGCAGACGACATCGGCCTACAGAAACAGCTCTCTTATCGCAAAAAGAAAAAATCATTCAGTCTTTTACTGACAAAACACTGGCAGTGGGTGTATATATTGACTTTTCCAAGGCATTTGACTCCGTAAATCATAATATTCTCCTTTGCAAACTTCATAAATATGGTTTTCGCAGAAAAGCGTATGCTGTTCTTGAATTGTATCTGCAGTATAGGACACAGTACACACAAGTAAATCGATCTAAATCATCTATACTAACCCTTAGCTCTGGGGTCCCACAAGGAAGCATGCTAGGGCCACTTTTATTTTCTATATATATAAATGATAGAGTACACTGCACCACCAGCGTACAGTTTGTATCATATGCGGATGATACGTCTGTCTTCATCACCAGTAATTCCGAAACTGATTTTGAATCTAAAGCTAACAAAGCTTTGGCTGATATTAATGCATGGGTTAACGCTAACTGCCTCGAGATAAACGCAAATAAAACAAAGATAGTGTTATATTTGCCGAAGTATAACGCATGGGTTAACGCTAACCGCCTCAAGATAAACGCAAATAAAACAAAGATATTGTTATATTTGCCAAAGGGAAAAAGCATTTCTCAGCTACTGAATATATGCCTGGGCCAGACATCTTGGAAATAGTTGGCTCGGTAAAAATCTTTGGTGTTATCTTTTCAATGCACTTAACATGGAATAAACACATAGAGTATCTTTTTTGTAAAGTAGCATCAGCTGTTGGTGTCACATCTAGATTAAAATGCATTTTACTGGAAAAACTTAAAATAATGCTGCATAATTCATTGGTGTCTTCGTTACTGCAATACCGCACCCTCGTTTGGGGCGCACCAAATGTCACATGTTTGACAAATCTACTCTTGCTCCAGAAAAGAGCCTTACGATGTATATTATTTTTGCGCTATAACATTTCTCCCTTTTTGCAATCTATGATCAAAGATTATTCCAGTGCTACAAGTCTTTTGTGAAATCTAGTAATAACTACCTTGTGCAACTCGCCAAGCTGAAAAAGAATGAGTCCATTCGTCATACCTGACACGATGAAACATGGAACGTGCCCACCGCACGGGCGAACTGTTGTAAGCAATCATTATCCTACAGCCTCCCTTCTTTACTAAATCGGTTTGACAAAGCATCCTTTAATCCATTATGTAAATCTAATTCTGAAGTTAAATTGTTTTTATCACATTTCCACACGTCATGTGCGTATTATGCCTTGATGTGCATGTTTTTGTTCAATGTTTGGAATTTTTGTTCTTTCGTTCATTTATTTTACTGTAATTTATTTAATAATTTATTTAATAATGTAATGTATTTAATAATTACTGTATGCTCTATTATTGTCGCACGTGTTTGCCATTCTTGTACTCTTGTAACCTGCGAAGTAATGATTCCGATGGCCGCACTTCTGTGAATGCCAATATCTAAGGAGCCTGCACCACGTCAAGCTGTTGTCGCGGCTTTTAGTCCAGTCTCCTCCTCTCAAAAGGAAATAAAGAATTGAATTGAACTGAATTATGACAGACCGCAACACCGAGCGGACGCCCAGACCACTAGGCCACGACTGCGGCTGTGGCCTAGAGGCTTGGTCGTCCGCTTCGGCTGCGAGAGGCGGTTGGTTTGAAACCCACTGCCGGACACCCACCGGCAAAAATGGGTACAAGCGTCCGCCGGTCTGGTGCCCAGCTTCCTCAGGGGTGTACACTTGGAAGAGGCTCTGCAAACTCCGCTGTGTTCTTAGGGGGCAAACCCAGTTTCGAACACCATCAGCCTGCAAAGGTGGTTCATGGTTCAGTTGAGAGTTGACAGGTTCAATGGAGTTTCGCGATATCGATGAAGTTTAAACGAGTTCGCTCTAACAAAAGTTCAGCAGATGAGTCTCGGTCTGCGAAGAGAGCTTGGCATTGTGCCAACAGACAAAGCTGTGTCTTAACAGAATCTTAACAGAATCTGTGGCTATGTTCGGAGCGATGTACTTAAAACTCAATTTTCCTGCTGATGACTGGAACAGGTTGCCTGCAGGCGTCGTTCAGTGCTGCAGGGAAGATTGGTTGCATGCATTCATATCACATGCTTGCATGTGTGCAGCTGTCTTTTCTTTTGTGTCACAGACAGCCTGCGTCATTCCCCTGTGCAGGCGTAATTCTTTAATAAATTAAACTCTGCTGCATCCTTGTGTGGCAGTGGTTGGCACCACAAGCGGGGAGTATGTTGTGATTACCTTTCAGTGACCTTCGTTTTAGTCGGGAAACAAATTGACTGTTGCCTGTGGAATGCACCCATCTGCTGTCATATGCATGATGCTCGGCATATTTATTAACTAGTACAAGCACAAAAGAAGCCACAACAGCTCCTCATGCCTTTTCGTCATGGCAACCATGTTGTTCGTTGAGAGGCTAAGTTGTTGGGCGAGTTGGTGACGATGTTCCATATCTGCAGCGCGCGAAACAGGACAAGATGAAAAGAAACAAGTGGTCAGTACTGGGGCCAGTGAAACAATGAAATTCAGCACCAGGGTAGCCACGCAAGTATGGAATTTAGTGTAGCCCTGGTCTTAGGCGGTGCAGAGCTTGATTGATGAAATTGGCCTGAGTTGGAGAGCCGCAGTGGTCACACCGAAACGTCGCTCGGGTGAGGAGATGCTGGTGACAATCTTTCGTCTCACGGCCAAAGGGCTCGCATTGATCTGGTGCCACGGGCTATAGAGCTTCTTGAGGATAACGAGACTCCAGTGTACACGCACGGCACAACAACATCGAGAATGTTGTGAGCAGAAGCCACTGTGCTGTGGTTCCGATAACAAGGTTCTTAGCTACTCAGAATTTTTATGGGTTGTGCACTCTGTGCTGCATTTTGAATTGGTAGCATGCCTCAGCAGCGAAGGCACCTTAGAATTTATCAAAGCAAGATGCCTTGCTTATCACCTGATGGCTATCCCTCTTGGCTATGGCACACATATTTTTCTCCGGCTTGAAATGCTGGCTCTGCACGGTCACTTCAGTGACTCCGGAAATTGTCCGTTGTTACACTGTACAGAGAAATAAGCACTTTTGTCTGGGCGAGTTGGTTCATGACAGCAATTAAAAGAATAAAAATGTGCAAAGGGATTGTGTTTGTGTTCGAGTATGTGTTCATAGGCTTGGCCTCGCCTTCTTCTTTTCTGCAGCCGTCCTGGCACAGCGGTTTTTTCCTTTGGTTTTTCCTTTGGTTTGGTTTGCTCGATAAGATGAGGTATGGGTGGTGTTCCTCCTTGCTTGGCAGTGTTTTTTTTTGCTGGTTGAGTGCGCATGTGTCTTACCTTTCATGCCTGTGATAATCGATTTCACATTTGGTATATAAGCAGCTGGTGTCTCAGAAATAGAAACTAGTTAGAAGTTTACGCTCTGTCCTGTCCTCACGTCTCTTTTGTTTCCTTCTTCAGTCCCTTTGCGCAATTTTATTCTTTTAATTACTGTACAGAGAGAGTTAACCGTTTGGCGGCATCAAGGTTTCGGCCATGTGCTTTAAAAAATGTGTGCCTATAGGTAGGCATCTGTGGACAGCCAGACTAGAGGAATGCGCATCACATCCAGTCTGGGCAGTGTCTTCAGGGCTTCAGCATCTTTCCCTTGGTGACCTCCTTGCAGGCTAGACCCGGCGCTCATCCGGCCGGGCCGCGTGGATGTTCGTGAGTTTGTGGGCCCAGCGAGTGACCACCAGCTGGCAGCACTGTTCCGCCGCTTCTATCCTGCCGAAGGGGAGGCCGAAGCAGGCGCCTTCGTGCAGGCTGTGCGCCAGCAGTTCGGCCAGGCGCCGCTCAGCATGGCGCTCGTGCAGGGATACTTCCTCTTCCACAAGGACGACCCACGTGCCGCTGTCCGGGACGTCGCCCAGATGGCCAAGCTATGACACCACACTTGTCTCTCAGCTGACCGCAGGATTTATTTTCCTCAAGCTGCGGGCTTTGTTGCTCAGAATTTGCGCACATCAAAGAGGCACTTTGGTGTAAGCCCCTTTAACACCTGTGCATGAAGGCAGCTCCTGCCTGGCATACTATATCGAGTGTGATATAGGTGCTTGCTGGAATCTTTGGAGAAGCTTTCAGTACTTAACTGTCTGTCAACCAGTGTTCCGTGTGCTCCTATTTTATGTTATTTGGATTTAAATTTGATGTCAGTGACAAGAGGAGAGTAGATTGCGTCAAGGAGCAAGTTACCGTATTTTCCGGTGTATAAGACACGCCCTTGTATGAGACGAACCCGCCATATATGCAGGCTGTTATTGAAAAAGTTGGTATATAAGATACACCCGTGTATAAGATGCACCCCAATTTACCCAGTTAGGCTAGTGAGGCTTAATTATGCACGCTTGCGTGACCATCGCCAAATTCACTGTACCTGTGAGAAATTCTTGAGCAATGCTAAGCGATCAAAAAAGGCAACACTCACGCCATGCCCGCCCATGTCTTAGAAAAAAGGAAGAAAAAAATGAAAGAACTCTCCCATATGTCCATGACAACATTTTATTTCTACTTAAAACCTTCGAAGTTTTCATCTTCGGATTCGCTATCAAAAAGTTCACCCATTTGTGGAGGCAACGCGGCTAAAACATTCTCTTCGCACTACGTACGTACACGGAACAAACAAAGTTGCAAACGGTGGCTAAAAAAGAATGCTGGCTTGTCTTGGCTTGTCTTGACAGTGGCTAGAAGCGCGCTTGTCGCCATCTTTTGGCATTTCACATTACTTTTGCTTGGGGCCTCTGAAACGGTCGCTGGTTTGTGATCCCGGAAGTCGTCATCCCCGCCGTTTCATTATAAAGTTCACCTAAAAAAAGTTGCGAATGGCGGTCCCTGTATTGAAGTATTAACCGTGTTACAACCCCGTCATTGGTAGTAATATTTTTATTGCGAAAGCAATACTGCACTAGGTTTTGAGCGTTCAGCGTCGTCCCTGCGAATCCACGTTTGACCTTTAGCTTGACCTCTGTTGTGGGGTTCATTGATGCACTCTGACATAGACAGTGCTGTAGACTGCATTGATTTGGAGGAAAGGAAAGGCGCCTTACCAACTCTGTGGTTTAGTGGACACCTCAATAACACTTTAAGCTAATTCCGGCCTTCATTGATGCTGTGCTCTGACATAGACAGTGTTGTAGACTGGGTTTGGAGGAAAGGAAAGGCGCCTTACCAACTCTGTTGGTTAGTGGACACCTCAACAGCACTTTAAGCTAATTCCTGGGTTCATTGATCATAGACAGTGTTGTAGACTGCATTGATTTGGAGGAAAGGAAAGGCGCCTTACCAACTCTGTGGTTTAGTGGACACCTCAACAGCACTTTAAGCTAATTCCCGCATTCATCGTAGACAGTGTTGTAGACTGCATTGATTTGGAGGAAAGGAAAGGTGCCTTACCAACTCTGTGGTTTAGTGGACACCTCAACAGCACTTTAAGCTAATTCCTGCATTCATTGATCATAGACAGTGTTGTAGACTGCATTGATTTGGAGGAAAGGAAAGGCGCCTTACCAACTCTGTGGTTTAGTGGACACCTCAACAGCTTTTTAAGCTAATTCCCGCATTCATTGATCATAGACAGTGTTGTAGACTGCATTGATTTGGAGGAAAGGAAAGGCGCCTTACCAACTCTGTGGTTTAGTGGACACCTCAATAACACTTTAAGCTAATTCCGGCCTTCATTGATGCTGTGCTCTGAGAGAGAGAGAGAGAAACAACTTTATTGCCATAGATTGGCGGGATTTAGGGCAGGTGGGCTTGGTGTGGCCCCCAGGTGGGGGCGACTTCCTGGGCCCACGAAATGAGTGCCAGTTGGATGCTCTTGTCTGGCCTTCTGAGGAGTTGGTTCCATCCGTCTTCGGAGGGAGCTGGCAGTAAGGTTCGAGGGGGCGGATTTCCCGCGCAACCCCAGAGGATGTGAGCCTGGGTGGTGATTTCTCCCTGGTAACAATTTTGGCAGACGGGGTCGTATTCCCCGTCTGTGATGAGTGAAAGTCTAGAATGGCTAAGGATGGAGTGTGTCTGCAACCTGCGGAGCAAGGTGGCTTGCGCTCGATTCAAGTCGGGGTGTGGAGGCGGGAACTGGCGTCTCATCTCTCTGTAGAGGTTGGTAATTTCGGCAAAGGTCTGGGGAGCCTCGGCAAGAGCGTCTGGATCCGTGAGGCCGGCCAGTGTTGTAGACTGGGTTTGGAGGAAAGGAAAGGCGCCTTACCAACTCTGTTGGTTAGTGGACACCTCAACAGCACTTTAAGCTAATTCCTGGGTTCATTGATCATAGACAGTGTTGTAGACTGCATTGATTTGGAGGAAAGGAAAGGCGCCTTACCAACTGTGTGGTTTAATGAACTCCTCAATAGCACTTTAAGCTAATTCTGAATGTTCGGTGCAGAACTCAGGCTTTTGCCTTTCACAACTGTAGTCGCTAAACTTGCTCATAATTTGCTTTTGGAACCTTCCGGGCTTAACCAAGCTAAGCCTCTGCCAATTTTTTTCGGTGAGAAAAGCTTGAACATGAACCTAAGTAATTTCTGAACTCGCAAAAAAAAACCGAAAAATTCGCGTATAAGACGCACCCTTGTATAAGACACACCAGCAAGATTTAAAAAAAAAAGCCGCGTCTTATACACCGGAAAATACGGTAATGACTTCCTAGTCAAAATCAAGAGGAAGTAATGGGCTTGGGCAGGGCATGAAAGCAAGATAACTGTTAAGTGTGAGGGTCTGAAATTTAGGAGAAGGCAAGCGTTAGCAGTGAGTGGTTAGGTGGGTGGATGGGATTAAGATGCTTAAAGAGGATACGGTGGCCGCAGCCGGCACAGGACAGGATTCATTGGAGAGATGTGCGAGAGGCCTTTGTCCTGCAGTGGGTCCAGTCAGGCTGACGACGATGTAAGTGTGCGTTAGTATGCCAGTATCAAAAATGTATCGAGGCACAATATATGGAGGCAGCTTCAACCATGTGATGGACCGCTGCATTTAGTAAGTAAGAGATCTTTTTATATTTTGTTCAATTCAGTAATAAAATAAAATCATAAAAAAATCTTTTCAGGTGTCGTGTGTTGGGCGAGAATTATGGCACCAAATTGTAGAGTGTTCTAAAACACAGGTGATTGATCAATTCTTACTTTGGTGTTGTATAGATTACTTTTTCCACGGTGAAAAGAAAGACTGTGAAATGCGAAAGAAAGCCTGCGTGATCATGCGCTCGTGCATTGTGTCAGCAGTGATCTCAAACGGGGAATTCGTGAATGTAACGTTGGCTCCGGTGTAAGATTGAAAGTGACACCATCCTAGCTGCGTGTAATGCAGAAAATAGCGAACCGGTTGGTTCGCGATATGCAGGCGTAAACGCTAAGTAGTGTTCCTAGTCAACAGTCTGGCATTTCTTCTACTGGCCTGGAAAAAATTGCCTATTTCAGAAGTGGAGCAATGCATCGGAACACAAAGGCACCAGATGCAATACGCCATCTGGTGACTGGGAATGCTGCTTAGCACATGGTCATGTGGGCTTTTTTTTTTTCTCGGGCTTTTCCTTCAGCATGAAAAACACTAATCTATAGCACAAATCCAGATAAAGACTGATGAGTTAGAAGTTCTTTAGAATGCTTTACAATTTGCCAAGTGCAAGTTTCGTTCAAAGTACAATAACCTAAATGTATTCAATTATTCTACTGAACAAAATATAAAAACACTGGCTTACTGTGGTCAACAACATGGCTGAAGTTGGGCCCATCTAATATGTGTCTGTATATTCTTAAATCTTGCCTTACCATGAATTTTCCTCATGAAAAACTGAGCCATGTGAAGGAAAAGGGGGCATGTCCTGTTTTGTGAAGACCGTTGCCAGAACAGCAGGGATTGAATAAAAGTTGTTTGCCCTTCGTAAGCCCTTGAAGATTGGCTGTGTCATTGCATAAGCAAACTGTGGCACAGCAGATGAAGAGCACAAGCTGGAGCTGCATCTTCAGTGTGTTTATCAACTGTGCACCAACAAGCCAATCTTATTATTGATGAATGTGGTTTCCGTGCAAGTATATGTCAAAGGGCATTTGCTGTGCTTTGTTTCTGCAAATTTCAGCTGCAAATTTTTGTGTTAATCATACCGTGTAGCACGCACTGGCTGTAATGAGTCAAACCAGGTCGCATACAATACTAACTGCTGCACAGTCTGCGAGCATGCCCGTGTTCAAAGGAAGGCGACAGTAGATCAGTTCTGGATCTCATCTTTTTATCCGGCAGTGTCACATCGCGGCTGTACAAAGTTGGCGTTCTGCCTGGAATTTCTGATCATTGATTAGTGTAACGTTGTAGCTGGGTGTATTGGCTGGTGAGCAAAAGCATCGGACGTACTAAAGGGATTTTAATAGAGCAGGTGACACGACCATACTAGACGAATTAATTTACATTATGATTTTTTCGAGAAAAGAAGCTGCGAGAAGTCGGCACATGTCAATGAGCTATGGCTGACTTTCAAAGAAAGAGTGCGCATGTGTATAACAAAATATGTACCAATAAAATGCGAGTCAAAACGTGTTCGCAATCCTTTGATTATGAGAGAAATTCTGCAGTGAAACAGAAAAGTGTCAAGACGTAAAGCTAGGTAACAGTGCTCAGTGAACCCATGTTACCCATTGACATACTGACATTAAGTAAAAGGCTGAAATCAATGATAAAGATCTCAAAAGATCGGTTTTATAACATCACAATCAATATCTTCGTGAATCTCCCTACAAGTTTTGGAGACACCTGTTGTCAACAAATTCAACAATAAAAAGAATAAACACAGTGCAGGCGTAACTGGAGATGAGGCTGAAATTGCGGAGGCTTTTAACTCTTATTTTGCAAATGTTTTTACTTTGGATGACGGAAAGCCAAAACAGTTCACACCGCTCAATGATCTACCGGAACTAGACAAGCTGCAATGGCATCGTTCAATCTAAAGCCGGCAAGGAAACTTCGAGATAACAGGTCGAGATCATCTAGAGCAGGGGTTCTCAAACTTTATTGCTTGGAGGAACCCCAAAAGCCTTCAATAAGTTCCAGGGAACACCCCCACCCCCCCTGCCCCCCGCCCCGCTTTCACTTACCAGCAATGTGGTCGAGTGCATTTTTGCAAAGAGAGAGTTGCAAAAGTTAAACGTTTATTGCTTAGATTAATACAAATACTAATGTGATGGGTGGTACTGCTTCCCTTTTAAGAGCAAGTCAAAGCGTGGCTCAGTATCACTCAGAGCCAGTCTCATATCAGCTGCCGGGTCAGGGCCGGTGAGGGATCTGGCGGAACACAAGAAGACAGCCCGCGGAACCCCTGTGTTCCGCGGAACCCAGTTTGAGAACCCCTGATCTAGAGTAATGTGGAAACACGTGGATGCAGCTCGGCATGGCTGTGATCAATCGAGATTAGTCCGGTCGCTTCTCGCGTCAGGAACACAAATGATAACACCCCTTTCCTGCGACCTTGCGCGAACGGTTTGGTTTGGTTTGGTTTATGGGGTTTAACGTCCCAAAGCGACTAAGGCTATGAGAGACGCCGTAGTGGAGGGCTCCAGAAATTTCGACCGCCTGGGGTTCTTTAACGTGCACTGACATCGCACAGTACACGGGCCTCGAATTTCTCCTCCTAAGAAATTCAGCCGCCGCGGCCGGGATCGAACCCGCGTCTTTCGGGCCAGCAGCCGAGCACCATAGCCACTGAGCCACCGCGGCGGCCTTGCTTGCGCGAACGAACGGACACTACAATGATACGTGGCATTACCCCCCTCCCAAAGAAGCATCCATGGGCGTCCGGAAGGGGGGGCGGTTGCCCCCCCTTGGAATTACGGATATTATTTATGCCCTACCAGAAAACAACTACAAACCTACCGCCTCCCTCATCCCCAGACATCGGGTGCACCCCCCTGGAAAAAGTTCTGCGGACACCCTTGGAAGCATCGTCTCGATGCTTTAAAATAAAATAAACACGGAGAATGCAATCTTTGAGTCCTTTAGCATTCATAATATGGCTTCAGGCGTACGACATGTACGACTTCCGGGCGTGTGCGGCGTCGCTGAGATGCTGTCGTGCCGTCGGTGATGACTTCATAGTCGAGGTCACCGATGCGGCGGAGAACCCTGTACGGGCCAAAGCAGCGTCGCAGCAACTTTTCACTCAATCCACGGCGGCGAACTGGCGTCCATATCCAAACACGATCACCTGGCTTGTAATGCGTTTCTCGTCGGCGCAGAGTGTAGCGTCGGGCGTCGATGTGCTGCTGGTCTTGAATGCGAAGCCGCGCGAGTCTTCGGGCTTCCTCTGCGCGATGCAGGTAGGCGGCGACGTCGAGGTTGTCTTCGTCAGAAACGTGCGGGAGCATTGCGTCGAGTGTTGTGGGCTTCCGGCCGTATACCAGCTGGAATGGGGTAAACCTGGTTGCCTCCTGGATGGCAGTATTATAAGCGTAGATCACGTAGGGCAGAATGGAGTCCCACGTCTTGTGTTCGGCGTCGATGTACATGGAGCGCATGTCTGCGATGGTCTTGTTCAGACCCTCTGTGAGTCCGTTGGTTTGTGGATGATAGGCAGTTGTCCTCCGATGGCTTGTCTGGCTGTAGTTAAAAATGGCTTGCGTCAGCTCCGCTGTAAATGCAGTTCCTCTGTCTGTGATGAGCACTTCGGGGGCGCCGTGCCGCAGGAGAATTTGTTCGACACAAAATTTTGCAACTTCTGTTGCGGTACCATTAGGTAACGCTTTTGCTTCGGCGTAGCGAGTCGGTGGCCACGATGATCCACTTGTTACCTGATGATAAGTCAGAAAGGAAGGGGCCGAGGAGGTCCATCCCCATTTGCTGAAAGGGCTTAATTGGCGGTGGTATGGGGTTCAGGAGTCCGGCTGTTCTAGTCGGATGGTGGTGGAAAACATTTATTTACAGATAAACTTCGGGAGGTGAGGTATGAGCTGACCCAAAGGGGGTCAGCCCTCACAAGTGCTAGGTGGAGGTCCCTAGTTCGGGACCCCAGTGGCGTCGGCCGCTGCCCGGGCTCGCGCGACCAAGGCCCGTTGGGCCTGCAGGTCAGAGCAGCCGAGCAGGGTCGCCTCCCAGTCCTCCCGGGTTGGGTTGGGGTGAGGGGGGATAGCAGGGTTGGAGGGGCAGGCCCACACCATGTGGTAGATGTCCGAAGACTTCTCCGCACAGTGCGGACAGCTGCCAGAGAAAGAAGGGTCAAAGTGTTTTAGAGCTGCCGGGCACAGCAAAGTATTTGTATATAGGCGAAGCAGAAGCCGCTCCTCCGCCTTTGAGAGACCTTTACACGGGCGGGGATAAAGACTATGGCCAGATTGATAAAGTAAAGAAATGTCTTTAAACGAGTAAGCTGGAGTGAATTCGAGTTCCTGATCGTCGGGGTCGGAGGGGAATGTCCGGTGAGAGCGCGCGGGCGGCGGCGTCAGCTGCCTCATTTCCCTCAAGGCCCATGTGAGAGCCCAAACGATACGCCGGTGAGCGGGGTCCCCGGTATAGACGCTGTTTTGGAGAATGCGGTAGGCTAGATACGGTACCCAGCCCTGCTCGACGTTCCGACATGCCCCTCGCGAGTCGGAAATAATTGTTTTTGAATTGGAATGAGATGCAGCCAAAGCAATGGCGACCTCCTCCGCGTGTGTTATGTCACGGGCTCGGAAAGTAAGGCCGTTCACTGTTTTGGATTCGTGGACGACTGCGGCCGTGAACCATCCCCCATGGTGGGGGCCGGAGGCATCCACGTAGAATACGCCGGGTTTCGATCCATAGTGGCGGGCCAGGGCTTCCGCCTGCGCCAGGCGCCGGCCATTATGGTCCTCACGGTTCATGTTCGCGGGAAGAGGGCGCACGTGGAGGGCGCATCTCCACTGGGATGGAATACGTACGCGCTCTTCCATGAGAGTGGTGTGTTGGATGTGTAGTCGGGCAAGAAGGCGGCGACCCGACGATGTCTTCGAGAGACGTGTGTATTGGTTGGTCAAGTGAGCTTCCCGGAGCTCCCGAAATGTGTTCACCATGCCCAGCCCCAGGAGGCGTTTGTTGGAGGTGGTCACGGGGAGGTCCAGAGCCCGCTTAATAATTTTGCGGAGGATGACTTCGAGTGAATCCTCGTCTTGCTTCCGCAGGTGGAGGTATGGAGTCGAATATAGAATTCGACTGGTTACAAATGCATGCGCCAGCCGCAAGGCGTCCTTACATCGTAACCCCCCGCGCTTGTTAGAAACCCGGCGGACTAAGCGGCCCACCTGGTCCCCCACCTGACGGAGTTTGGCCAATGTTGTTTCTGACCGTCTGTCTTGATGTATAAAGAGCCCCAGTACCCGGACTTCGATTTTTTCAGGGATTGGACCTGTCTCAAGAGACAATGAAATTTTGGCTGTGCACTTTGGTGAGGGGCGTATGTGCACAAATTCAGACTTTTGGGTGGAGCATTGGAGGCCGCAGCGGCGAGCATAATGGTCCACTATGGTCGCCGCCTCCTGCAGGTTGGCCTCAATGTCTCCAAGGCAACCCTGTGTGGCCCACAGGGTGATGTCATCGGCGTACAGTGCATGCTGTACACCGGTGACAGCGCCCAGCTGGGCCGGTAGGCGCATCATAGCCAGATTGAATAAAAGGGGAGAGAGCACCGCGCCCTGTGGTGTACCCCTGGTTCCTAAATGAAAAGGGCCATGTTCCTTATCCTGGATTCGAATGTAAGATTGTCTGTCTGTCAAAAATTGCCGAATGTATTGAAAGGCGTTTCTGCCGCAGTTAGTTTGAGAGAGGTGGGTGAGAGTGATCTCGTGGGTAAAGTTGTCGAATGCTCCCTTCAAATCCAAGGCGAGTACGACCTTGTCATTGTGAGCGCATTCGACGGGGTCAAGGACAGCCCGATTGAGTTGTAGCAGGACATCCTGTGCAGATCTCTGTGGGCGAAACCCGAACATGGTGTCTGCGAAAAGATGTTTGGATTCCATGAACTCGGACAGCCTGTCGCGTACCATCGTCTCCATGAGTTTGCCCACACAAGAAGTCAGAGAGATGGGGCGGAGGTTGTCCGTGTTGATGGCCTTTCCAGGTTTAGGAATGAAGGTGACCAGGGCGGTCTTCCAGTCGATGGGGAGTGGTACTTCCCCAAGCCAGATTGAGTTAATGTAATTCAGTAAAGACAAGTATGTCGGGTCGGGGAGGTTGGCTAACAATTTGACTGTAATTTTGTCCCGACCCGGAGCGGTGCCACGTTTCATTTTTGCCAGGGCCGCCCTCAGGTCATGGAGCTGGAACGGTTGATCCAGCTCAACGTTCTCAGAACCTGCATAAGAGTACGCCGGCCC
This sequence comes from Amblyomma mixtum, assembly GCF_055824585.1. NCBI lineage: Eukaryota > Metazoa > Arthropoda > Arachnida > Ixodida > Ixodidae > Amblyomma > Amblyomma mixtum. Next base: position 191,498,505 of record NC_143016.1, on the reverse strand, counting down.
GCGGGGGTCCTGGGTGGTGCACAAGTACTGGTCCCGGAGCTTGTGCGCCAACTGAGTTGTGTTGCCCTGAAAGCTGTGTATGGCTCTTTGGAGGTGTTTTTGAGTTTCCGTGCGTGTTTGCGTGGGGTCAATTAGTGCGCGAAAAAGTCGCCACGTGTTCCGGCTGGACATTTGCCGCGCGGCCGTGTTGCATCGTGCCACCCAGTTGTTGTCGGCGAGTTGGGCCGCATACTCAGCCGCTCGTTGAGTGAGCTCGGCGATGCGAGCTTTTAAGTTTCCGGTTGTGCTTCTGCCGGCGCCACCGACGGACGAGGCAATGCCGGGCCTCCCAGAGGTGGAGCAGGTGGTTGTCCACATCAGAAACCGCCTCTGAGAGCTGAATTTGAGTTTCGGAGGAGCGAACGCTAGAGACCAATTGTTCTGACCAAGACTGGTAGCCTTGTTCATGTATTGGTGTGGCATGCAGTGTTATAATTTTGCCTGAACTTGGTCCAATCTGGGAGTCGGGCTTGTGTTGTTGGTCGCGCGAATGGATAGGTCCTAATCGTAGTATTCAGGAGGCAGTGGTCGCTGTCGATGGTTTCCTCGGAGTTGACCCAGTCTGCATATTGAATGTTGCGGGTGAAGGTCAAGTCCGGACATGTATTCCTAGTCACGGAGTTGCCTATACGAGTTGGGTGGACTGGGTCAGTGTGAAGAGTGAGGCCCAGCGTTGACGCAAGCTCCGCCAACTTGCGTCCCCGCTTCTCTTCACGGCAGTAACCCCACATCCGAGAGGGAGCGTTGAAATCGCCCACAATCAGGAGGGGGTCCCGACCCGCAACTCTCAGCGCGCGGCTAAAGAGGTCCGCGAATAATACATTCGGCAATTTCGGATTGCAGTATATATTGAGTATGTGTAACGGTGGGTCCTGCTTGCGGAGTGGGAGGAGGGTCACCATTACATAGGAGTATTCAAGTTGTATGTCTAAGTCGACCTGGTTGGCTGTATAATTTCTATGAACGCAGAGACAAGACGAGGGGTCCTGCTGGAACGTCGTATAATTTGTTAGTGTGGCGCCTTTCCCTGGCTCTTGGAGGGCAACCACCGCTGGCAAATGCTCAAAGGTTGATAGGAAAAGCCGGAGGTCGGCGCGCTTGGAACGGGACCGGAGCCCCCGACAGTTCCATTGAGTAATCGTAATGGGGGAAGCCGATTTGGAAAGGGGGGAGCGCCTACACCGAGGGTGTCCCGCCATGCTCAGATTTTGACGTGATAGGTGGTAGTGAGGCTGCCCCCGAGCCAGATACCAGGGGCTGAAGCTCAGCACCTGGAAGGGGGCAGCTGTCTTCGTCATCGTCGAGGTCATTGACTCGCCGGGATAATCTAGAGGGCCGACCAGATACGTCCTTAAGGGGACCGGCTCTGCGAGAAAGGCGGGGATTACTCGCGACGTGTTGAGCGATCATAGAGGGGATAGCCTCCATGACTCGAGCTATAAAGGCCCGTTCACACTTGCGAGTCGCAGAGGTCGCGCGACTGTTTTGGTCGAAAAGCGACAGTCGCAAACGGTCGCCCTAGTCGAAAAGCGACAGTCGCGGGCCAGTCGCTCGCTGCTCGATTTTTCAGCCTCGCGACTGCGAGTCGCAAACCGCTGAACCAATCATCGAGCGAGCCAAGCTTCCGGCAACGACACCGCTCGCGGGCGCGCCGGGCGACGACCTGCGCTGCTCCCAGCGGGCTGCCGTAGTCGTCGCTAAGCCTAGCCGGTTTCATATCGATGTCGCAACTGAGGGCGCTTCGGATCCTGGCCAGCGCTAGTAATTAAGATGCTGCTTTCGTCACCGCTTTATTGTGGACCTTGTATCATAATAATATCAAGACATGCTCGACTTCCGCGACGCCTTCAGCAGCGGGGCTAGCAGACAACAGTCGAGCCGCATGGAGCGGCAGCAGCAAAGCGGCTCTGGGAAGAAATTTGCTTTTGTCGCTGTTATCCCTTCTACCAGCAACTCGGTACTGGCCAGCGATCTTCAAAAATGAGTCATTTTTTACATTCCTGTACCCAAGGGCTTGGTATGAACGCGAACAAGCAATCTTTGCGCATTTTTGTGACGCCGCGGCGGCCGACATACTGCAAGCGGTAGCGGCTAACAGAGAGTTTTAGCTGAGCGGGTTTACTGTCCGCTCCGCTCGCAGTTCCCAGCGGAGCCACAGCGGAGCGTCGCGCAAGAGTAGAGTTTTAGCGCAGCGTCTTCCCCGTCCGCTCAAGCGAGGCGACTCGTTGCGCCTCCTAGTGGTGGTAACTGGACTTGCCAGAAAATGGTTATAAGTAAGCCTCTCTGATATATGCGTGAATAAATAAATAATAGCTGTTTACGTTTGCTGTATGCTTTCCGGTAACAACAGAGAGTTGGTTTTAGCAGTGAAGCTTTCGTATTACAAAACAAATTTAAATGTCTGCCACTGCGAGAGCCAAGCCAAGACCACGCAAGTCACCCCTCGCAGCGTGCGCGTGTACGCATTTGTAGCGTTGTCTAGCGTGTGTATTCATCCTCTACGCGTGCGAGCGTCGATCGTGATCGAGTTACGTTCGCAAGTTATCCGACACCGCCTGCAATCTGTTCGCCATGCCAAAAAGTATCCGGCAAGACCCGCGCTGGCGGCCGCCATGTTGAATGTTTACGTTTGGTTCGGCTAGCGCGAGCCCAGAAGGCTTTGCGCGAGGCCCGCTCGTCGGCCCGCTCCGGACTCCGCTTGGCTCGCGCGGGAGCGGGGCGGAGGAGCCGTTCCGCTCGCGCGCTCCCGCCTGAGCGCTTCGCGCATGCGCAGTAGCGCTCCCGCTAGCTCGCTGAGCGGAGCGAGCGCACAAACCCGCTCAGCTAAAACTCTCTAACAACCGCCCGCAATAACCTCGAGTAACCCCCAGAGAGCACAGTGTTGCTTGGATTTTTGCACTTCAGCCGAGCTGCATCCCTAGACTTCCCTAGTTCGGATCGTCCCTATGTGCCGGTGCCGCGGGGCAGCGGAACGGGAGGACGGCGGCCACAGTCCTGTTCCCGCATTCACGGTGCTCACGTGCTCCGCTTATCCGTGCGACCACGAGGCATCATGGAGGGCACCATTCCCGGAACTTCTGCTTCAGGTTCACCGCATAAAGATACGTATGATTGTCCGCTCTGTCCATCGCGGTATGCTTCTAATACTGCTAAGAACTTTCATTTGAAACAAAAGCATCCTAACGAATGTGGACCCTTTGTGAAAAATGCTGCGACGCCGTTTTCGTGTGACGTGTGTGCAAATGTAAGTTTTACTAATCGGTCCCTTTTGATGCAGCACTGCCAGTGCCTGCACGGTTTTGTGCCGAGGTGCAGCACGCACAAGTTCAATACGACTGAAGGTGAGCACTACACGACGCATGTCAGCGCAGTCGTTCTCCGTCTTGAAGCGCTGTTGGAAAATTGTGAACACCAGCTCGCCCAGTCTGCAGTTATTCAGCATAATAAGCTGTGCATGAAAGATTATTGTCCTCTTTTGCAGCGCGTATTATGTTAATTGCATCCAGTCCTTTGTGCCTTTTTCCCCATGCTTGCAGGACGTTGTTAAATCTCGCATGTTGGCTTTGAAAGCATGTGACAGTGCCCCACATCAGCCACGTGGCATGTTTGCATTCTTACTTCTCACTCGACCTCTCACTTTTTTAACTGGTCTAACCGCTATCTTGCACTGCCATTCCCGTGACCCCACGCACCTGTCAAACAGTAGCGTGCGTGTTAAGCACTTACTGATTGCTAGCCATGTGTTTACTTGAGCAAAGTGGAATAAGCGGTTACAAACGAAACGAATTATGGAAACAGAACACTGCATTGTTTGTGACAAATAGGCACAGGATGCATGCACGCTTGTGCTTCCCACCTTTGAACTACTATATCCACTGTCCCCTTGACTGTTTTTAACAGGAATGTGTTCAGTGCTGAAATTTGATGAAAAGAAACTATTTCCGGGTCCGTGCCCTTCAAAATGCACAAAAAAAAGAGGCTATGAAGTATTCATTATGTAGTTATAGCATGCAAGTGCGCAGTCCAATAGCTAGCCTACGATTGAAACAAAGAATGAAACATTCCGAGTAAGAAATATCTTGCAATGGTGTATTTTTCATTTCTGTTGTCACATTAGTCGTTTTTCAGACAGGCAGACAGATTGAGGTTGTAGTGCTATCCAGGTCATAATAGGGTTGCCGAAAAGGTTTGGGTGACCATCGCATCCTCCAAGTACAATATACAGCAGCTTTTCTTGCATGCCGTGCATTTCTGCTGCAGCTGTCATCCTTAGTTTCCTAAGAACTGAAGTGTGTGAGCAGGTATAACACAGAAATGAATTCATAGTGATAAAAATGTAACATTATGTGTGCACATTTGTTACACCTGGCGAAATGAAATAATAAATCAAACTATCAGTGCCTTGCCTGCAAGAAGTGCGTTCAGTACGCTAAGTGTTCGTAAACAAAATATTAAAAGTGGTGAAATGGTGAAGTGTACAAGCATACCTTGCCATTCCTTTAAACGGCGTACTAGATTGGGTTACTGCCGCTATGGGCTGTTTGCAGTGTTGTATGCCTGCCACAATGGTGATTTCAGCGCCCACTGAACATCATGCTCATTGAAATTTCAGTCATGCTTGACATGCTGCTGCTACAGACAAACAAATTGTTGGTGAAGTAGTTTATAATGATATGGAACGGATGGCAGGTTAGTGCTAGCGCTTACTTTAATGACAGCTGAAGTTCAGTTATAATTAAGGTCATGATTGAAGGGAGTTGTTCTTTGTGGTGACCTGTGGCTCTCATACTGAGGCAGCATATTGTAACTTGAAGTAAATTGACATTATGTTAAGCAGTAATTTTAATGAGGGGAGTGCTTGCAAGAAGCTGGCATGAACATATCTTAAAGGGACTGAACACTCAGTTTTAAGCTCCTAGTTTTTCTTGCACAATGCAAAGCTTACTGTCTAAGGTGCTCGATTCCACAACAGTTTTGTTAGAAACACTGTAGAAGACTTTGATTGAGAATTTTTCTATCAGTGCATGTGCGCACCTTCATGTATCCCAATGCTGGAAACCGTAATCAGCGAGTGCGCTGGCTATTGCACATCAGCAAAAGTGACATACCAAAAACTGATATAAATCTCATCTATCGGACAATAATTAGACGTTTTTAATTTACGGTAACATCCATCGTTTCCACACTCAAAGATGATATGGCACAGTGACATACACTTCTTTGATGAGAGTTTTAGTGGATTTTGGTTGCCTCTTCATACAAGAAATGCAAGATGCAGTGGTGCCTGCCATCTTGTAACAAAACCTAAAAGCATATCTTCAGCGGTACGCAGGGTTCGTTGCTTTTCATTGAAGGCCGCAACACTGGAGAGAGCATGAACTTTAATGCGATATATGGTACACTCCAGAAGAAAAAGCACTGTGTATTTTAAACAGATCTGTGATATGCTGTACACTAATAATGACAGGGTTTCATTGCTAGGTGGCAAATCAGTTTGTTTTATGGGATTTTCAGTGCTAAGTTAAAATTAGAAACCCTCGTTTCTTTGACATTGCAGTGGTCAATTCTTACAATATGAGACACGTTCTTGAGGCACGACAATATGAGGTGATATGAGGCACGATCATCAATGAGGCTATTTCCACAAGGAGGACGGGGATGAGAAAGCGTGCTCAAAGCCATGTTGGCGATCGTGTAGCAAAATCGCGCTGCCAAATGCATTTCGGTGCGGCAGAGTTGACGCTCCTCTCTATCTTACTCCGTGGGCTGTACATTAGAAGAATTAGACCTGCCACAAAGGCTCAGTGGCATTCGGCTGCTGGTCTCAAGAATGCAGGTTCAACTGTGGTAGTGGCACCCATATTTCGTTGTCTATATAGTCTATATATAGTTGGTTTGCATGACTTGCTTTAGCAGTGAAAGGTTAATGTTCGATCCAGAAGTGGATTTGTCTGCTACTCTTGGAGAGGATGGACCTGTATGTGCACTGCATTTCTTCTTTCGATGGAAAATGGGTTTTTCACGGCTTTTTGTTGCAAATTTATCACTGCCGAGGGGCCCCCACTTCTTTAAATCCAGCAGTGGTTAAATCAGAGGGATAAAAGATCAGTTTTATCTGGTCAGTGTATAATGTCAAGCAAAATATGGTCGGGATGTCAGCTGTGTGACAGCGTTGTTCTAGTGTGGGAAGTTGGCCTAATTGTTTGAGTGAGACAGAAGAACACATTTAAAATGCAGAATTTGTGCATGCAGTTGACAGTTTACAAATGCCTGTATGAGGCAATATTTTTTTATCTGGCCACAAACAGATTTCATCCATGTGCAGAAAATAACATGGTAGGATATCTCAAGTGGGCAAAGCATAAATGTCGTGACGTTTATGATCCCGTTTTATTGCCTTCGCCACATGGTTGATCAAATTTTTTCATTGCAATGGTGAGGCAGTGCTGGGACTGAACAGTTGGAAGCACTGTGTTTCAATGTACTTACGCAAATGCAGTACTTATACAAAATCTGACTGTTAATGAAATCTAAGATATTTTAGAGTGTTATGTATATTATGTTCAAGTCGGAACTCATCATATGCAGAAATGAGATGAAGAGGGCACATTCAGTTAATGTATTGGTTGTACATCTGAGTAAAAATACATTTGCTACCTTGGGACATTAGCCGCCATCTAGCAGGACTGAGTATTCTCCTTAAGTGTCCTATAAAGATGGCCCCGGTGGGGTGCTCTAATTTGATGTGATATCTTTTTTTTGACTTCGGACTTGCTTATTAATGGTTTGAAAAATCTTCCTTTTCCGTTCTGCAGCATTCAAAGCCTGGAAGGATGGCGAGGAAGCCCGAGAGATGGCCCATTTTGTCGCTTCTGGTGGGCCAAAACAGTCGACCCAAGGAGTGACAAGGAATATCCTTGTTTGCCATCGCTCTGGCTTCCATGAGAAAAAGGGGCTAGGTAAACGACAGGCAAAGTCACAGGGCAGTGTAAAGTGCAACAAACACTGTTTCGCTACTATGACAGTGACCACAACTGACAGTGAGGTAACCGTGGTGTATCAGGCTGAGCATTACGGTCACCTGAAAGAGCTGAAGCATCAGCGCTTGTCAGCGACTGATAAGGGTTGCATGAAAGAAAAACTCCTGTTGGGTGTGCCATCTAAAGTTGTTGTTGCAGATGCCCGTTCATCACCTGGTCAACTGGATCGAAAGCACCTGGTTACTTCAAAGGAGGTTCGGAACCTCCGTGTGAAGTACGGGATTGGCTTTAAAGAACAGAAAAACAAAAATGATCTCGTTAGTCTTAGAATGTGGATTGAACAGTTGAAAAGGTGCTCAGAGCCAGTTCTCCTGTACGCAGATGAAGGCTATCTGTGCCAGCAACAAATGGCTAATTTTGAGATGGCATTAATGAACACTGCCCAGCAAGAGCTGTTACTGGAGTCTGGTCCGCAGGCAGTGTGCATTGACTCGACACATGGCACTAATGGGTACAACCTCCAGCTGACGACACTAATGGTGATAGGAGCCAACGGTTCAGGCATTCCATGTGCATACCTCCTCTCCAAAAGCACATCAGAGAAAACAATGATTAGGTTTTTTGAAGCCATCAAGGAAAGGATTGATATGGCACTAAATCCCAAATCTTTCATGTCGGATGGCGCACAAGCATATGCCAATGCTTGGACTACAGTCATGGGAGCTCCTGGCAAACGTTTGCTCTGCATCTTCCATGTGTTCCGTAGCTGGATGGGGAACATCAACAAGGTCATTGGCTCCGAAAACAGAAAATCAGTAAGAAATGCACTGCATGCATTGATGCATTGCCCCGATAAGACAGAGTTCCAGACACTGTTGTCAAAATTCCTTGCAGCAAAATCTGAGTCTGGACTGACGACCTTTGTTGAGTACTTTGAAAGGACGTACTCTAACCACCCAGAACAGTGGGCGCTGTGCTACAGAGAGTGCACTGGCCTGACAACAAATAACCATATCGAGTCAATGCACAATGACCTCAAGCGTAATTACTTTGAAGGGAAGTACAACCAGAGGTTGGACAAGCTGTTGCTTGTATTATTTGAGCTCACACGTGACCGATTCATCAAACTGCTCATCTCCCAGGTTAAGGGCCAAAATGACCACCGCACAGCTGGTCAATTCAGGAAACACTGTGCTGGTGTAGAAATTGCTAACTCGGGAGGTGTTTCAAAATCGTCCGAAGGGGAGTGGACTGTGGCATCTCAATCCCAGATGTGTGTAAACTACAAAGTTGGCTTGAACACTGAATGTGAGCAGTGCACATATGCCTGTCGGGACTGCAGTGCCTGTGTCCATAGATTCTGGTGTGAATGCATGGATTTTTTTGTACATTTCAGAGTGTGCAAGCACATCCATGCTGTAGCTCATTGGGAGTTGTTGCAGAAAGGTGACTGTCACGATCAGGCCAATGAAGATTCAGAGGTTCCTCTGTCAACTGCCGATGACCATTCTGCTCTGCTGCACAATCCTCAAGCTCTGCTTAACAACATCCAAAGCAGCATGAGCCTTGAGGCGCTGAATTGTGATTGGGCTGCAGATATCCGTGCTGACATAGCTGTTATTGACCAAATTGTGGCTAACAGAATTATTGATATGGCAACAGCACAATCAGTTCGCAAAACCCTTGCAGGGGTCATGCGGGTTGTACAAGGAGCTCCTGTCAAGGATGTGTCAGTTTCTTCTGCCACTCCAGTCCAGGATGTGGCAGTTCCCTCTGTCACTCCTGCCAATAAAAATCTAGAAAAGCAGCCGAGATATTGGCACAAAAGCAAGCGTACCTCTAGCTGTACTTCTCTCCCCCAAAAAGGCCTGACGCCTTTGCAGCAGCATTATGTTAAACAGCAGCTGATGGAGGGTGGTGAAGTGCCAGTGATCCTCACTGGAAGTGGTCATGACTATATTGAGTAGTCCACTTACAGCACAGGCCACTTATTGAGCTATTTTTGAGCTGTAAACTGCGAACATTTACATAATAATTGGATGTTGGAGAGCCGTCAAGCTTCTAGTGCAATGTTTGGTGTACATTGCATAAAAGCACAACTTATTGCCTTTATATGTAATGCAATTGCTGTGTGAAATTTCAGAAGTCTGAAAAAGCATCACAGTGCAGTTTGGTGCCAACACCATTTGGCATTATGAGCTAATCTTTTATCGCTGTGTAAAAATATCACAGGAATTTGATCCCTGAATACAATTACTGGAGTTGCACAGAAATGTTCTGCATTAACAACAGGAACTTTATGCATGGACTTTTGTTCAATGCTTTTTGCAATAAGTGGTCTGTACTGTAACCACTTCCACCCATTCATTAATCGATGAAGTCATAGCTGGTGTTACACTGATATGGTGGCATTGTCTGGTGTGATGAACTGGTATCCTCCATATGGGACAAATGATGGTATGCAAGCTTTTGCAGTGGGTGGTAATTGCATGAATATTTTTCTTATTTCGTCACGGCAGGTAATGCCTCCATGAAATATAAGATCTGCATTGTCTTGCTGCAAGGTAAAAGGCAGAACAGCCTGTTTTTTTAGGTCCTGACTGTCGCTGTTTTAATTCATTTTGCCAAAAGTTGGCTCATGTTCATGGGATGGCACGTGCTTACAGGCAAGAGGTGTGTCCTTTGTCATGAACAGCTTGGGAGTTTAAGGCTTTCAGCCTAATTTGCTGGTAATGTCTGTCACCGTTTGAATTAAATTCGCCAAAAGTTAGCTCATGTTCATGGAATGGCACGTGCTTACAGGCAAGAGGTGTGTCCTTTGTCATGAGCAACTTGAAATTTAAGGCTTGCAGCCTGATTTGCAGTGATGACTGTCACTGTTTTAATTCATTTTGCCAAAGGTTGGTTCATGTTCATGGGATGGCACGTGCTTACAGGCAAGAGGTGTGTCCTTTGTCATGAACAGCTTGGGAGTTTAAGGCTTTCAGCCTAATTTGCTGGTAATGTCTGTCACCGTTTGAATTAAATTCGCCAAAAGTTAGCTCATGTTCATGGGATGGCACGTGCTTACAGGCAAGAGGTGTGTCCTTTGTCATGAGCAACTTGAAATTTAAGGCTTGCAGCCTGATTTGCAGTGATGACTGTCACTGTTTTAATTCATTTTGCCAAAGGTTGGTTCATGTTCATGGGATGGCACGTGCTTACAGGCAAGAGGTGTGTCCTTTGTCATGAACCACCTGAAGTTAAAGGCTTTGTCTTTGGTATTTTCACTTCTCTCAGATGTTGAAGTGTAATAGCTGTGACTACTATCTTGAATCTAAGTTACCTGGTGACAAACATTGCCTGCACACCTTACATGTATCGAGGCGCTTGGTTTTCTAAGAAGTGGTCATAGGGACTGTCAGCTGACATGTGGGTGAGGGATGAGCTAGGGCAAGCATGCTAAGTTCCTGTCATGCATCGGTGCTTTAAATGGAACATTTTTATCATTAGTGGGAGGTGCTACTCATTGGAATTAAAGTGCTGCATTAGCAACATGTTATATAAACATGGTTACTCTTACGTTTCATATCAGACAAGCAAAGAATATTTTGAGTTCTGTTATTAAAAGTCCAGATGCAGGCATAAACTAATCCTAGTAGGCAGAACGCTGCAAATAGCAGCACTTGGATATCAAACTCGTTTCAGCTGGCAGCCCAGAGAAACAGCACGATTGTTGCACGCTACACTGCGTATAAAGGAAATGTCATCCTTCCAGCTTGTGCATGCATTTGTTGCATCCTTTTCTTTTTGTGTGAGTGTGTGTGTGCGTACAAATATTTTTGTGGTAAGGTGCCTTCTGTGCTTCAAGTTGCAGAAGAATATGAGTGTTATAACATGCCACTTGCTTCTTCTATGCATGTACCATATACACTTGACTAAGGGCCCTGCACTCGTGTATGGGCCACTGTACCCACCTTGGGAGCCACTAATTTCGGGGGGAAAATAATTTGCAAAAAGCAACTGCACTTCACGCATGTGTAGACTTCCTTGTGTGGTATGCTACCCAGGGAGCTACCAGGTGATGACAGCTGTCTGCTGCCATCATTGTTGTCATCTTCCAGCGTGCACTGCTCTGCAGCTGTGTGCCATTTAACGCCGAAATTCAGAGCCGGTGGAAACGGCCGACCTTGAAATGATGCTGACTGCCTGCTTGTGGATTTTCAATTCCTGGTGTGTGGTGTCTCCAGACATTGTTTTAAAACTTCAGGAATTTCAATTGCAATGAATGCGTAAAGGTGCCTGCAACTGGACAGCAGATATAGCATCAGGCTTTAATGGTACAGTAAAGTAATTTTCCCGCAATATGGTTGAGAAATTGAGTGACGTGTAAGGGCCACACCCTGCCAAAATTGCGAAATGAAAGTGCGGACCCTAGTCGAGTGTATGCGGCATTTCTTCACTCGTTTCTGAGGTTTTATTTTTTAATGCTAGAGTATTAAAAGCCTCATTGGGAAAAAAAATGTATCAGTCATACAATTCGCCAATTAGCTGGAGGGAAGCGAGGTCACTTGTGGTAAAGGCACCAGTGCCTTCTAATGCTATTGCATTGATAACACGTGGCAATTGCGTGTCCCTGCAAATTTTTTTTTTGTGTGCATCTATGGTTTGCGTTTCTTAATGCAGTGTCTGTGGTTGCCTGAAGTAAACCACATCTTGAAATGTTGGCATGCGAAGACCTCAAATGGGGCACGTGCATTCTGGGGCATGTATGCATTCTCACGTTTTATATTGTCTGTTCACAGGTTTCAGCGTGAACTTCATCACACTTCTGGTTCACCTACATTTTGCCTGCCCGCAGTGCTATCACAATGCTTGGATATTGCACGGTTGCTCTTGGGGGAAACCTGCAAGCTGCCTGCATTGTAGCACTACAATTCTTTGCTCATGTTTATGCTAGTGTCCTATCGTGAAGTACCGCTAGTTTTTAAAGTGTGTGCAGCAGCACATATTTATTTTTTAAAATTGTGCATGTTCCTAATCTGCCTTGCGATGGCATATGCACCGCTTGAGGAGCAGTGTTTTTTTTTTCCCCCATCCAGCGTGCTCCTTCCTTTGATGTCAGTTTTGCAGACATACCATGATCTAAAATGTGACCTTCTGAATGTTTGTGATTTTTTATGCAGACTCTGAGGAGGTTGCTGGTCAGCACTGGTCCATGATGCTAACTGAAATACAGTTAAAGGGCTTGCTGTAGCGGCTCTGGCTGCTGACTGCAATGTGGTGCAATCAAACCCTGGCCACAGTTCGATGAAGGTGTGCCAACTCCTGTGTGCTGTGAGATGTCAGTGCACGTTAAGGAACATGTACATTCAGTCTAAATTAATCATCAGCCCTCCACTAGGGCGCTCTTTGTTGCCAATATCCAACTTTCGGGCATGAAACCCTGCGTGCCATACCACAGCAGTATGGCTGAGGGTCCAGTTGTCAGAACGTTGGAGATGGTTGTTTTGAAAATATTTAAAATTAATTACTAGCTCTATGAGTGCAGCTTTGCACAATGCCAATGATGACCCCTATGCCATGTCTCTTGTTACCACGGCACTGGGCTGAGGCTTCTAATATAAAAACATTTCAGTGCAGACACATCCAGCTGACAGTTTAGGACTATGCTTCTTGCTTGCGATGCCTTAAAGGTGAACTAAACAGGATTTCTTGCAGTCTCAGTGTGCATGTTGCGAACACTCTTACCAACACCCCAGCTCCTACATTTTACCTTGCGTCACCACGGAGAGCAGGAGTCAGCCAACATGGTTGCTATGGTAAAAAACGTGTGCAGTGGCTCTCAGCCAATTGTTTCAGCTTTGCTGTGCCGTTGGCAGAGTAATATGCATGCAGAGTGATCTTGGAAAATGTGTGGGCTGCTGCTCGGACTATGTACAGCTGCAACAGATGGTCGGGCACATCACCGCTGCAGCTGCAGATGAGAAAACATTGTCAGCTTGCTTCAGACTTACTTCAGTGATGTATTCTCTGAACAACAAATATGTCCCAGTTTTATCAGATTACTACTCACAAAATGCCCACAAACAGTAGTGGAAATTACATTGGAACAACAAATATGTACCAGTTTTATCAGATTACTACTCACAAAATGCCCGCAAACAGTAGTGGAAATTACATTGGGTATCTTAACGGATGTAGTATTTCAGTGGCCATCGCAGATTGATGAGGTCGAGTCTAGCAAAACCAAATAGTCCATGTGTATTTTACTTTACTTCCATAGGCCTGATTTGTGGCTATGTTGTCTGCAATTGAAAGTATTCATTCAAAGGAAATACACCCCCCCCCCCCCCTCAAAAAAAAAAAAAAAGTGAGGGCAAAGTTTTGCAAGAATGTTTTTTAGAGCGCCTTTATTGCTCGTGTTGGTTTTTTAACATCGATGCAGGCCTTGCTTGCAACTTTGCTGTAGCTCATTTGAGCATGTGCACATGCTGTTGAATAAAAAATTTTTAGATATTTTGTACGTCTTGTTGAAAGAGCTCCAACATGTGATTCCTCACATGCACAGCACTGATTGCGAGAGCACCTTGAACACAATGTTTCCAAAGAAGGCGCCATGCAGAGCACGCACTTGAGGGTTCAGTGTTTGTCTCGCATCGAGGTCGTTATTGCTTTTGTGGGTGCAGAGAGGAAGTTATGTGACCTAGGGCTCGGCACCTCATCACCTTTCGAACAAGACGAGAAATTCTTTGTCACAAACTTTATTTCAATGAAAGCGTGGTCGACATATTGCTCAGAGAATGAGATGCTGGCTGTTTGCTTTCACAAGGAATGAGAAGGAAGTGAACGCTAGCATATGCAATTTCAATGGAGCTGCAACGCAGAAGTGCCTGTGTGTTGTGGAAGTCAATCAGATATCTGCACGGCATGCAATCTAACCACACAGTTCCACAATGCAGGTTCTTTTAGCTTTTGTGCACTTTTGGGATCAAGGAGGCTTGCAGTTAAATTTAGTCAGGCAAAGTACAGCCTTTGTCAAAAGTATACAGCCCTAGGGGTCTGCTTCTAAGCCCTGCAGCGCGCCTCTTTCATAGTCATGGACCCTAACCTGCGAAGACAGGCGGAAATTGAGTCGGCCCTCCAAAGCTTAGGACTGTCAAATGTGCTAAAGAGTCCCGCTACACGACTTGGTAGCGAACCCTTTGGGCTGTATATTTTTGACAAAAATTGTACATGTGGCCAAAGCCCAGCCCTGGGTGTTTCAGCGAATATTTTCAATAGGATTTTTGTAGCCAGTTGTTAGTAATAACCTTTGTAGAATATTGAAAACGTGATTACCCTTGGCGCTGTGCCTTGACAAAATTTGGCTTTTTCAACCAGTTGGTACACTGGAGGGGTTGGTTTGGCTGCATGCTTTCGAAAGCACATGTATTTTTCCACGATGAAGCCAAAATTTGTAGAGCCAGAGCGGCGAGGGTAATCGCATTTTTGAAACTCTTAAAAGTTATATGACTATTACTAGCGACAGGCTTCAAATCTCGAACTGCAACTAACCGCCTAGCTCTACTAGTTAAAAAGTATTAAAAATTAGTTAACGAGCTTACCAATTAAGACGATTCAAAGGGTTTTTGGTGTCTGCCAACACTAATAATACTATGCTGCAAAAGCTATATTTTCACTCCAAAAAGCCTATTTTTGAAAGTGTTTTCTGAAACACCTGGTATATTTTATACACAGATGGGAAACCATCGTGTTAAGCAAAATACCACCTTGACAAAATTACTTTGCCTTGCCGTTGCATGCAGACAACCCACAAAGCCCGAATTCATGTATAATTCCAAAACTAAAGTTTAGCCTGCTCACGAAGCTGTGTGTGCAAAGAAACTGTTGTGCCTCTGGGCAAAAACTTCAGGCTTTGCTTGCCTGCAGAACTTGAAAAGCACACCTTAAGTCCGGCTTGCCCACAAAACTCTGCACAAGGACGCAATTCTTGTCCGGGCCAAAATCCAGATAGCTTGCACAACCTTCATGAGCAAGTTGTCCTGTTGAAAGCAAAGATTCAGGTTTCTTGGCTTGCCTCGTGGTGAGGAATTTGTTTGGTTTGGTTTGGTTTATGGGGTTTAACGTCCCAAAGCAACTCGGGCTATGAGGGACGCCATAGTGGAGGGCTCCGGAAATTTCGACCACCTGGGGTTCTTTAACGTGCAGTGACATCGCACAGCACACGGGCCTCTGGAATTTCGCCTCCATCAAAATGCGATCACTGCGGCCGGAATTGAACCCGCGTCTTTCGGGTCAGCAGCTGAACACCATAACCACTGAGCCACCGCGGCAGCTGGTGAGGAATTTGTATTAATGCTTGCAGCCTGTTCAATCGGCTGGGCGCCTAATTCCTAATGACGGCAGGAAACAAGACCACGTTTTCGCACTGGCACTCGATAGCATCTCTGCAAACCATTTACAATGTTCATTTGAGCCAGCAGGCCAGTGTGAAGTGTGCTGCACAAAACCAATGTGTTTTACCCTGGGATTACATCTTGGCACACGCATAAAATGACACTGATGATAAAGCAAATTGGCCTGTATGGACGGGCCAATCCCTGACCATCGTCCTGCTCCTCCATGGACATATGAGACAGTGCGGCCAATACAGCTGTGACAGGAAATCATCTTTTTAAGTGAACACAAGAAGCAACTACAACACGAGTGTCACAGGATGGATGGATCATAATGGCCTTACCCTTTGTACCAGGCGGTAGCTTTCGCCACCTAGCCTATACTTCCCCCATTGTTAATTTATTTTCCTTTTCCCTTTCGCTCTTACAATGTCTAGTCTGTCTATCCTTTTCCCCTCGAAATTCACCCCTCCCTTGATTTCCGCCACCAATCCTGCAACCTCCCCTTCGTCAATGTCACGCTTTTCCCATCCACTCGCCCGTCCTCCCCAGTAAATCCCAGCGCTATCTCTATGGATGTTGTTGCCCCCTCTGGGAGGGCAGAACCAAGTGCTCTATGGTCTCCGTTTCCGTTTTACAAGCAGAGCACGAAATATCCACTTCTTCAAATTTGGACCTATACGTTTTTGTTCTCAGAGTCCCTGTCCTAGCCTCAAAAAGCAGTGAACTGCCCCGTGAATTATCGAATAATCACTCTTTTTTGATGTCCTGCTTTCGTGCAATGATGCCAATGACGATGGTCACTTCTTTGTCTGTCCCAAAGTTCTCAAAATGAGTATTATTCATGTCAAGTTAGGCATTGACCAAAAAGCGCACTGTGTTGGATGCTAAATGTCCAATGCATCTTATTGCACATGTCCTTGCAGAGATGCTATCCGCATTAGGAAAAGTAACTGTTGGTTAAATGTTCAGGGAAACGCCAAGGTGGAGTAGATTGGAGTCGTAGTAGATTGGTAGTCGTAGTGCAGCACACGGGAACTGTGTGCTGCACTACGACTGATTTGCCAAGTCCACAGTGCAGACATATTATTCATGCTTGTTTCCTTCCAATGACTTCAACATCATGAGCAAGGCCATTGCAGCTGGAGCAGACAGATAACTGTTTTCCTTTGGCTTCTTTGGCTTTCCTTTCGGAAACTGCTATCAAGCAATGCACTTTGTCAGCTGTATTATTCAGTTATTAATGCTTAGTTCCAAACGCACAAGCAGCAAGTACTGGTGTCAGCAAAGGTTTGACTTTTGATGAACTAGTTCCTGTTCTCTGGGCCCCTTTCTGCATTTGAATCTATACAGCGAAAAGCCCCACTTTTTAAGAAACAACTTATGCTTAACCAGGTATTGCAGGGATTCTGGCAGCACTTTACACATTTCCGTGCACAGATATTAAAAAACAAAACAAAAACCAACGAATAGCAAAAAACAAAATACTCCGTACGACGAAACAAAGGCGACAAAAGTGCACAAGTCGCCGACGCAGGACACTCCTTCCAACTCACAGTGGCAATCAATGTCACAGGGAGCAAACTACAGGTGCCGACACAAGTTTTCGGAACACGCGAATATCAACAAAACGGCATCCACGAACTGACGGATGAACTCCGTGCTTTCCTTCGCGAACAACGAGGCACTTCTTAATGCCAGGCTGTGCCTCTACGTAGCGGGAAAATTGAGGCTTTTTGTGATTTCGGCGTTCCGAAAACTTTTTTGGGCACATGTACTTTTCTTTCCACTTGGGTGCCAACTTATGCCCCATCGAAGCCGCCTACGGCACAAGGACCGTGGCATGAGACGAGCATTCGCCACCGACGCACTCGCCTTACAATGATTTACTGAGAAAGAAAACAGCTACATGCATTTCAGGCGACCATGCTATCCTGTGAAAGAAAAGTGGCTGCCAAATTCCGATTCAGCGTCAGGAAAGTCTCCACGCAGACAAATCCGTCAGCTATTTTCGGCAGAAGCTGGCGCTGCTCTTGTAAACTGCATCGCTATCCTCCTCCTGTCACTCTTGCTCTGGAGGTAGCGATAAGGTAATCTAAAGTTTTCACGGGGAAAAAAAAAACTGACTGCTGCTGCTGCAAAAAAAAGCAACAGCGAGGCGCGATCGCTGTTCCGACCCAAACGTATTTATCTTTCCGGCCGCAAAAGGAAATACGTTCACAGGCGTGCAGGGAACCTTGTCTTGCAGTAACAACAGTCGATACTCGTCTCAGGTAAGAAGCGAGTTCGAATAAATTGAGAAAGAATGCGAACAGCTACTTACGCTCCAAAGAGTGAGACGTCCATCTTGGTAACGTTGTTTATGAAAGCGGTTTCTCATAAAGTCAACAGATGGCGCCACAGTGCAAACGCATTTTGTTATAAAACCGACAGGTGGCGCCACAGGGCATTATACTCGTGCTTGCAGTATTACTATGATGTGCCAACTGTTTTAATTTGTTCACAACAAAGCGCGGAATTTTCTCGGAACGTTTAAATGCGTAAACTCCCCATACGTGCCCTCCGCGCCTGAACGGGTATGCAAGGTTGTAAGAAGTGCATTCCATGTCGTAAATAGGATAAAAATACATGTCAACATAAATTGATTTTCAGCATCATATGCATCATTTCTGGCTTCCCACAAGGTATAATTGGTAAAATTACGCTAGTACCTGGACTACACCAGGTCCTGTCTCGTCCGCATGACCGTCCACCAGGTTTAATAAAAATGTTTTACTGAATGACGCAGCCATGTATTGCAAAATTAAGATCCCACAGCACTGAGCAGTGTGAAATTGCTCTCTTCATAAAGTTCCTGCCACTCAGTGCAGCAGTTCCTCGCCATTCATTGTGCATTGCAGCTCCAGGCTGAAGTGCAATGCGCAGACGAGTAAAAATAATGGTAACCATTAGCAACGAAAGAAGCATTGCACTGCTGTCACTTTTAACACATTTTTCAATGTATGCACTACTTTCAGTCACAAGCTGCACAGCAATGGGCCTTTGGTAATGTATTTAACAGCAGTGCCCATGTTAAATTTTCACATTCCTACAAGTAAGTAAAGCAGAGTACTTTTACACAAGACCTTTCAGAAGCACAAAGCAGACTTTGTCTGTAGTTGCTCACAGCTAGCACACCTCTGCAGTGGCTGATCACTGTGGAGTCTACAAAGTATCTCAAAATCACAACTGTTTATTTTCCAACTCCATGTAGCCCGGTTCCCCAGCAGCTGACAGCAGTCAGTAGTTCAGGGGCACTAGGAGGATTGCATGAAAATCAGCACAAAACACTGCCAGGACCTTGCACATGTGGTGAATGAATATCATTACAAATGGTAAGACCAGAGCACAGAGCAGAAAAGTAAAACAAACTGCAACAAAACATGAGAGAAGCCAACAGCCACAGAAACCAAGGAGCACAGGGGATTTTTTAAATTTATTTATTTATTTGTGGTGTTGATCAAGTAAGAATATTACTGAATATGTTGTCGCTTAAAGCTAATTGATTAGAAAAGCAGAAGAAAAAACAACCACATGCCGCCGGTGGGATCCAAACCCACGACCTCCGAATTACGCGTCCGGAGCTCTACCTCTCAGCTACGGCGGCGGCTGTCAAACCTTCTGCTTTCAGGGGTATTTATGTTTACAAATAACCTAACCTTGAGATTGTTCATCAGCGCCACCCACGTTCGTAAGCGGAGGACGTGGAACGTCCTGAGTTACCACTGGTGTGACGTAGAACGCTGATGAACAATACTATCTCAAGGTTAGGTTATTTGTAAACATAAATACCCCCGAAAGCAGAAGGTTTGACAGCCGCCGCCGTAGCTGAGAGGTAGAGCACCGGACGCGTAATTCGGAGGTCGTGGGTTTGGATCCCACCGGCGGCATGTGGTTGTTTTTTCTTCTGCTTTTCTAATCAATTAGCTTTAAGCGACAACATATTCAGTAATATTCTTACTTGATCAACACCACAAAAAAATAAATAAATTTAAAAATTCCTCTGTGTCCCTTGGTTTCTGTGGCTGTTGGCTTCTCTCATATTTATAACGAGCCCCTCATTCCCCTTCCCTTGCAACAAAACATGTAACTAGCAGTAAACTAAAATGAAAGGTACCTGGAAAAAGTACTGGGAGATGTGTAGTGATGGAAAAGGCAGCAAGGACCACGGCTTCACAACACAAAACATAGTCATGATTTCTTGACCACTACACACCACTGACATTTTCCACATCTGTACCTTTCAAATTCATTAAAGCATAAAAATCTAGGGCCTTTGGGCACAATGAACCTGCCATCTGATGCTGAATTATCACACACAATAACAGATGATGATGATAGTAAATTTTCATGGCGCAAGGGCATCTTGGTGGGAACAGCAGAAATAACAAAACGCGGACACAGAAAGGAACACACAGGACGTAGACGTATCAACTCGCTCAGTTTTCTACTCTTTATAAAGCAAGGGCATCTGCGGCCAAAGAGTGCCATGGCACAAGGTATTTTCCGTTTGCTCAAGGTGGCGTCAGAGTCATTCCCCAAGAATTTCACCCTGATTAAGCCAAGCACCAGGCCAGGGGAAGCTTGAACCCATTGTATTATCGGTGGGTACCCGGCAGCACAGCGCATCGAACCCTGCACCTCCCGCATGGAAGGCAGATGCTGAACCACTAGGCCACTGCTGCAGTACAATAAAAGAATCATAACTATGGAAATTCAGCACTAGTAGTGCAGTTACAGACATGGAAGCATATGTATGCAAGATGTGCATGGGTGTAATCCCTATGTGGCAGAGGTCGAGACCCTGAAAAAGTGACCAGTTTCTCGATGTCGTCGATTCAGCTACTTTCAAAAGGCATACCTGCCAATGGCACTGTAAATGCGTACTAACTGTATGCCAATTCTGACTCGGGTGCCGACATCACTGATGTCGTAGGGGGATGTTGTTTTGAAACCGGAAGGCCTCAAGACAGCCGAAGGACTCAAGGGGTGAACAGAGGGAACAGAGGAAATTCGCTCTACATGCGTAGAGCAAATTCTATGCCACTATTACGTGCAAAGAAAATTGGTTGTTCCAGATGATCATGTCATGAAAGCTCCAAGGACTCTCCTATTGGGACAGGAGTTCTGGTAGTTAAAGAGCTGGCCATCACGCACTTTTTGGTCATCAGACACAAACACAACAATGCAAAAATGTTCCCAGGACTGCTTAGGAACTATGTGTGGAAAGTATACAGGTTGGTCTGAAAAGAAGGTGACCTCATGCAGAGTTTTGTTGCAAATGATAAGGAGCTCCGCTGCCTCAGAGCTCGGGGCTTATTATAAAAGCAGACAGTCATACATACTGGTGCGCACCAATTGTTCCCATGCAAAAACCACCAGAAGACATATGGCTCTGCATAAACCTGACCGAACTAAACCAGTTAATTCAAAGAGAATTACACGTCCTTCATTCAAGTTGCCAAGTAGCGAACTATCTCTCCAAGCTTGATGCCAACTTTGGTTTCTACCAGATAAAGCTAAGTTCTGACAGCCAGGAGTTTACTGCCTTCCATGTCCATGCCTTCCATACCAACAGAATGGGCTGACATATCAGAGACTGCCGGTTACGTGTCAACGGGCCTGTAGCCAACTGGCAATCCTCTTTAACTTGAGAAGCAATAACCACACAGAATCAAGGTCAACACCCTTGCAACTCCCATGAACAAGTGCCTTTAGCAGCATGGCATCTACTGCTTTCATATTTCTTCCCTGCATAAATTAACTTGACAGAACTCTTGACCAATAAACTTGACAGAACTTGACTTTTCACCATTACTGAGACCAGTCGTGCAGAAGGCATCAACTCAAGACTCTTAAAGCAGTCATGATATTGTTACATTGCCGTTGGGGCTCATAACCGAAAGGCTTTAATGGGGGTTGACCTGGACGGCACCGGAGAGCAAGCCAGGAGCACAGCACCCAGAGGAGGCCGGGACCGAGCTTCTGCTTCTTTCGCTCGCTGGGGCACGAGACTTGCGAAGAGCAGCCGCCCAGCGGCTGCCTGTAGAGACGCGGCAATATGGTCTACTAACAAGTCGTGCTTTTACATTGCAGCTACTAGCCATGACGTTATTATGCATACTTAAAAAAGAAGTAGGGCCCTGCGTACGCATTTCAGATAAAACAGCCATATTTAAGCAGCCTGAGTGATGTCATAAACTGACAGCGCCATCGTCTACTGTAAAACTGCTGTGCACACGGCCAGTGAGGTGAGATGCTGCTCGCTTCTTATGCAGTGGCTTCTTGTTCTATCTAAGAACTGTTTCTCGTCGTTGTACTCTCTGTTGCACTCTCAGATGTCCATGCAATCCTAACATTCATCAGAAGGTGCTGGATTACTGGAGAGTATAGCCAAGAGCACTGCAACAGGAAACAATTCTTCAGTGTCACTGAAAAGCCACTGCACAACAGACGAGTTACAGCTCGTACTTTCTGAAATGACGATGAGATGGTGAGTTCTCCATCTCAAAAGACGAAGGAGACGCGACAATGACTACTGCATGCCAGACAATGTCATCAGGGAGGCCAAATTCACTTACAAGGTTTAGGTTAGGATTCAGGTTAGGATTCAATGAACTGATAGAACAGTTCAATGAACTGTTAGCAGTTCAAAGAGCTGTTCTAACAGTTCACTGAAACAGTTCAAAGAACTGTTAGAACCCAAACCTGAATCCTTCACATTCTCCACGGTGGTGTCCCTTGGCCCGACATGAAACACAAAACGGTGCTTGGAACCGGGCTGCAGCTTCCTCAGTCCTGCCACGATGCTCAGAGCCAAAGAGGGCGGCCACTCCTCGGCTCAAAACAAAAGCCAGAGCTTGTATGCCGCGAACACGGCACACATGGTACCGGTCCACGGCAAGCATTTCCAGGTTTGGCTCTCGTTGAGCAGTCAGGAAGAGGTGCTAGAAAAACAGGCATAACTTTGATCACGTGGGGTGTACAGGCCATTACCATTCAACACTATTCACCTGTACATATATTTTGTACGAGCTGTGCAATTTTTTAAGGCAAGAGGCATACAGAAAAATGGCAAGGTTTTTCAGGCCACTGGCACACACCTGTCATGCATCAGTAGCCAGAGACAAAGCAGGTGCAGTTTCATCACGTGCAAATGAAAAGAGGAAGTTCATTGAAAGAATTATTCCAAATAGTAACTGTGTGGGTGCAAAACTAGAGGGCGCAATCTTTCACCCGTACAATGGCTTATAAAGACTGCTCATGCATGCAGCTGCAGACATAAGAATGTGAACAGAGTTGAAATGAACACCAAGGTCAAAGTGAAGTATGCCTATATCGACTGATTACTGTGTTCTAGTAATAGCAAAACAGCAACTTTGACTGAATAGACCTTTCATAAGGTGGAAATGGCCAAGAAACTAAATACAGCTGTCACTGCCACAGGCCATTTCCACCTGCCAACTACAATGATATCAATCCTTGCATTTTATATCTTCTTCAGGCACTGTGTGCACATATGCAAACGTGACCGCAACACTATCAAATCTCGCCTATACAAGCAAAAATTTCCACAAACATGGAGGATGTAATTAAATGCGCTAAAGTCATTTGAGTAGAGAGATACCTCGACATGTATACGAAACAAATGCCGGATTCATTTATTTTCTTAATGGATGCCTCTGGTTACAGTAGCCCTGCGGCTTTTCTGGCGGGTGGCAATTTTCGTTTGCTGGTTTTGCAAGCATAAATGCTATAACATGCTTTAAATGCATCGATTTGTTTACATAATCAGAGCTACGTTTACTTCTAGTATATGTGAAAGCAAGCAAGCATGGAGTGGTGCCACAGCACATTCACAAAACCAAACAGGTTGCACATGGAGTGATCTGCAGGCAAACTGATGTTGACTTTATTCTCGGTACACAAGGGCCTGATATCAGAACAACACGTGCCTAGAGGAGGCAGCGCGACTATTCACACTCAGCTCAGGGTCAGCTCAAGCCTGCTGTTCGCTAGAAATGGCACTGGCTGCCAACAACAGTCTCCGCCGCGACTATTCTATGCCACAAACTGCTTCGCAGACTGTGTCAACTATTGAGGAAGTGCAGTTTTGGGGCATCCCACATCCTTTGTTTTTGATCAGCCTCACAACACCGAATTTGCTTGTGTTTGTCCTGCTTCAAAATATGTAAAGCGTAATGAGGTCCCACAACAACAAAGTTCACTAAGGAGTGCATGAACGGCTGCTAACTGATTTGAAATAATCATTTTTCCCCACAATATTCCCCACAGCATTGTAATTATTTTAGTACCTTGATTAAACCTTCTGTAAAAGAAATTTAAACATCCAGCTCCAGATTACCACTGAATGCACCCCATATCTGCGTGCAGAAAGGAAGCGAAAGTGTCAGAAGTGCTCCTGGAAATGAAGGTTAGGTGCGCAATACTGCCGCGAAGAAGCAGAGGTATGTAAAAATAATGACATGTATGGCGACTAGAATCGAGTGGCTATCAGATGATTTCTAGGACAAGCAACATAAAACAAAAACGACAAGAACAACTCTGAAAAAGTCATGCAAGCTGTTCAGCTTCATTGCTGTCTGCTGGCAGTACACTGCATTGGTAGATCTGCAACACTGCCTCAAGATTAACGTGAACTATCCTAGGCTATACATAGCTTGGACATGACGTCAAGTCATTGAGATCACTGCTACGGCGGCCGTGTTTACGAATTACTTGGCTGCTACGCATGCTTCAAGACATGGATAAACAGATGCATTTTGTGCTGCAACCAGCTCCTTTGCTCTCTGTGCGTGGAAATTCCTTCTTTTCTGAATGCACAGCCCTTTCACAAGGGCTAAAAATTGCGACTGATCGTGTCAGTGCACGTTCAATGCGAGGAAAAGGTTCGACAGTGCAAGAAAATCGGTCCCTCAGGACTGGAAGCAAAGAAGTGCGCAGGCGCTAGCCTGTTTGCAGACATTAAATACACACATTGTCAGCTACTTTGCGACTGTCGATTGAAAGTACACAAATCACCGTAATCGCACAATTCCTATGTTAGTACGTAGGTGAGAGCTTGTCAGTAATGCAAGCGTAAGGAAGGCGAAGTTCTACTTTAGAGGTCAGTGGAAAACTTTCTTTACTTTTAGGCTCTTTCAGCTGGGTTAGCTCATCTCGAGGTGTCAATGTTGCACTGCCAGTAAATGTCAGTTCCTTTTTTTGGCGCAAAAAAAAACAGACAGTTCACACAAACATGTATTTTTGCCGTCAGCTGTGGGCGGGATGAAAAAATATCAGCGCATGGCTAGGGTGCCTTGATATTGTTGCGGGAAAGGATATATTTACAGTTACTTGCACAAGCAAAGGGAACAGCTGCGAGGAGCACAGAGAACACAGCCAGAACTTCGTTGTCGTCTTCGCCTCCTCCCACTCATTCCATCGCTCATTGTCATTGTCTGCCTGCTTCAATATAGAACAATGCATCAAGGCACCTTACGCATGGCTTAATCGGCGTCCCTGCTACATTGGCCTTCGCATGCTGTTTCTGCATGGGCCTCAGCTTGCCTCTTCTCACTGTGTATTGTCTCACTGTGTGCTCGCGTTGTGCGAAATCTTCATGCTTGGCACCAAGCATGAAGCAATGGGGTCCAGTCAAGCTTTGTCTCCTCAAGCTACTTAGGTGGTCAACATATCAACAGAAAACATCCGGTTAACCACTGGCACTTTCCTTGCTTCACCACTGTCACATACTCGACAGTCTTAATTGCGAATTTACCTGTTATGAAGAATGCACCCCATACTTGATGGTAGTGGTTCTCGTGGTCAAAGTTGGCACGTTAAATGCGCGCCACACGCAAGCTCTGTCGCCCTGTTCAGTGCGCCTTCGCTTGGTCACACAGCGAGAAAATTTCTGTTCGTCGGGTGTTTCCTACCGCAGCTACTGCTGCGCTTCGACTGCCGAAATATTGCGTGCTGCTGTGCTGAAATGATGCGGAATGCATACTGCAGGAGCTAGTGGTTCCTAAACATGGTGGAAGCATATCCTAGAATTCTTTTCACTGACGTCAGTGCAAGCTATGCATAAGTAGTACAGGACAATTCTGGAATGTAAAACACGCTTACGTCAACATTCAGAATTGTGGCACCTAGCCTGGAAAGGCGCCGCACCAGAAGCTTGTTGAGGTGAAGGCGGTCAGCTTCCTTCTGACGCCCCAGTTCGTCTCCTCGGGGCACTATTTTGAAGATGAAAATGTGGCTAGCATACTGTTTTACTTCAGCCACAATCTCCTGCATAGAAAATATTGGATCATGAGCAGTGAACAACAATGCTTTGTTTTTGCAAGACTATTTTTACATCGGGAATGCAGAAGAATGCAAAGTGCAAGCACGAGTTTCCCACATCTGCCTCTTCAGCACTTTCCATCATCAATGACATGCACAGACTAACAGCACCCAGCTTTATTTGAAAGTTCTATATAGAGCGGGGCCTACAGTTTCAAAGACATGTATGACACTAAGCTGCATTTCCACGGCATTGCGAAAACAAGCTCCCGAATTGCGGGTCACCAAACAACACAAGCATACGTGAAAAATGAGCTGCTCCAGAAGGAGAAAGGTTAGCCCCATCTGCACACTGTAGCAACTAGTAAACCAAGTACAATCGCGGACAAAATGTGTACTTGGCTTTAGGAATTGTATCCCCTGTCGTCGATTTCGAACAGCAAGGCAGCATGCCCCTAACCACAAAAGAGATCCCACACACTACCCAGTGCTTCACTTCCAGACTACAAAACGCGGCGCACCATGACGAACATCAGTAAAAGTGGCTTACCTCGAGGCGTGCAACGATCGTTGACACTGCATCGCTATTTCGACCGAACAAATCGTTTCCGCCCACGTACACAGAAATAAAATCTAATTTAGGCCGAAGGTGAAGTCCCCGAACCAGATCCGGCAGCGTCTCCGTCGTGGCTCCACCAAAGCTAAAGCTGACGACGTTCACCGTATTTTGCAGCGGGATCCGGACTCTTTCGAGAAACTTCACCTGGCTGTCGCCAACGACAACTCCGCGCACGCTGCCCGTCATGTTGAGCGTCCCGCTGCGCTGACGACAAAGGCAAAAGCGGAAAAAGGGCAAACGAAAAATCCTGGGGACAGGTTAGGCCCAACTAGGGACATCTGTGTCTTCTTTTAGGTACTTTCAAAACACATGCAGTTCAATGCAACAGGGAAACCTAGGGACAACCTCACATTCCTATTGCCGGCGGATTTTAGTCTCGTGCCTGCAAGCTGGTAGGCCGGCCCTACAGAGAAGCGCGCCTCTGCCTTCGTGACGCTTGTACGACCTCGGTGCACATCAAAACCGTCACGACAACCTAATCTTCGCTCGGGTAGTTGTATTACATTGCGAATAGCAGTGTAGACTATCGAGCGCGAGTACAGGAGGCGCGGCCAAAACAGACGAAACTCTCGAAACCGCGCGAACAACGTCATTCCCGAGAGTTTTCGCTTCAAACGAGAATCTAACGAGAAGGCGACCCGCTGGTCGCGCTTGCAAATGTAAACAACGGTGTTGTCGAGCTGCTACTTGGTCGCAAGCGACTGCGAGTCGCACGCCCTTTGCTCACTCAAGGTTAGGTTATTTGCTCAAGGTTAGGTTATTTGTAAAGCATAAATACCCCCGAAAGCAGAAGATTTGACAGCCGTCGCCGTAGCTCAGAGGTAGAGCACCGGACGCGTAATTCGGATCCCTCCTGCGGCACGTGGTTTTTCTTCTGCTTTTCTAATCAATTAACTTTAAGCGACAACATATTCAGCAACATTCTTACTTGATCAACACCACAAAATAAATAAATTAAAGAAAAATCCCCTCTGCCCCTTGGTTTCTGTGGCTGTTGGCGTCTCTCATATTATAACGAGCCCCTCATTCCCCTTCCCTTGTTTGCTTAATTACTTAGTGAGGGCCTCGGTTCTGGCAGCCTTGAAGCCATAGGAAGCATAAGAGGGTTCTCACACAGTTTCCACCCTCGCCGTTCGATGGCGTTCTACGTCACACCAGCGGTAACTAAGGACGTTCCACGTCCGCCGCTTACGAACGTGGGTGGCGCTGATGAACACTCTCAAGGTTAGGTTATTTGTAAAACATAAATACCCCCGAAAGCAGAAGATTTGACAGCCGTCGCCGTAGCTCAGAGGTAGAGCACCGGACGCGTAATTCGGAGGTCGTAGGTTCGGATCCCACCGGCGGCATGTGGTTGTTTCTTCAGCTTTTCTAATCAATTAACTTTAAGCGACAACATATTCAGCAATATTCTTACTTGATCAAC
Source organism: Amblyomma mixtum (assembly GCF_055824585.1). Taxonomy (NCBI): domain Eukaryota; kingdom Metazoa; phylum Arthropoda; class Arachnida; order Ixodida; family Ixodidae; genus Amblyomma; species Amblyomma mixtum. Next base: position 191,470,737 of record NC_143016.1, on the reverse strand, counting down.
ACCACAAAATAAATAAATAAATAAATAAATAAATAAATTAAAAAAAAATCCCCTCTGCCCCTTGGTTTCTGTGGCTGTTGGCGTCTCTCATACAATACGTAAATCATTAGGAGCGTATCCCTGCGCATGCCGTACCTGTGACTGCATAACCTCCGTAACATGCCTGCGGCACGAGTCCCTTTTACAGCAACATGGTCAATGTGAGGCCGCCAGATGAGTTTGTCGTCATAAATGACGCCCAGGTATTTTAGGGATTGAGTTCGAGGTATTGGTTGAAATTTGCATGAAAGAGAGAGCACGACAGGATCCTGTACAGGAAAAACAAGGACGGCACACTTGTTAACATTTAATGTGAGGTGCACACTGCTCAACCAGTGCTCAAGAGAACTCAAATATGATTGCAACTGATCATCGAGGGAATGTATATCAATCGCAGCCGCAAAAAATGCCGTCGTCCGCATAGACGTAAGTGCGAACATGGTGGTGGAGACAGGAATGGAGTTCAGAAGAATATTGAAAGCACAGGCGAAAGGACAGCTCCCTGCGGGACACCTCTCGTCTGTTTGTACCTCTCGGATTTTACCCCATTATGGACGCAGAAGAATTCCCTGTTATAGAGAAACGCAGATATCCAAGCAACTAAATATTCTGGAAACTGGAGGGACTGTAACCTGTGTAATAGGATGGAATGCTCTACACTGTCATAAGCTTCAGAGACGTCGAGCGTAACCAAAGCAGCATACAGGCGTTGACGACGAGCTAGAAGAATACGACTCTCAAGATCTACATGTGCATTCCATATCGAACATCGCGGCCGGAAGCCGAGTTGACACGGGCTGAGAATAGTTCTGCGGTCCACAAAGGCAGAAACCCGCATAAGTAACACCCTTTCTATTAATTTTACCACGTTTGACGTTAGAGAAATAGGCCTAATATTTTCTAATTCATAGCCTCCACCCTGGTTTTTAAGTGAAGGGATCACCTTGGCCAGCTGCCACTCAGAAGGGATCCAAGCGTGTTTGATAGAATAGTTGACCAGGTGTAACAAAGAGTCCGGAGACGCCTCAAATAGAATCTTGAGCATCTTTGAAGTAACACCATCAGGACCGGGAGCAGAAGCTGGTAATCTTTGAACAACTTGAGAAAGCTCCGAAAGAGTGACTTTAGTGAAATAATTATCTGCCGTCCTTTGCGCAAACAACATGAGACGTATAGAAAATAGAGACGAGAACCGCTTATGCAAGCCCGCGGCAATTGATTCAACCACCTCGATAGCTTCCTTTGGTGACATAACTAATGACTGTAAATCACGAGAAGGTAGGACCTGTTTTCTGGACCGTAAAAAGCCAAATAATGCCCGTCGGTTGCCTGACTTTGAAAGAAAATCAAAATGTTTAGAGTCATATTTCTCTTTCGTCTTGAATAAACAGCGCGAACGAAGACGAGCACAAAAGACAAGAAAACGGACGACACTGCGCTGACTAACAACTGAGGGTTTATTGCTGATCACACAAGTATAAATACATAGATGTCGGCAGAGAGGGAAAGGTTTACAAGTGCAAAAAAACAAAAAAAGACAAAACATACATGTGACAACAGCAACAGAAGCTCGCTAGAAATCAGCGGAGATTATCAGCCCCCAGGAGTGACAGCTCTTTTTGCAGTAGTGTTAGCGAAGGAGTGCTTATACATGCATTTCCCTGCTTGAATATGTTGTAGGCCTCGATAATTTCCCTCGCAGTTTTTTCCCGATTTTTGGCAATGACCTTGGTTTCATGATATAGCGGTACGCACTGTTTTTTCTCTGTCTTTGCCCATTCACAATCCCGGCAATGAATGCCGAGGTGACCGGAAACTACTTTTGAGACTTTGTAGCTGTGTTCGCTCAGCCTTTTATTGATACATCGTCCCGTCTGTCCAACGTACTGCCCTCCACAGGGCAGAGGGATGTTGTAAACAACCCCCTTATCACAAGGGACGAAGCGTGACTGGTGCTTAGTTGTGCACTTCGCCACTTTTCCTTTGATCTCATTAACAGATCGGCACAAACCAGCCAGACGATCAGGCGCGGAAAACACAACGTCGACACCTGCTTTTTTCCCCACTTTTTTCAGGGAGTGTGAAATTCCATGTAGATATGGAATCACAGCGACACGTTTGCGGTTGTTGTCCTATTCCTGGCCGTCTCGTGTAGCTGGTTCTGACTTGCTCTTCTTTAGGGCCGACTCAGCTACTGACGTGATAAGTTCTAGGGGGTACCCTGCCGAGAGCAACCTTTTTACCTGGTGTGAAACGCTGGAGTGCAGCCTGTGGTGGCAGGATTTTGTTAATGAGCTGTTCAAACAGGACCCTATGATACGTACCCCTCTCAATGAGCTTGTAATGGCAAGAACCATAGGGAAGAAGGGGCTTGCTACCTCGGTTGTTACCTCTCTTTCGCACGAGAAACTGTGCGTTTAAAGGTGGCTGCTATGAATTTATAATCTTTCCAGTTATTTGGGCATTGGTTATAAAGAAGCTTTTTCCATGCTGCCTTCCTCCGCCTGTAATCCCTCGTACAGTCCGCGTTCCACCAATGATTAGAGGAATTCCCATTTGAGGGCCGCACCAGGAACTCCGACTTTTTCCGGCAATCCTCTAAAGCCAGGCATATGCTTGTTGACTGGTGATCTTCGGCGATGTTAGAAACTGACGCGAGGGCAGAGCGCAACATCGTCTCAAATTTGTCATAATTTACATGCGTCCGCAACGGACGAGCCGCAGGTGTTACACGACATATGATATCGAAACGAGCAGGTATATGGTCACTTGAGGAGCCGCAATCAACAGTCGACCAATTCATTATGCCAATTCCAGGACTGGTGAATGTAAGATCTAAAACAGATTTAGACTGAGCGCAAAGGTAAGTGGCTGATAAAGAATTTGAACACGTAAGGCTGTTATCAGAAACCCAGTCCCAAAGGCGCTTCCCACATAGATTTGTGCGGTAGCCCCAAGGTGTGAATTGAAATCGTCAGCCATGAGAACTGCGTTTCCACAGCTAGCGAGAAGCGAATCTGGCGGTCTAGTATCCTGGACTCCATAGGGGAAATAAAAATTTACTAAGGAAAATGGGGAGCACCCAGGAAGAAGAGTCTAATGCCAAAATCTCACAGTCAGGGGACATTAGCTGAAAAGATACCTTAGCCTTGTGGCAAAGTTTTGAAGAAACTAACGTTAGCAAACCCCCTCCTCGTGACTGGCGATCTAGACGAAATCAACGATAATTTTTAAAGTGAAAATGTTTGTCGGCTGAAAGCCACGTTTCTTGAAGAATAATGACATCCGGATTAAGCTGGGAAGAAATACAGTGTAAATCTGTTGAAGCTGTAAGAATAGAGCGACAGTTCCACTGCAAAACTCGCAACGACGCTATGGTTTCGAAAGCAGAGCAGCAGCAAACTGCCTGCTCTAAAATGGTATCCTTCGGCATATTGCCAAGCTGCTTCTTCGTTGATTTGGATTGTGAACGAGGAGAAGTAGATGAAGGAGATATCGGGGACCCGCTACGCTTTAGGACCCGCACATCAGGCTCCATCATCTCGGAATTGGAGATAACTCCAGCGTCACTGGAAGTACCCGAAGTAAGAACAGTGTCGGGTGCAGAAGTTTGTTCCTGGGGCTGAGATGTTGCAGATAGAGAAGAACGGACAAGAGCAGGGGTAATTACATTCGATAGAGAAGCCAAACTGGCCTGCACAGCATTAGTGAGCTGGGAAGCGAGGACATTGGTGAGGCATTCCGAAACACTTGCAGCAATTTTCTCTACCATTTTTGTCATGGACGCTTCCACAGCAGACGCAATTGCCTGAGTCAGCGATGAATCTAATATCATTCCCTGACGAGCGGTCACCCCTGCATACCCGTAGGCCCTGTAATGATCGGAGGCTCAGACAGCGGAGAACGGCGAGACCGTCAGGCGCCATCAGGTATGCGGCCAAAAGCGCTGCTGTTTCTCGGAGAAGACGCAAGGAAACGCTGGCCTGGGGGCGGCTTCTGGCGGCGGCGTTGGCGTGGACAAAAGCTCTAATCCCCTTCGCCGGCGATGCTGAATGCGGCTCTGGTGACTGGCAGCGGAAACAGGCGAGCCAGTCCGGCGTCATCAGGCTACTGCGCTGCTGTTCGGGGGAGACAAAAGAGAGACTGCGTGGGGCAGCTACTGGCGACGGCGTACACAAAGGCGTCTAATCCCCTTCGCCGGGAAGGCTGAGCGCGGTGTTTCTCCCGGACTGCCCGTGGACTGACCGACGAGACCCAGTGGCGACGACGGCGGGGCACGGCGCCGCGGATGGGCGACACGGCTGATTTATCCCTTCCACCGAACTGAAGAGGTCACCGGTGTGAGCGGTCAGCGCTCGCGTCCCCATCGATCAGGATCGTCACTCAGCAGCGAACGACCTTTTGGGCCTGGTCAAACAGTTCGCGACTGAGAGACGCCAAGTTCCTCCTTGCCCGTGTGTGTGTGTGTGTCTGTGCGGTGTGCGCGGCCACGTGGGGAGGGCGGAGCCTAAGAAGACGCTGGCAGCCCATTGGACGCTCAACCAGAGATCATATTCCCTAGCTGGGTGCCTGGGGAATGTGAACTGCATTTAAGGAGCAATCAGTGGGGTGCCAGAAGATCCTCCCCCATTTTCTGACTTTGGTCTCCTTGCTACTGTACAAAATGTAAAATAAACCTTCAAGCTTGCTATTCCTCCCGAAGGCTTACCTCCGTAGTCTGTCTGCTTCGCCCTAATGCGGTGAAGACCCTGGTCCCGACCACCCCGATCACATCAGCCCGTTCCTTAATTTCCAGTATAGCTTCTCGGCGCGAACATCGTTTCCGGTCTATAACCTCCAAGATCTGAATCTCCTGCGCACGAGAGGGGCAGTTGGAAGAATTAGCAGCGTGGGCGCCACCGCAAAGGCAGCGCTTCTCGTTCTGCTCAGAGCAAGTGCCCGTAGCATGATCTTCTCCACAGCTACAACAGCGCAAGGTGGATTTGCAACCGCCGGCGCTATGGCCATAGCGCCAGCAGTTAGTGCACTGCAGAGGCCTAGACGACAACTGGTCAACCCGAAAAATTAGAGGCCAGGCCTTTATTTCACTGAGGCAAGACGTGCCGGCAAAGGTGGCAATTACCGACTCAGTGGGCACCCGCATGTTGCCATTGATTGATTGATTGAAAACATCTTTATTTATTCAGTATTTTCAGAACATGTGGGTGGGCCGCCTAGTCCGGTAGTCCATTGGCTGCTGCTGCTGCGGTGGCCCTCCCCACCAGCCAGTGCTGACGGTCAGGATCATCGCTGAGCAGAATAGCCTCCCACTGCTCCTCCGAGGGGTTGGGAATGGGGTCAAGTAAGGGATTAAATTGGCATGCCCACACCATATGGTAGAGGTTAGCTACCTCTCCACAGTGTGGGCACTGCGGAGAGTATAGTGTAGGGTACCACAGGTGTAATTTAGCTGGTGTTGGGTATGTGTTGGTTTGTAGTCTCCTAAGGGTGTTCTCTTCTAACTTATTGAGGGATTTGTGTGGTGTTGGGTACTCCTTTCTGGCTGTTCTGTACGGCGCGAGATTGTCAGTATACACTGCTAAACCTATCAGGTCACGGCACCCTTCATGGTCATCAGGGGGAGACGCCCGGTATAGAAGAGCTCGGGCATGCCTGTGAGCGGCTTCGTTTCCTCCTGGTAGTTCCAGGTGACCGGGAAACCAGATGAGGCTTGGTTGGGTGGATGCTTAGTCAGCAATGACAACCCTGACTTATGAATTAATCCGGAATTGTAGTTGCGACAGGCGTTCTGGGAATCAGTGAGCACAACGGCGTTGGGGTTATATGCTACAGCTAATGCAATAGCTGCCTCCTCTGCGTGAGTGGGGTTAGATGTTTTCACCGAGGCGCAGTTCACCATCGACCCTGAAGGCGTTGAGACTACAATAGTCATGACTCCATTCTGTGGTCCTGCTGCGTCCACGTAAAGGGTGTTAGTCTGCTTGTCCCATTTCTTCTGCAGGGCTTCCCCTCTTGCCTTCCTCCTCTCGATGTTATATGCGGGATGCATATTCCGCGGAATGGGGTGCACGTTGATGCGTGTTCTTACATCGCGTGGGACCTCTTCCCTTTGGTCAATTGTATACGGCTGATTAACATGGATCTTCTCGAGCAGTTCTCTGCCGGGTGTTGTGAGTGCGAGCCTATTGAGTTGTGAGAGCCATTGTGCTTCCCACATCTCTTTGAGGGTATTATGTATTACTAGAGCCATGAGCTTGGCCGTTGGCGTGGAGTTCGGTAGCCCCAGTGCCGTCTTGTAGGCTTTCCTGATGAGTGTCTCCAACTTTTCAATTTCCGACCTGGAGAGGTTAAGGAATGCCGTCCCGTACATTATCCGCGAGATCACGAAAGCTTGCACTAAGCGGATGGTGTCCCTTTCCTTCATGCCATGGTGTTTATTTCTGATACGATGTATCATCCGGAGGATTTGCTCGGTGGATGTTGTAAGCTTCTTCATTGTGGTGGTGTTATGTCGCCCCTGCGGGATATACTGCCCTAGGATCTTGATCTCCGTGGGTTTCTGTACTGGGTGGCCCTCTATATACACCGAGATGTTCTGCGCTAGGGGTGTCCTCGGGTTCTTCAGAATTAGCAACTCGGACTTTTCCGGCGCACACTGGAGGCCTCTCGCTCTGGCGTACCGGGCCACCGTGTCCGCTGCTGCTTGAAGACGCTCCTCGATCTCGGCGTCACTCCCCGAGTTGCACCAGACAGTGATATCATCCGCATACAATGTGTGTTTGATGCCGGGAATTTCGGAAAGAAGGCCTGGTAGATCTTTCATAGCCAAGTTGAACAAGAGGGGTGACAGTACCGCCCCTTGCGGAGTTCCCCTCGGGCCTAGAGTGATGGGATCTGATTTTATTCCACCGAAGTTTATAGTGGCTTGCCTGGCTGATAAGAAGTTTTTGATATAGTTGTAGGTTCTTGCGCCACAGTTGGTATCGGCGAGGCTTTGCAGGATATTTTTATGTAGAACGTTATCGAACGCTCCTTTCAAATCTAGTGCCAGGATGGCCCTTGTCTGTGACTTGGGAGGTGTCTCAAGGAGGTCTTTGTACAAATACAATAGGGCGTCCTGTGTTGATAGGTGAGGGCGAAAGCCGAATTGAGTGTTAGGTAGGAGGTTGTTATCTTCTAAGTATCTACTCAGTCTCGTGTTGATGACCCTCTCTATGAGTTTCCCCAAACACGAGGTCAGCGATATCGGCCTTAGATTATCCAGTTTAAGGGGTTTGTTCGGCTTCGGAATGAACCGAACCTCGGCTGTCTTCCAGGATATTGGTAACGTTCCAGTAGCCCAATGCTGCTCGTTGAAGCATTCCACCAGCGAGGTGATGGTGTCATCGCTGAGGTTAAATAAGAGCTTCGCTGTTATCTGATCTGGACCTGGAGCTGCATTTTTTCTCATGGCCGCGATTTCTGCTTTGATTTCTTCTTTCGTGAGTGGGATGTCCAGCTCGGGATTCGGCAGCCCAGAATACTCCGGCTGTTCCACGACTTGGTCCGTGCACAGATACCTGGTCTTGAGCTTTTCCATCAACTCTGTGTCCGTACCAGGGGTGGCGTGTACGATCTTCGTGAGCCTGTCTTTAGTGGCCGACTTGCTGCTGCTGGGGTCGATTAGGACACGTAGGAGCTTCCAAGTCTTTGACACCCCTAACTTCCCCTGAATACCATCACAGAGCGAATTCCAGTTCTGTCTGGTTAAGGATATGGCATAGGCTTCTGCCTTTTTGTTTATCTCCTCTATTTTTTTCTTGAGTTTGCGGTTAAGCCGTTGTCTGCGCCATCTCTTTGTCAATGAGTGCCTCGCTTCCCATAAATGTAGAAGGTGCGGATCGACCGCTGGGCAGTCCTCTGTCGTGCAGACCTCTTTTGTAAAGGCTTTCAAAGTGTGCACCTCATCTTTAACCCATTCCTCTAGGTCGGTAATAGGGTTTGCAGTAGATGTGTGGGCCTTTCTCCACCTGTCCCAGTTCGTAACTCTTGCGATGCCTATTTTGCGCTTGCACGCATTTGTGCTTATCTCCAGAGAGAGTATGAAGTGATCGCTTCCCAGGTGCTGTTCGGTATTCTTCCAAATGGCGCTTTGTATGTTCTTGGTGAACGTCAGGTCAGGACACGTATCTCTACTGACACTGTTTCCCAGCCTCGTAGGGTAAGTGGGATCGGTGAGGGTCGATAACCCTTCTTGCGTCACTACTTCTTCCAGTTTTCTGCCTTTTGGTGTCGCTGCCGGGTAGCCCCATGAAGGGTGTGGTGCGTTGAAGTCGCCCCCAATCACGCAGGGGGAATGGCCCGCTAAGGTCAGAAATTTCTTTATGAGGGAACCCAATTTTGCGTGCCTGTCTTTAGGAGGGCTGTATACGTTCAATACGTGCGTGCTTGCCGCTCCTCTTTGGAGAGGAAGAATAGTTATATAGCAGTGCGCAATATCCGGCTCGAAAGGGTCGTGCAATATGGCAGTGTATAATTTGTGCACTAACGTGGCAGTTAACTGGTCGTGCTGGTAAGTCACATAGTCTTGGAGTTTAATAGGTATTAGGTGGGGTTCTTGAATTAGGATAGCTGCCGGTGGGTCAGATTCCTGAGATATAAGGAGATTTAGAGCAGCCTGCTTTCTCCTGTATCCCCGGCAGTTCCACTGCCAGATCTTTACTCTAGGTTTGGCTGGCATGTTGAATCCGTATCGGATGGCTCGTCCACTTGCATTGTACGAGCGAATTTCGACTTATGTCTTTTATACGCATGTTCCTTCCGAAGTGCAGAAATTGCAGTCTCCGTGTATCGTCGGTTGTTTGCAAGCTGCTCCCGAATTTCTTGGAATTGGGCGTTCACGTAAATTGGAAAAGCTTGGAACTCCTCCTTGAAGGACCTCAGTTCTTGGATAATTTGTTGATAGACCTCGCCTAAGGCGGGCTGGGAGCTAGGTATTACCTGCTGTTTTTGGTTTTGAGGAGTCGGCTGAGTTACCGGCGTTATTGCGTTAGTAGTTGCTCGCTTAAGCTCTTGGTTTTGGATGGTTAAAGCACTGACTTGTTTTTTCAGACTTTCTATCTCTTTTTTGAGTGCTGCCAACTCCGTGTTATTTTGAGGGGAGGACGAGGGGAGGGGAGGCCACTCTGCAAAGCTCACCTTCGAATCTGAAGGCTGGCCCGAGGACGTCTTCTTCAGCGCCCCGGTGGTCTTGATGAGGTTCTCCTTCCCTTGTTCTTTACCCGCCTCCACGTGACTGGCGTTCTGGGTGGAGCCTGTTGCCTGGCGTCTTGAGCTGGAACGGCCGCGGGAGGCGGAACGAGAGCGGGAGACTGATGACGACGCTCCTCTGTGTCGCTGTGCAGGCTGCCTCTTCTGCCTTGACCTGCTCCTACCTTCGTCATCTTCAAGTTGCGTTGTTGATGCCGCGTCTGATGACGCGGTACTAGCGTTCTTGTTCAGCGGTCTCTGGAATTTCTCCTTGCAGTCTCTTGCATAAGTCTTGTGCGGGCCCTTGCACAGCGCGCAAACGGGTGTGCACTCGTGCGTCTCATCTGGACTCGGCGTTCCACAGGTTTGGCAAGCAGCCCCCTTGGGTTTCGGGCAGACGTCTGCTCGGTGACCTGGCGTTCCACAGTTGATACAAGCAGCCCTCGTTTTACGGTAGATGTAGCAGCGGCGCTCTGACCACCCGTAGTTGACCGTGAAGGGAACCTTCTGGCCGGCGAAGACGATGACTGCCGACGTAGTCTTGCCCAGTCGGCGCGCTCCCAGGATAGTATGGCTGGGTGAGGAGACGTCTTGGAAGATAGAGTCATCACTCACTTCAGGCTTGATATTATGTATGACACCCCTGCAAACATCCTCTGGCAAGGCAACATAGGCGGTGACCGTTATACTCTTGCCGTCGAGGTGGAGACAATTAAGCTTGGCGAGGCGGAACGCGTCTTCCTCACAGTGAGTACACACCATTATAATGTTCTGCTGGCTAACAACGCGCAGCGTTGGCTTTTCCTGTAGAGGGGTGTTGAGGGCAGCTTGGATCCCTAATTCGAGATCGTAGGAGCGTGGAGCCACAGATTGCAGATCCACCGTGGTTTTAGGTCGAATGATGACTTTGTATGGAAAATTCCTGAGACTCGGTAGACGCGGAGGTCTTGGTGCAGGAGGCTCTCGGCGTTCTTTCTTCTCCGGCTCTTCCTTGGGAGGCGTGGATTTAGCTTGCGCCGCTCTGTCGTTGTTGCGCCGGGACCATATGTTCCAGCCATGGCTGTTGTCTTCCTTCGGGAGATCCTGCGGGGGCATCAGCTGCTGCTGGGATGTTGGTACATGACTGAAGTCCATCTCCGTCGGGTCGTAGCCTCTTAGAGAATTCATCGTGGTCGTGGTAGTGATGAATGAAGCGGGAGCACTCACTGGCGAGCGTCGTTAGACCCGCGTTGCGCGAACGCTATGCCGCGCATCCACGGGCGCACCGGCGTCTCCGCGGCGGTAAGGCACCCCAACCCCTTGGCCGTTAGGGTTAGCGCTCTTCTCGGGGTGACGAGAAGTCAGACAGGCTTTAGCACCGAAAATGTGGCACTCACAGGCTCACTGGTCGTACCAGGCGATGTCAGGCGTTGAAGGCAACCCGTGGATGGTAAATATACGGTGATCCAATATTCTAATCCGCCGCAATCGAAGATTGTCAACGGAGCCCATAAATCGCACGTCCGCTCGTGACGAACGCTTGCAGCGCCCCCCCGCATGTTGCCAACATCTCGGTTACAGCGGTGCACAGCAACAACACCTGCGGCGGACAGCAGATCAAGGGTCTCAACTGGAGACAGCGAAGAGTCGACGACTCGGACAATGCCCTTCGTGCAAGCCAGATGTGGCGGAATAAAAGAGCTTACCCGGAGAGATGCGAAAGACGAGGTAGCTAGGAGATCTCTGACGCAGGCGAGGTCTGAGGACGTGCAGAGAATACCGCCGCGTCCAAACTGGCGGACCTCACTGATGGCTTCATAATGAGAAGTGGCTGACTGGAGCGCAGCCCGAACAATTCCAGGATTGGTCATCTTGATGGCGCCACCATCCTTAGGCACCAGCGCAACCGGTATGCAGCCGACGCCACTGCGCAAAAAAGCCTCCAAGGGCAAGACTTCAGGGGAAAGGGATGCCGACCAGGAGGAGCTCCCCTGGCCGGGAGACTGGGTAGACATACCCCGGGCTTACGGCCTCACCGTGTGCTTGATGCCCACAAAACGATAAGGGCAAAGGCTCAGAGAGAAAAACAAAAAATTCAGGGGGCACTTTGACTGTCTAAAGTGCGTAGAGGCGAAAGCGTTTTCTGCACCGCTTTCAGTGCTTCTGTGGCACTGGTGGCGTCACATGTAATTGAGTACTAATTACTAAGTGATGACAAATCACTAATTAATGGTTACTTACTGATTAATGCCTGAATACTAATTAACTGCTAATTAAGCTTAAGCTTCGCCTTTAGGAGTGGAACGCGACAGCGTGTTGTAGCGCTGCCAGGGAGTCCACGGAACGCCACCACCCGTTCGGCGCGATGCCTTGCCGTTTCAACGCAACGGTTTTTGAGGAAAGGAAATGGCGCAGTAAATCTCTGTCATCTCGGTGGACACCTGAACCGCACCGTAGAGGAACGGAGGAAGTGGGAGTGAAAGAAGAATGACGAAGATGGCCCGTAATGAAGAAAATGAAAATTGTATTTGAGGAAGAAAATTACGCAGTAACTGTCTCACATATCTCGGTGGACACCCGTCAAAATTCAGGGGGGGGGGGGTGCACTTTTTTACCTAAAGTGTGGTTACTGATGTGTGGTTAAGATGTTAAGCTTCGCCTCTGAGTGTGGAACGCGAGAGCGTCTTGCAACGCTGCCAGGGAGTCCATAGAACGCCATCGCCCATTCGGTTCTGCGCCTCGCTCGTCGGTAAATTGGTTTTTGAGGAAAGTAAATGTATTTCTCTCTCATATCTCGGTGGACACCTAAACCTCGCCGGAAGGGAAGGGAGGAGGATGGCAGTGAGCGAAGACACCGTATTCACTAGACGTGCCTTTGTTCATTCCAAACCATCGAGCTGGCATGGCGGAGTGGATAGCATGCTCGTCTCGCACTCCGAAGACCGGGGTTCGATTCCCGAGCTCGACCAATTTCTTACTAGGTTTTATTTATTTATATGGCCTGACTAGAGAAGTTAATTAGGCTAATTGGGTAATTAAGCAGTTAACTAAGCTCAGTCCCACTTACTTGGAGCATCACTATATGGTCCCTTCAATTGGTTGCATGGTTACTAGCCAAAGTACATTTGGCCCCGTTTGAAATTGGCGCACTGTGACGTCACGACCGTTTCGACCAACTGAAAAGCGTGACATTCTCTGTCGACAACTGCTGCTTACAACGAGGCTGGGAGGGCAGCGCTGAGGTACGTTGTTGTTGTTGTTGTTGTTGCCTTGGTGGCATGGCACATACCCACGACGGGGGATTGGCCAAGGTTCAGTGAGGTACGTAGAAGATGATGATGATGATGTCCTCGGGCTGAATGGCACATACCCACGGCGGGGGATTGCCAGGGTGCATAGCGGATACAAACGCACTCATGTACAGGGAATGGAGTATAATTAAATCTAAAATTTGGGACGCAGAGCTAGAATTTGTACAATACAAAAATACGGAGAAAGAAAAGTTGTGAATTCACATTCTAGCAGAGGAATCTACCAGATGAAATTATATAATCGTGAATAGACTCGAACACTGGTTTCAGGGCATATCCCTTGGCGCTTGCCCCGAAGGATAAGAGAATCGGAATAGATAGAGGAAGCCCAAGCCGAGCGAGGGGGATCTCCAAGCAAATTCTACGGAGAGCAGCGAGCCGCCGGCAGGAGAGGAAAAAATGTTCTATAAACTCAATTTCGCCACAAGACTCACAAAGGTTGGATATCGAAAGCCCCGATCGGCATAAATAAAGATTTAGCCGCGGTATCCTGCAGCGTAAAAGGGTCATGGACACCTCACATTGCCTCGAACTGCTGGCTGCCGCGCGCCTATCTTCTTCTTCTTAAGACCTCTGGCGCTTACCGGTCCTAAGAAAGCGTCGTCGTCTTCCTCTTCCGGTGCTGCGTCGACGGGGGGCTCGGGACAAGCAGTCTGCGTCGGAATGCTTGCGGCCAGATTTGTAGACTACAGCTATGTCAAATTCTTGAAGACGCAAGCTCCAACGAGCAAGGCGGCCAGAGGGATCCTTCAAATTTGCAAGCCAGCACAGAGCATGGTGGTCGCTCACAACCTTGAATGGTCGTCCGTACAGGTAGGGTCGAAATTTGGACGTGGCCCAAATAATGTCTCGGTCGTCGAATAGTTGGCTTCGGCTTTCGACAGTGAACGGCTAGCGTACACGATAACTTTCTGCTGTCTGCCATTTTTCTGAACGAGAACCGCTCCTAAGCCCACACTGCTTGCATCGGTATGGACTTCGGTTTCGGCGTTTTGATCAAAGTGCCCGAGCACAGGAGGGGACTGTAAGCGGCGCTTCAGCTCGTTGAAAGCTTCCTCTTGCGGCCTTTCCCATTTAAAAGGCACGTCGGCCTTGGTAAGTTGGGTCAAAGGTTCGGCGATGCGCGAAAAGTTCTTGACGAATCGCCGGTAATAAGCGCACAAAGGAATCTGCGTATAGCTTTCTTGTCATTAGGCTGTGGAAACTCTGCGATCGCAGCCGTCTTCTGGGGGTCTGGGCGAACTCCATCCTCGCTTACGACGTGACCAAGGAACAGCAGCTCCTCGTAGGCGAAGTGGCACTTCTCTGATTTCAGTGTCAGGCCTGAAGACTTGATCGTTTCCAGTACTATCCGAAGCCTTCTGAGGTGGTCTTCAAAGCTTGAGGATGATGATGATGATGAAAAGCCTTTATTTAATAAAAGAGGTGAGGCTTTCTTAAAGAGCCCCGCAATGGGTGGAGTCCCTATTCCGGGACCCCATTGGTCGAAGCCGCCAGCTTAGCCCTCTTGACCAAAGCCTTTTGGGCCTGAAGGTCCGAGCAGCCAAGCAGGGCCGCCTCCCATTCCTCTCTGGTAGGGTTGGGGTGGGGGGAGAGAGCTGAGTTGCGCTGGCAAGCCCAAACCATGTGGTAGGTGTCAGCCACCTCGCCACAGTGTTTGCACCTGCCAGTGAACGCGGGATCGAAATGTTTTAATACTGCCGGGCACAGCATTGTATTAGTGAATAGTCTAAGTAGAACGCGTTCGTTTGCTTTCCCCAGTCCCTTTGCAGGGGCTGGGTACACGCGGTGCCTATCCTTATAATAAGATGTTATGTCTTTGAACGAGAGTAAAGAGCCACCTTCAGGTTTCAGGTGCTTGAGGAGAAGACAACAACATTATCTAAGTAGACTAGGCAAATCTGCCACTTCAAGCCTGCGAGCACCGTATCCATTACTCGCTGGAACGTCGCTGGGGCAGAGCAGAGGCCGAATGGCATCACCTTGAACTCGAAGAGTCCGTCTGGCGTGATGAACGCAGTCTTCTCGCGATCTCTTTCGTCGACTTCAATTTGCCAGTAGTGTTGTGAACGTGAATTTCTAACACCGGAACGCTCCCAAGGATGGCGTCCAGGCCTGCGTCTCACCGAGCCTGCGCGTCGTCTTTGTGGAGAGTGGTGCGCGTTCGGCCGGTGAGCTACAGAGACGCTCCCCAAGGACGGCGCCCAAGCCTGCGTCTCTCCGAGCCCGCACGTCGTCGTCGTCGTGGAGCGCGTTGTGCGTTCGGGCCGGACAGCTACCGGAACGCTACCGGGGTTGGCGTTCAAGCCTTGCAGGCCAATCAGCCACCAGGACACTCCTGATTGGACGAAAAGGGGCTGGAGTCTGTGCGGAGTCTATTTAAGGGCTCCCGTCTCCTTTGTCTGTGTCTTTTCCTGTTGGGATACGTCGTGCCATGTATCGTGCTTCTCTCTGCTTGTAAATATGTAAATATATTTACCATTTTTTTCACGCTGCTCCTTATCAACCCCCCATCTCTTCATTGCTCCGGCCGGTCGGCGACAGCGGACCCGCGTCCCGACGGCAACTGAGAACTCGCGTCACGACAGTCGCCGCTCTTCAGGTCCATCGATGAGAAGTACTTAGCGTTGCATAGCCGATCCAATGTGTCGTCGATGCGGGGGAGGGGGTAGACATCCTTCTTCGTAATGCTGTTCAGGCGGCGGTAATCGACGCAGAAGCGAAGGGTGCCGTCTTTCTTTTTAGCTAGGACAACTGGTGCTATCCAGGGGCTCCTTGATGGCTGGATGACGTCGTCACGTAGCATTTCCTCTACGTGCTTGCGGATAGCTTGGCGTTCTATCGGCGATACGCGGTAAGGGCTCTGCCGCAGTGGTCGGGCGTGTTCGTCTGTGACAATGCGGTGCTTGGCAAGCTGGGTTCGTCGCACATTCGATGATGATGAGAAGAAATCGCTGTACCTTTTAGAAGACTGCGTATTCGGTCTTGTCTGCTCTGGGGTAATGCCAGGTTGATGCTGAACGTGGGTTGATGGCCTTGGTCAGGTGGTTCTGCGGGTTGGTCGGGGAGGGCAAATATGTCTCTGTTGTCTGGCAGCTCGTCGAGAAAGGCAATCGTCGTACCTTTGTTTAGTTGCCGGTATTCTTCGGTGAAGTTGGTTAGCAGCACCTGGGCTTGGCCATTCCGGATTTCGGCGACTCCCCTTGCGACACCCAATCCTCGATCCAGGAGTAACTGGGTGTTCCCCTCGATGACGCCTACGGCATTTTCGATGTCTCCAGTACCTAAGCAGGCGAGAACACTTGACCGGGTTGCAACGCTCTATGCTTCGTCGAGGACGTTTAAGGCAACATGATGAGTCGCGCTCGTCGCAACATGTATGGCTTTGTCCGTGGAAAGCTTGATTGACTTAGATCGAAGGTCGATGATCGCCCGATGTTCGTTCAGGAAGTCCATTCCCAAAATCACGTCTCGCGAGCATTGCTGTAGGATCAGGAAGGTTGTCGCGTAGGTTCTCCCATTTACAGTAACTCTCGTGGTGCAGCGTCCTGACGGCGTAATCAGGTTGCCACCTGCGGTGCGGATCAGCGGGCCATCCCAGGTTGTTGTTACCTTCTTGAGTCGGACAGCGAGTGGTCCACTCATGACATAGTCAGCTCCCGTGTCCACCAAGGCAGTAACCGCGTGACCGTCGACCGTAACTTCAAGGTCACTTTCGCGTTCTCGTATTGTATACGTTGTCTTCGGTGTCCGATTGTGAAGGACTGTGTACGGGAGGCCTAGGCATGGCCCAAAAGAACTCTCTCCACCGACTAGCACCAGAGACACTGTGTCTGCCTTCAAAATTATCGCCCTGCCCCGTCAGCGAAGGCGGTTGTGTGGAATGCGGCGGGCGCAGCAGAAAGACGTGCGAAGTAGCCAGAGGGCAAAAGAGGAGGGGCCGCGCGGGGAGCCCAGCCCGACCGCACGCATTCCTGCGACCCATTTTGCAGCGCGTCCCCAACTCCCCCCCTCCCCTTTGGCGCAGAGACAGGCACGTTTGTGCGTTTGTGTGTGCGGGCATGCACGCCTGCAGATGGCCTTGTTGCGAGGTACGGGCTGTGGACTCGGAGAAGGCTAGGAGTTGGGTCTTATTAAGGGAAGTTAACCAAAAAGAAAAGAGGGCCCCAGGCCCTTGGAAAGTACAGACTGGCTCCCCGAGCAGCTGCTCTCTTCCGCTACTAGAGGAGGACTCTCTTTGTCCGTTGACGGCCAAGTTTTCGAATGCCGTGGTCGCGTGTCCAAGCCGCGGTTCTAGGAAGAGGGCGTCCTTGGGGATCGAATCCAGACCACCCCGAGTTCCGATGCGAGAGGAGAGAGGACAGCCGTGACCCTCATAAACATGTCAAGTTCGAGAGGAGTGCGTCTTCGGCTGAGCATGAGCCCCGCGTTCGCGAAGAGGCCGGCACCCTGCGGCGCCGAGGGTAGGCCGGGACGCTCGCGGCAAAAACAGTTTCCCGGAGTTCGCGGACCCACAGGCCAGCAGTGTCTTGCAACGCAACGGCCTTACTAACGGCTTGAGGTGGCGGGGGAGGCCGGCAAGCTAGCACCAGGAGGGCTCCCAGCAGCGGAGGCGAGGCGCTGGTTTAGGGGAACCGTTGCCCTCCGAGGGACATCTGATCCCCTTGGACACATCCCCAACGGGGCCGCCGGCCTTCGCGGCTTCGTGGAAAAATCGGCGGGCGCCCTTGGTCGGCTGCATGAGCAGCGACGGCGAAAAACCGTTGGGCGAGGAGGACACCGAAGGAAAGAAAGAGAGTCCTCACAGAGACGCGTTGGAGACAGAAGGGACAAAGGACAGAACGAGAGAACGAGCAGGGACGGGCGAGGTGGACGGAAGCATATCGCGCTGGTCTGTAGTCGGCGAAGCCGGACCTGAAGGCATCCGCAGCAAACTGACCGCCAGCCGAGACGCCCAAGAAGCCTGACGCCACAACCCGTCATAGTCACCGAAACGTGGGACCGCCACCAGGCTGAGCGCCACCCCCGCCAGAGCAGCCGAGAGCGAGGCACCTGCTGGCCGGACCGCACCGACGCCTAATACAAGACAGCGGTGAGCGGAACTCCCAGTTTCACCTTCAGGCAGAGTGAATAAATTAGGTTGACTCGGAGGCGTTGTGTTGGCTCATTTCTCCTCGCTTCAGCAGAACCCGTAGATGGCAACAAATATTGTGTTGCATTGTGACTGACCCCCGACAGGCGGGAACGTCACACGATCTCGGCTTCGTCGAGTAGTGAGGCTGCGGTGGGCGTACTCCGACGTTACTTCACTGAGCAGCGGTAAAAGTTTCAAGTCTGGCCGCGTCGTCGTCGTTGTCGGTGTTGTCGTAGTCATAGTTGAGGCATGGACTTCGGTTTTCGTCGATGGAGGATCTTTGTGCTTGCGCTCGGAAGCAACCTCACCTCCAGAGGCTGTTTTATTCAGTTAAACCTTCGGGGGCTGGGGGAGCGTCCACGCACTGCGTAGCCTTGGCTAGGAGATACAAAGCGCGGTGACGATGGCGACGGGGAACGTGATAGGCGGCTGGGCGGTGAGCATTCTTCCCGACGCAAAAACTCCTCGATTTCGGCTGGTCGCTGGCCGGGTCGGGGTCGTGGGGCGTCGTAAGAAAACCCACGGATGCCCATTCTCCTGTATGGGCAGTACCGGAGAATGTGACCGGCTTCGCCGCAGTGGAAGCATAGTGGGCGGCGCTGGTCGGGAGTTCTCGACTCGTCGCATTTCCTCGGCTGCGCGCGTCGCTCGTAGGACGGGCGGGTTGGGGCGAGTGGGCGGCGGTCCAACGCAGCTGGCTGATGGCGATAGGGGCTTGGGTCCCGTCGTCGAGGGGCAGGACGGCGCACAGCTGCGGCGTAAGTCATGGCTGGGGGCTGCAGAGGCTGCGTGGGTGTCGGCGTCACACCCAAGGCCTGCTGAACCTCGTCCCGGATGACGTCAGTAAGCGATGAAAGTTGCGGCTGCGTTCCCGTTGGCAGCAATTGTCGGAGGTCTTCTCGCACAACTTGACGAATAACCTCTCGCAGGTTATCGTTGTTAACGGTGTCCAGGCAGTTTGCTGAGAAGACGCGCTGCTGGCGGTTATATTGGCTGGCTCGGGCGTCAAGTGTTTTTTCCATTGTGGAAGCCTCTTCTACGAATTCGGCGACGGTTTTCGGTGGGTTGCGGACGAGGCCGGCAAAGAGTTGCTCTCCTCGCATAAGCAACTTCACCCTCTCTTCTCCCTTCATGCTCGCGTCGGCTCGCCGGAAGAGACGCTTCGTCTCCTCACTGCAACGTTCTCGTTTGGGTGTTGTATGCGAGACTGTAGCAGCTGCTGGGCTCTCTCCTTTCGCACGACGTTTGTGAAAGTTTTGAGAAGCTGCTCCTTGAAGGTTTCCCAGTTCGCAAGGCTGGCTTCTTCATTCTCGAACCAGACTCTTGCTGGTCCGTCCAGGGCGAAGAAGACACACCTAAATTTCATGGCATCGTCCCAGTTGTTAAAGACAGCCACACGGCCGAACTGCTCCAGCCATTCTTCGGGGTCGGCGCCAGGCGAAGCGTCGAAGGTTGGTGGCACCCGGGGCTGCTGCAGAATGATTGGAGTCATCGTCTGGGGCAAGCTCATGGTGGACGTTGCTACTTGCTTTCGCTTCCGAGTAGGGTCCGGCTGAATCCCGAACTCAGCTAGGTGCGTCCCCTAGCAGACGTCGGCTTGCGCGGTGGACTGGACTCAGGTCCTGCGGTGAATGACTCAGAGGGCTGGCGTCGCGACTTGTAGGGGGTGTCCGGAACATGGAAGGCTACCCCGCACCTCCACCAGATGTCACGTTGTAGTGACGGCAGTCCAGCGGTCAGGAAGACTCCAACCAGTCTTGGAAACGAAGCTCTTTATCTGGGCTGACTTGCGCCCGCAAAAGAGCTCAATCACTCGGCGGCGGCGTAAGCAACAAACGTGCTCGTCGGTCGTCGAACTACGAATGCCCGCTGCTCGCTGCATCGTTCAATTTAAAGCCGGCAAGGAAACTTCGAGATAGCAGGTCGAGATCATCTACAGTAATCTGGAAACACGTAGGTGCAGCTCGGCATGGCTGTGATCAATCGAGATTAGTCCGGTCGCTTCTCGCGTCACGAACACAAATGATAACACCCCTTTCCTGCGACTTTGCGTGAACGAACGGACACTACAATGATACGTGGCAATATTATATACAAACATTTTTGCCAGTATTTAAATTGCAGCAGTTATTTTAGTGAGTATCAACACATGTTTTGGGAGGGCTTATCAATGGTGACGCAACTAATGGAATGTGTGCATGATTTTTGTAAAGTAATTGATTACAGGGGTCAGATGGATGTTTTATTTTTAGACTTCAGAAAAGCCTTCGATGAGGTTAATCACGGAAAACTTCTAATTAACTTAAAAGCTATTCTGGGAAATGCATAGTTCAGTGGGTGGAGGACCTTCTCAGCAGTCACAAACAGTATGTTTGCATTGGAGACAAGAAGTCAGGTTTATGCGAAGTTAAGTCTGGGGTGCCACAGGGGTCAGTTCTTGGCCCCCTTTTATTTCTAATATATATCTATATATATATATATATATATATATATATATATATATATATATATATATATATATATATATATATATATATATATATAAATATGAAAGAAGCCAACAGCCACAGAAACCAAGGGGCACAGGGTTTTTTTTAGTTTATTTATTTATTTTGTGGTGTTGATCAGTTTAGAATATTACTGAATATGTTATCGCTTAAAGCTAATTGATTAGAAAAGCAGAAGAAAAAACAACCACATGCCGCCGGTGGGATCCGAACCCACAACCTCCGAATTACGCGTCCGGTGCTCTACCTCTGAGCTACGGCGACGGCTGTCAAATCTTCTGTTTTCGGGGGTATTTATGTTTACAAGGAACCTAACCTTGAGACTGTTCACCAGCGCCACCCACGTTCATAAGCGGCGGACGTAGAACGTCCTGAGTTACCGCAGGTGTGACGTAGCACGTCATCGAACGGAGAGGGTGGAATCTGCGTGAGAACATATTTATAACGAGCCCCTCATTCCCCTCCCCTTGTTTGCTTAATTGCTTAGCGAGGGCCTCGGTTCTGGCAGCCTTGATGCCATAGGAAGCATAAGAGGGTTCTCACGCCGCTTCCACCCTCTCCGTTCGATGACGTGCTACGTCACACCTGCGGTAACTCAGGACGTTCTACGTCCGCCGCTTATGAACGTGGGTGGCGCTGGTGAACACTCTCAAGGTTAGGTTACTTGTAAACATAAATACCCCCCAAAACAGAAGATTTGACAGCCGTCGCCGTAGCTCAGAGGTAGAGCACCGGACGCGTAATTCGGAGGTCGTGGGTTCGGATCCCACCGGCGGCATGTGGTTGTTTTTCTTCTGCTTTTCTAATCAATTAGCTTTAAGCGATAACATATTCAGTAATATTCTAAATTGATCAACGCCACAAAATAAATAAATAAACTAAAAAAAAACCCTGTGCCCCTTGGTTTCTGTGGCTGCTGGCTTCTTTCACATATATATATATATATATATATATATATATATATATATATATATATATATATATATATATATATATATATATATATATATATATATATATATATATATATATATATATATATATATATATATATATATATATATATATATATGACCTGATTCAAGATTCGCCACTTACAGTCAGGCTCTTCGCAGGTGACTGCATCATTTGTAGTGAAATTAAATCCGCTAGTGACCAAGTCCAGCTCAAGAATTTTTTATTTCAAATAGAGAACTGGTGTACAGAATAGCAAACGACCTTAAACTCGCATAAGACAGTCTGCATGACGATTGCTCAAAAGGCTGAGCCGCTTCACTATGCATATACTTTGCAAGGTAGTCCCCTTTCACAGGTAAATGAATACAAATACCTCGGCATGACTATAACTTCAAACCTCGGCTGGACAAAACGTATCGATAACGTTGTCGGGAAGGGGAACAAAAGACTAGGCTACCTTAGACACGTCCTAAAACAGGCTTCCACAGACACAAAACTGCTAGCGTACAAGATGCTTGTACGACCCTTACTTGAGTATGCATATGAAATTATTCCAGGCAAAAAGTGTCATACACACTGCCAACCCTTTTAAATTCATTCCACAAATCAGGCATAGATTTGCATACAATTTCTGTACGAACCCTACGCAAACATTTCATTAACAATCCTTGCTTACAATAACAACTAAAAGTGTTATCTTGCCTTTTGTTATTTACCTCTTGTGACTATCAAGTGGTCGTGCATTCATTTTGAATATTGTGCTTTCTGCGAGTTTTTTTGTTGGTGTTGGTGTTCTATCGCTGCCTGCTTTGTAGGGAGGCTGCGGGCTTCAGTCAAGTCGCTTGTTGTCAAGCGGCTTTTATCCGCAGTCTCCCCCATCGCTGATGGAAATAAACAAGTTATTATTATTATTATTATTATTAAATATGGGATCCATATCATAAGAAGCCAATATTTAAACTTGAGCAGGTGCAGAGACGAGCCTTGTGCTTCATTTTCTCTCAATACCGAAGGTTGGATTCCGTCACCCCCTTTATGCGAAAGCTGATTTGGCTTTCCTTTCTCAGAGACGAAAAGCAAAAAGACTAAATCTTTTTTATTGTGTTATTAATAGTTCAGTGCATGTGAGGAAAGAGCGATACACAAACGAAACAAGAACACGCATATGCTGTAATTGCCAAAGTAGGACACTAGCCACTTTAATGCAACTCGAAAAGGTAATATTGCTGCAGTGTTCTAGCAGCAATCTGTGCTACTAGGGATATAGTGCACTTGCATGAACGGAAAACACTGAACTACAGTCCAGACTTATTGCAGACGGTAGGTACTTTTAGTACCTAAGCCAGAAATTTAGCCGCCGGCAAGGAATGAGGTGGCGAATCGGCTGGAAGTCAGTTGCTACTGCGACAGGCGGTTGCGCTGTCCAATAGATGACCGCGATTCAGTGTCAACATCCGGGCACACTCCCGCACTTTTTGAACAACGCTAAACTGAACATTGTGGTAACCACTCCCCATGGCAACATGCCCGTCCCAAGTGCAGAAGTTGGATGCAGTGCTGACGATCCAAACTGTATGTTGTGCACACAGCTGCGTTTCACCCTCCCTTCCGAATTTCAGTGCGAGGGAGGGAGGGGGGGGAGGGGTATTGTATCGCGAGTGCAAGTCAAGAATGAGGGGGGAATGCCATCAAACCGCAACCGCATTCATAGATTTCCAAGACTCCGCAATTAATCCGAAGGAGTGGCATTGCAGGGAGGGGTGATGAAAGGTGGTTAACAATGGCTTAATCAGGTTAACAGCTGAGTCATCAAAATCGGTCGATGCCATTGGCTGGAGGACCTCGTTTGAGGGTCATTCGCGGCCACACTCTTGACTTAAATTGGACCGGACTATAGGCAAGGCGCACAGCATTATTCTGACAATAGCTGTCTTCAGTGCTGCAGCAGACTCCTATGGTTCTGCAAAGGGTTCATTGCTCGAAGAGACAGCTATTGGAAGTATTCAAAGCACCGCGAACAATGCAAAACGCTCAGAAGGCAACCTGTGCACAGGGACTTCGCACTGCATTTTGCAGAACCAAAAGCAACAGCATATGCTGCAGTCATCCTTGCATAGTTCTCGGAAACCGGCACATTGACTCACAGCCGTAGGCTGTTCGTCGACAAGCTTCCTTTTCTCCCCACCGAGCATTTCAACTTAGGCTGCAAACAAAACTGCCCTCTGTCACCCCTGAAGAAGCAGCGGAGCTGGGATCACACGTCGGGATAGTGCACGCACAACCTTCAAGAGCAACCGCCCGCCAAGCGAATTAAGTGTTAGCATTGTAGCGAAGATGAGAAAATGGACTAGATACTTATTATAAACGAAAAATCTGCAGCATTATTCACCAAGTTCAATTCGTCTGTGATGAGAAAAAAATGGGATCACGCTTGGGCAGAAGTCGGCACAAAACATCTAATCGCTTCGCATCCAGAACTGGTTGCTGGAGATATAAGGGTGCATTGCGTAATTTGCACCATGACGATTAGTCTGCATGTATGTATTATAAGATGAATGCAAAGACGGTGACGAAATTGAGTTGTTTTACTAAAAGTGTACATGAGCATAAGTAATTCGTCACCCCCATCCTTCCACAAAATACAAGCAGATAAACGTTCGACAGTGCTTACCAGGAATGATGACGCCATCGCGAAGTAAGTTAGCCTCTTGGCAGGCTATCGAAACGCGCTATTCGCTCGGCAATTAACACGGCTAGAACGAAAATGCAGCATGCTAAGTGTGCCTCTGAAAACAGCAGACATCCAGCCATTCGTCGAGCCCGTGCCACGACAAGCTGACTCAGCCCCGACGTGGACGAGCCCTACTGCATTTCCCGTAAGCGGCATCAAGCACGATTGATTAATTAAATCATATTGAAAAATCATTTTTGGAGTCTGTGCATCAATCTCTTCATGCCCAGTGTGGACCCAGGGCCATTTTAAGAAACTGGTCCATCACATTGGTGTCAGAAGTGGGGTCCACATTTAACTCGGGCAAAGGCTGGACTGCACTCCAGGCGAGAGGAGCTTGAGGCACTGACTATTTGGTCTTAAATGGATGAGGCCTACTCTAGTGCACAGCCCTTTGGCGCAAGAGTATTTGCTTTGGCAAACATGGTGGGGAAATTTACTGGCGATGGTCAGGGGCCCTTATTGTTGAATAATTTGAGATATTAGCGCAGGTGCGCAAAATGGGCGGTTTAAATGATGCACAGCAGCTGGGAATGGCGAAATGTCGCATGTCTGGGAAAGCACATGATTTTGCCTGGAGAGATGAAGTCGGGAAGGCTGGTAAGTTGGCTGAATTCAAAAACCTGGCGTTCAAATATTTTGACAGGGGACCTTCCAGTGTAAAACTCAGGAGGTTCCTCGACGCTCGACAGGGGCCAAAGGAAGACGCACGCGCGTTTGCCTCCCGCCTTCGCTTCCTGGGGAATGAAACCCTAGCGCGAGAACCGGGACCTGATAGTGCAAAGCAAAAGTATGCTAAAGAGCTGCTTCTGGAGCAGATGAAGTCCCAGTTCCTCACTAGCCTGAGGGATCCAGTGCGCAGGTTTGTCCAGTCTAGAGCACCATCTGCTCTTTGAGGGAGCGATAGAGGCAGCCATGGAAGCTTGCGTAATGAGCTGCTGGTCTCTAGTGAGGAAAGGGCGCGGAGCCAAAAAGCGCAAGCGCCGACGCGAGCGTTATTCAGTTGACTGATAGTCTAGATCGGCTGCAGGTGCTCCTTGCTGAAAACCTACAATCGAATAGCAGAGGCAGTTTCAGGAACCGTGAACGGAGGCAGGTTCGCTGTTATGCTTGCAAAGGGTGCGGTCCCGTTGCTAGATTCTGTCCCGAGCTAAACCACGAATCGAGTGTGTCAAATGGGCAGCAACGTGCACAGGCCGACGCGGAGAGGGAACAAAGAGCCACCGCTCCAAAAAACTCGTGGAGACCCCCCCAGCCGAGCCGGTTGAGGGGGGGGGGGGGGGGGGGGGAGCGGTAGTTGTGCTGTTGTAAGCGTTTTTGGAGAATCCTGTCCGATTATCATATTCGTGGCAAACGGCCTCAACGGATGACTCTCCTCAAGCAAAAGTTTTGAACCGAAAAGCTTCAATACGCGGGTCACAACCGAGTGCAGTGGGGCCGTGCGGGGGCCCAAGGACCGACGTGTCCAAAACTCCCTTGTTCCAAATAAAGTTTTCATCATCATCATCGCGTGATCCGAACTGGTGAGTTATGCTCGGGCACGAAACCGAGTGACGTCACGCGCCGCTCCGGTGGTCGCCCCTCGCCGCTGCCGCAGCCGTCGCCTGCCCTTTCGGCGCAGCAGCGTGCTACTGCGCATGTGCGTCGCCTCCTCGCTGTCGCTACAACTGCGCGCTTCGCCTCCTCGCCCACCGTTTTCCATTTCGTTTCAGCCACGTGTTGTTGCCCGCGTCGCAGCCGGCAACCCTCCTCTCCGCATTCCTGCGGGCAGTTCTAACCGCGCCGATTTCCGTCTCCGCCTCCGTACATGCAGTGTGTGGACGGCCGTCAAACCAAGCATAACTGAAGCTTTTCGCTTGTAATCCAGGCTTAACCAGAGCTAAACCACTGCCTAATTTTTTTCGATTTGCTGACAAGGAAGGGAGACGGGCAGGTGAGAGAGGCCTGAGAATCTTCGAAGGTGCGATTCGTAAGGATTACAGGAGGTGATCTCGGCACGGGAGGACTGTACCTTTTGCGCTTCACAATCGGGAACGATAGCTTTGGCCATCCAAGCTACATTTGTTCAGACGCGGTGTCGCTGCCGGAAGACATAGCGGGCCTCGTAGGTCAGGGCCTGTTGCGGGAACATGACATCTATGTCATACTAAGCCAGAACTGCCTTTCCTGTCGCAGGGCTTTGGTCCCATTAGCAAACCGAGAGGTTGAGTACGTTGCACGAGTGGACTGTGGGGAACAGAGCGCGGAACAATGCTCGCCAACACACGCAGGACAACGAGAGAAACGGTGGCGCCGTCTCGGTCTGAGATAATTTGTGTGGGAGCGATTGCAGCTCAGATTGATGAGAGGCACATAGGAGTCGTTGAACCTATAGAAGGACTTGCAATAGGACTAAGTGTGGCGGGCTGTTTGGTCACGGTTGGTTAAAAAAAAGTGTTCCTATGCGTTTGTGCAATTATTCGCAAGAAGAGCTTTGCCTCCCGAAAAACAAAAACATAGCTATATTTACCACGGCTGAAGTAGATGGGCAAGGTACCGCGATTTGCACCACAGGGCTCGTTCGAAAGGAAAGAAAAGGAAGCTAACTTGCAGTTTGACCTCTCTCACATAGACCGCAAAGAGCAAGGTAGAGTTGAGAGTCTCTTACAGCGCTACTCGGATGTGTTCGCAGGATCCAAGCTAGACCTGGGAAAGTACGGAGGGATTAAGCAACGAATTACGACCGGCGACTCGCCACCAGTGCTTCAACAGGTCTATGGAATAGACGATATGCGAAATTGCTTGGCGGTCTGGCAACACCGCGCCCACAACTTCCGGTTTCCATCTTGGTTCGGTCGAGCTCGTTGAGCTGGTGCATCGTCTGCTATGCGTACTTTCTTCTTGCAAGGGGAATTTCAACAGGCAAGCTTCAGCTGCTGCGTTGTTTTCACAGCTGATCTTTGACCAAATGTAGGTGCTTTCAATAAGCTCCAGCTTACTCCTACCGCGTCCTCAGCTTCGCTTGAAGCCTGGCGCTGATGGTCGCAGTAATCGGCACTCGAAAGTGGGTTGGAAAGTCGAACAGTGACCGTGTGCTGTTGTCGTTTCAATGCTCGCATTAAAGCGCCAGTTCAAGCATCACGCATTATCATGGCTATTTTATTCCCAGGTGGACGCGAATTCATCTGGTAGGGTAGCGAGCGGTTATTTTGCGCTGAGTGCGCACGTGTGTTGACAAACTTCTGTGACAATGTGAACTTTCGTTCGCGCCGACGCCAGGAGCTTCGTGCATTGCAGTATAATCACACAAGACCCTCGACCAGCTGCGTAATTCGATTCCGTTACTGTAATGTGCAATGCGCATCCGCGGTTTTCAACATCACCGTTTCAGAGCCCTGCGTCGGCTGATTTTCGCCAAAACTCGTTGAAACCGCGTCCTGCTTAAGACGCAGTCAGTCAGTCGACATTAACAAAGAGGAAAGTAGGCATGCACATATAATCCAAAATATTGTAAGCAAAGACGCAGCTTTTTTTTTTTTTCAGATAAGCACTGAGCCACCGCGGCGGCTTGATTAGCGAAAGATGCTACAGCTGTAGGTGCATGCATGCACGGACTCGATACGCTGGTCAAGCTGTGTGTGCAGGGGCGAAATTAGCATGTTCGGTTGCTTCCGAAACTTAATTAGCTTACTCCCAAACTTGGACAAATGGCTTTGTTGCGAAGCAAGCTGTTGGAGCTTGCCACAACAATAATAAAATCTGATGGCCTGAAGCGCTTTCAAAACACTGTTGCACGTACTTTCTAGCTTAGAAATGCGTCCCTAAGCTATATTATTCGTTTCTTTTTTTTTTTTTAGATTTTCGTCGCCGCAGATATCGAAGGTATAGGAATCCTCAAGAAATTTAAAGCATTCGCACCTCAGTTTTTATACGTAGGGTGTATTGCTTCACAAAGACTCCTTAACGCGCATAACATATGCGTATGGTCCGGAGAGTTTGCTCGCCCTTCTAAAACTAATTGAACACAGGAAAAGCTTAACTGAACACGTAGCAAACTAAGCAGTAATCGGCACATGGTTCTTCGAGTAATGGAATTGAATAATGGAATTGAGTGGGCGAGTTGGTTTTTCATCTTGACAGTGAAAGCGCTCAAAAGGACAAGGACGACAGAAAAGGAAAGACATACAAATCGCTTATTTCGCAACTGCACGAGCGATTGGCCCGCTCAAAAAAATTACCTTCTCTATTACGTTGTTCAAGTATGCGTCTATATATATTCACGCCCGACCGGAGAGTTGATAAATGCACGAAATCGGCTTCTAATTTTGATCAGAGACAACAAAGGCTGTGGTCCCTATCTTAATTTAAACGCAAATCACCTCGAGAGATTTCTCAAAAAATCAGCGCAGAAAGCGAAAGCTGCGCACTGATCCGCGTGCTGACACATGATACCTCGCATGGCGTTTTGTGTTACTAAAACGTTGGGACGGAGTATCAATGCGCTCGAGTCACTTCAAAACAGAGCAGCCAGATTCATTCATTCCTCCTATTCGTACGACATCAGTGTGACATCTTTAAAAGCGGAATCCAGCTTAGCGCCCCTTTCACTTCGTCGTCGTATTTCTAGCCTCTGCCATAAATTTTTTCATAGTTCGCTGCGCTGCGCTGCGCTCCCTACATTGCCCCACCAGCCAGCATATCCCACCACATTCGTCATCCTTTCCAAGTGTTTCGCCCCCGTGCCCGTACTGTTACCTGTGCCGCTTCTTTTTTTCACCGTGTTTCTGTAGACTGGAACGACCTCTCCAATGACATCGCTACCATCTCATGCCCATCGACATTGGCCGAAGCTGTTACCAACCATTTTTCAACATAACACTTGTTCATTTGACTGTCTGTACCCACCCCTTATGTAATACCCCCAGTGGGTCTTTAAGGTATTAAAATGAAATGAAATGAAAAATAGAAAAGCGAAAAGCTGGAACGCTCCTAGTTCTGGCACGCATCGTAGTGTCTTTTCACAGTGGAGAGGGTAGCGCAACACTGCATCGGCATTTTACTTTTCAAACGAAGCGTAGCCGCTTTAACCCAACGCTGGGAAGCGGTTTCGTTTTCTGTACCGTACCAACAAGGAGGACTTAGTTCTCGGAGCGCTGAGAGATGGCGCTGCGCATTTCGCATAACCGTGTGTGACCGTGTGTTCGGTGTCAGTGGTTGCGCGACCATCGTCATCGCGCGGGGAGCTACAGTATGACGCGATCACAGCGTGGGAAGGCCGGCAGCAAGACGGCGAGCGACGGTGAGGCCGTCGACGACTGGGTCATGTGCACAGTGTGCACGTCGTGGGTAAAGTTATGTGACACCCCCTTCGAGTCCGTGGTCGAGGCGGAGGCGTCGACGTCCTTTGTTTGCCGTACGTGTGAAAGGATCAGCATCCTACGATCGGAGGTCACGCTACAGGTGAAACAAGTGACGGAGGAATACAAGCTGGCAGTAGCTAACCTGACGGCCCTTTTGGAGGCAGAGACAGCCGCAAGGAAAAGTCTTGAAGAGAGGCTTCAAGATGAGCGCCGACTGCGAGAAGCGCTACAGGCGGAGGTTGTGGAACTGCGCGGTGCCGGCAGGGACTGGTGGGATGGCCCGACGCATGAACGGCCGCTATCCGGCACTACGCAGGGAGAGGAATGGAAGCAGGAGCAGAACAGCACGGCAGTGAAAACCGGGCTGCCCGACTCGCCCCTACCGGCTGGTGTGACATCCGAGGTTGACGCCGCCCAGAGCACCGAGAGAGCCGGGGCGGCTGAGGAGGAGCCTGCCCTACACCCCCTGTCAGATGATTTAGCGGGCTATCGGCCAGTGGAGAGTCGCAAGCACCGAAAAAAGAGACTGCAGGCGGCTCGCCGGCCAATGAACACAGCTCCGTGCGACTTGCAGAAGCAGGCAGGGAAAACGGGGGGTGTGATGCAGCCTCCACTTTCCAGCCTGGCTCCGGATGCGCAGGTGGGACCGCAGGACGGTGATATAAGGAAACGAGCAAAGCAGGGCCGGTCGGCCTTCGTCTACGGGGACCGGGATGCGTGCCGCCTGAAACAACCGGTACTCCGGGTGACCAGGTGGAACAGGTCCGTGCAATTCAGGACGGAGACGGAGGCTACATTACAAGATGTAATAGCAACCGTTGAAGGGGACGCGGAGATGTGGGCTGTGCCAGAGGCCATTGTTGTAGTTCACGCGGGCCTGAAGGACATGTTACACAAGAGTGCCGATCCTAGCCTATCGGCCCAGGAGCTGCGAGCGGCGCTCGTTAAGTGGAAAGAGCGAGCCAGCAGGCACCACTTTGTCATTTATGCTATTCCGGAGAGAGCAGCTGCGGAAGAGGACATCCGTGCAAAGTGCGAGAAGTGGAATTCCGACATGAAGAGCACCTGCATGGAGTTGGGGCAAATGGTGGAATTTGTTGCCACGAACCGGGTAGTACTACCTAATGAGCAGGGCAGACCCTACTCCGATCATACAACTGACGTGCTTGGGCAACGATTGGGTCGCCGGCTATGTATTTTTTTAGGGTTGGCACCGCTAGGACGACCCAACCGACTGCATCCGAAAGCACCGGCCCTGAAGACCGGTCGGCCGGCGCCAGGAAAAGAGACTCCCCGTGGACAAGCGGAACTGGCCGGAAAGAAACCGAACGCAGCCGACGCGGTCGGGGCAGCGGAACCAGCCCCAGTAGGTCAAGAAGTCCGAGCGAACGCCGGAACAAGGACAGACCTCACACAGGCGCCCTCACCATGGGCCCAACCATTGTACTGGGGGCAGCTACCCCACGAGACGCAGCTGCCGCTGTCGGCGGCCCCATGGCACCTGGGCACGATGCGGAGCAGTATGATGAGGTCGCACGGTGGCCCAACCCCTCTCCAGGCGACGCCGCACGTCCCGCGATTGGCTCACCCGGGGGGAGCAGCGCCCGGCGACCTTTTCCAGATGGTTGGCGATCTCGTCAGACACCACATTTTGCAGCAGTGGCCGCGGCAAACGCAATAAGGGGCCCGAATGCCCCACTGGGACGTCGACGGCGCCGCCCACGTCGCCGCCACCGGCCCGTCCCAGTCAACATAGGCTTCCTGAATCTCCATGGCGCACGGAAGGAGGCAAAATGGGAAGAGCTATATCGGACATTGGACCAAGAGAACTTCAACCTGTTTGCGGTCGCCGAGACGCATCTTCGGGACCTAGAGGAGCCCCCTGTCCACGACAAGTGGCACTGGGCTGGAAGAAATCGCGAGCAAGGGTCCAGAAAAGGAGGCGGTGTCGGAATGTTATGGCGAAGCGACTCCGAGTGGGAGCCGTTGACGGGCACGTGCGATGAACACCTTTGGATGGCCGGCCAAATCCTGGGCATGCCTGTTGTTGTCGGCGTGGTATACCTCGGCGTGACGCGCGGACAACACGATGGGAATGCCCAGATTATGAACTGCCTCACAGAGGACATCCGGAGATGGGCATCGAACAGGGAGGTGGTGCTCATGGGGGACTTCAATGGACATATTCAGTCTCTTGATGGGTACCAGGACCACAATGGTGACCTCCTGTTCAACTGGGCCCACGGACTCGGCCTCGAAATAGCCAACCTCCGGGTCGACTGCGAAGGGCAATTCACGTGGAGTGCCCGGAACAGTCGGTCCACTATAGACTATGCTCTTGTGTCGCCCAGATTGGCAGCCAGCATCACTGGGGTGCACATTGACGAAGAGGGAGTGTACAGTGTCGGCAGTGACCATAACCGCATCTGTCTGTCGCTGTCGGGTCCCGTGCGTAACACTTATGCGAAACAGACTCGCGATCCGGCACTACGGTACCTCCCAGTGACTTCGTATGAGGCTGTGGCCGAAGCTTTTGAGCAGAGCACAGCGCGCATGGAGGCCACCTCATACACCGAGTACATCGGAGAACTACAACAAGTCATACGCCAGCACGAAGCCTGTGTCCACTCCAGAGGAGGAAAGCGGCGAAAAAAATGGTGGGACAGGGAGGTCCAGACTGCCCTCGAGGCACGGCGTGCTGCTAACCGCCTCCATCGCAGAGCTGTAAAACATCTCTCCGCTGAAGAATGCCACCTGGCCTGGCAGGAGTACCTCCGTCGCAAGAGGGAGGCCCAATTGCTGATCCAGGTGAAAATAGCAGCGTGCAACCAAGAACAACTACACGAGCTCAGAAGAGCTGGTCATAACGCCCCACGGAAGTTCTGGGCCTATGTATCCTCCTTGGACAGAAGGTCACCACCTCATGTGCTACGCGACGCCACCACAGGCACAACCATCACTGATCTAGCACAACACCTTACGGAGCATCTCCAAGGCATATATGGGTGCCAGGCCGGGCCGGAGGAGCAGGCCTGCGATCCAGCGGATACCGATGCAATATCAACACCGGGTAGTAGCAGTGCCCCATCCTCCGACTCACGGACGGTGACAACAGAGGCGCTAAAGCGGGCCATAGCCCGTGTGGGAGCCAACACCGCACAAGGCTTGGATGGCATTCCCGCTGGCCTGATGAAATGCCTCGGCCAGGAGGCACGAGAACAGCTTGCAGAGCTCTTTAATGGCATCATTGCCGGCGACCCTATACCTGAGGACTGGCTTCGCGGCAAGGTGTGCCTCCTCCCTAAAAAGGGCGGGGACCGAAGCTCCATCAAGGACTATAGACCCCTCACCATCTCCAGTGTGCTGTACAGGGTATTTGCGCAGGTTGTGAAAGGCTGGATAGTGGCGTGGGCCGAGGCGAAGAACCTACTCTCGGAACTGCAGAATGGATTCCGACAGGGGCGTCGCCTCGAGGACAACATCTTCACGCTGACACAGTGCGTGGAGATCGCTCGCGAGGAGTCGCGGGGACTGGTGGCGTGCTTCCTCGATGTAAGCAGGGCTTACGACAGCGTCCCCCACGAGCCAATGCTTCATCGAATGGCAGCTATTGGAATGCCATCAGCGTGGATCGGACTGCTTCGGCGCCTATACTGCAGCAGCACAGTCGTGGCTTTCTTTGCCGGTGCCCACTCTGAGCCTGTGGAGGTGCAGATCGGGCTTAAACAAGGTTGCCCGATGTCGCCGATCCTCTACATGCTCTACACGGCAGAGCTGGAGCACCTCTTGGTTCGGTCCGGCATCGGCTTTACCCTCCCATACACACAGAACGGCATCCCGGAGGTCTGGACACTCCCGGGCCTTGTGTTCGCGGACGACATCGTGCTCTTGGCCGAAGATGAGGCGCAGTTACAGCAGCTTATCTCACTGTCCGCCGAACATCTAGGGCAGCTGGGACTGTGCTTCAACGTCAAGAAATCAGCTGTGTTGCGATTCGCGGGCGACAGGACCAGCGTCTCCACGGTGCACCTGCCAAGCGGAGAGCCCATACCGCAGACCTCTGATTACCGCTATCTCGGCGTCACCATTGGTGCCCAAGGGGCCCTATACGATGCACACGAGGAGCGTGTACGGCTCGCCTCCCAGCGCGCCTGCTGCATTCTGCGCAGACGTTGTCTGTGGGGGTGTAGTCGATATGTGATGGTGCGTGAGCTGTGGAAGGCCGTGCACGTCCCGGGCCTAACTTTTGCAAATGCCGTCGTGTGTATGTCGGCCTCCACACGTGCATGGCTAGAGCGCGGACAGCACGAAGTTGGCCGAGTGGCCCTGGGGTGCCATGGTCGTGTCGCCATTGAGGCAATACAGGGCGACCTCGGCTGGTCGTCCTTCGAAGCTCGAGAGGCCAGCAGCAAAATCGCCTTCGAAGAGCGGCTGCGCATGCTACCCGACACCCGCTGGGCGCGCCGAGTGTTCCGGTACCTATACTTTAAAGGGACCGGAACGCAATGGCGTGCGCGCGTCCACCGGCTGCGCGGCAAATTCGGTTTCCTTGCCCAGACCACCGAGAGCACCGAAGAAACCAAACGCCAACCGAGCCGCAAAGTAAGGGCCCAGGTGCAGGCTGCGGAAGCCGCCCAATGGCACTCCGACATGCAGAAGAAAACGACGCTTCAGCTGTACCGCGCGCATAAAAAGGAAATCGCCCCGGAGCAGCTGTACGACAACAGCGGGGGCAGCGCTCTTCTCTTCGAGGCGCGTGCTGGTGCGCTGCGCACACTCGTGTACCGCCGCCGCTTCGACCTCTCCGCCGACGTACAAGACCAGATTTTTGAGCCTCTCCTGGGCGCGGCCATTTTGCACCGACTGGCGCGCCGCGGTGCGGGCGTTTCTTTGGGGACTGCGGGGCTGCGGCAGTTCCGCGGCCGCGCCTGCATATATGCCGCGCTTCGGGCGCTAAAAAAACATTGTCGAGCATACTTCCGCTGCGTGGCTGTGTTGCAGGAAGTATTTACGTTATCAAAGCGATAACATTGACGCGTTTTAATGACATTTAGTTTGACATTCAGGTTAATTGTGCCGGCGCTTAGAACGCGCTCGTGCTTATATCGAATTCCGTCTTGGTGCTCCACCGCAAAGAAATTTTTTATTCAATATCAAGAATTAGGTGTGCGGCTAGTATGCAGTTCCAATTCCCATGCACTCTTATTCCTTCCTGCCGGCCATAAAGCCCCCCCCCCCCCCCCCCCCCCCTTCCACAAACGGCTTTCTTGTCGCCGCGCCAGTTTATCAACAAATTACCGCTGTGAGCTCAACTGAGTCGCAGCGCCAACAGAAAACAAGTTTTGTCATGGTTTATGCAACCTTGTGCATAAAAACGTACTTTCGCTTAATTTATAAAAGCTTGAATAGATATGAGCAGCTAATCCAGCTTTCACTAATTCTGAGGTCCGAAGTCGCGTTATGTTATTCAGGAGCTCTCGCCGCGTGTGAGAGCGTTGCGTAGGCGTTTGGCTAAGTGTGGAAAATGTAATGAAATCGCGCATATTTTCCTATGAATGATGTAGATACCGCACCGCTGCGGTGGCTCAGTGGTTACGGCTCTCTGCTCTGGCCCAAAAGACGCGGGTTCGATCCCGGCCGCGGCGGCCGAATTTCGAAGGAGGCGAAATTCTAGAGGCCCGTGTACTGTGCGATGTCAGTGCACGTTAAAGAACCCCAGGTGGTCGAAATTTCCGGAGCCCTTCACTACGGCGTCCCTCATAGCATGAGTCGCTTTGGAACGTAAAACCTTAATAAACCAAACCAAGCTAAGGTAGATACCAACAGCAGAAAGATACTATAGATAAACCTTTACCCCCCAGATACCTCTGACATGTGCGCGGAAAAAGCAGCTGAAATCGGTAGCGGTCGTGCTTACAATCCTGTGCATGAAATGTTCTGAATGGGAACAAGAGCAAGCTCAGCGCAAGGATGCTGAACACGTACTGGTGATCGAAAACACGCGCTCCGTCGGGACAACCTTCAGTCTGCAGCTCGCCTATCCAGTTACTACTCCACTGAGTCAAGTCAATAGATCTAAATTCTAATGCATAATATTATCATAGATGATATCGCACGTAAAATGCGACAACAAACGACACGACAGCGCAGAAATCTGCTTCGAAGTGCCGGTTTCCAGTCCGTACACTACCTGGTCGACTACCCTCGGATGTCACGTTAACGAGTAACTGCGCACAAGATAACCGCAGCACTGTCTGGAAGAGGGCAAATGTGAGTAGTGACGCACAGCACACACCCTCATACGTTAGCTGATGGAGCACAAAACGGCAGAAGCGAACACGTAAACATGCGTTCTAGCGGCGCCGGCGCGACCCGCAGTCCCTCGGGCCGCGCGCGCCGACAGATGGCGACTGGCGTCGAGAGTAGGCGCGCGTCCGCAGCCTGCGTGCGAGGGTAAAAAAATCTGGTCTGCGGAAAGGAAGAGGAGCTCCCGGAGCACTTGGTGCTTCTCTGCGACGGGTTGTCCCCTCCACAGGCAGATGGCGCCACCTTCCCGCGGGCGCTGGGATTTGAAGCAGGCGAAGGGGAACAGGAGGGAGAGCGCGGTGCTAATAGGCGCACACCAACAAAAGCCGTGTCCACCACGAAGGCCCGGCTACAACGATGGTGGCAGATGACGCGGCGGTGTACTATTCCGCGAACTGAACCGACACAGACGTAGTCGCGGTGCACATACGTTGTGACTTCTGGTTGCGTGTGCTTCGTTCTGTTTTTTTTCTCTTCGTTATTTTTTTTCTTTTCTTTCTTTTTTCTTCGGCTAGGACACAAATTCTGTGCCCGCCCGCTACAAAGGGCAATGCCACAATATCATCATCATCATCATCGTCTATTCCTTATTCACAAAGAGAGCAGGTGGATAGGCAAGTACTAGAGCTAATCGACAAAGGCATTGTTCAGCACTCCAAGTCGCCATGGGGGGCACCGGCACTTTTAGTTGACAAACCCGACGGTACATTTTGACTCGTGATTGACTAACGGCGGTTGAATTCCAACGATAGATCCTTACCCACTGCCGTAGGTGCAGGAAACCCTGGCGCAACTTGGGTCAGCCAAGTATTTAACGGTTGTCGACCTCGCATCAAGGTTCTGGCAGATCGAAATGGATACAAAAGATGTTGAAAAAATCGCAGTTAACACCCCCCAACTGGCCTGCAGTGTTCTGGAATAAATAAATAAATAAATAAAATCTGGCCATTTTCAATGGAGACGCATGATGATGGGTCTTGTTAACAGCCCTGCCGTCTGGCAGAAAACTGCAGGTGTAATCTTGGCCGGTTTGCTGGGAAAGAGGTGGTTCGTCTTTACGGGCGATATAATCATCTAGTTAAGAAGAACTTCTTGTTGGGCGAGTTGGTGCATACTGTTGCGCTCTTTCAGTCTCTCTCGTGTGTTTTCCTGTGTGTGTCTTTTGTGCGCAATTCGTACCTACAACATAATCATCTAGAGCAGCACCTTTGCCGAAAACTTGGAGGCCATTGAGGAAGTACTGGTTAGACTGCGAGCCGCTGGCTTGAAATTTAAATCTTCAAAGTGCCAACATTTACAGCGGCAGGTCAAATACCTGGGACTTATCGTTTCTTCAGGTGCTGTAAAACCTGAACTTCCCCAGACCAAACTGGAGTTCGAGGCATGCGCGAGTTTCTTAGATTAGCCGGATACTACCGGAGGCATGTGCGAGATTTTGCCCGAATCGCTAAGCCATTAACTGTACTTACTTACGGCGAAAAACAAGGAGTTCGTACGGTCAGAGGAGGCACAGGGAGCGTTCGAACATTCCTCCATGCGTTCGAAGAACTAAAGGAAAAATTAGTAACGGCTGCCTTGCTAAGATATCGGGACTTCAACCAGCCTTTCATTTTAGCGACCGATGCTTAGAAGTTTGCAGCGGGTGCAGTGCTGTCTCAGAATTTTGACGGCAGGGAGCACCCTATCGCGTTCGCAAGCCGGCAATTTAGCCCAGTCGAGCAGCGCTACAGTGCCACTGAGCGCTAATGTGTCTTGCGGTGGTTTGGGCCGTGCGGCACTTTCGGTGCTACCTCTACGGCCGCAGATTCAGGCTGCTGACGGCTGGTGAGATTATTTATTTATTTATTTATTATAAATACCTCAAATGCCTCAGGAATGGGCTATTACATGAGGGATGGGCTGAATGTTTCACTAATGAGAGATTGGATGACAGCCTTGAAGTGCAGTGGATCAGAGTGGTGCACGGAGTCGATTGGCATGCTGTTCCAGTCTCGAGCAGTTTGCACGAAGAATGAGCGCAGATGAGCTGTAGTCTGTGCTGGGGGAGGGTAAACTGCTTTGGGATGGTTGGTATGGCTTGATAAGCGATGAGCTGGCAAGGTAGCTGGAACATCAAGTTGGCTGTGATAAAATTTATGAAAGAGGCAGAGCCTAAAGATGCAATGTCTGGACTCGAGATTAGTAAGCTGATTAGCCTCAGATTTAAGTGCAGTGACGCTGGTGTGATACGAGTAGTCCGAAAAAATAAATCTAGCTGCGCGATTCTCAACTGATTCGAGGGTGTTCGAAAGGTTAGATTGGTGAGAGTCCCAGACTGAGCATGCGTACTACAACTTCGGCCGGAAAAATGTGAGGTATGTTAATGTTTTTATTGAAGCAGAAGCGAGTCGCAAGTTCCTACGGAGGTAGCCAAGAGTGCGATTGGCTTAGTTTGTTATGTTTATTATGTGTGCTGACCAATTAAGTGTGTTAGAAAATGTGATGCCGAGATATTTATGCGATTGAACAGATGCTATTTCAGATGCACTTATTTCATACTTGAAGGGTTGATAGCTTTGGCGCCGATGGAAAGAAAGCAATGACGTTTTATTAGTGTTTAAGGACATTAACCAAGTGTTGCACCAGGCTTCAACACGTTTAAGGTCGCCTTGAAGTAAGCGAGAGTCAGAGGTGTTATGAATGGGACGGTAGATTACACAGTCGTCTGCAAATAGGCGGATATGAGAAGTGATATTATTAGGCAGGTCGTTAATATAGATTAGAAAAAGCAAAGGCTCAAGCACAGTGCCTTGGGGGACACCGGAAAGGACCGTGGAGCAAGATGACGAACGTTTATTAGCATTCACAAATTGTTTCTGGTTAGTGAGAAAATTGCGTACCCAATCTAATACAAGGAGGTTAATGTGTAAGCTTGAAAGTTTAAGTAGAAGTCTTTGATGGGGAACCTTGTCGAATGCCTTTTCAAAATCCAAAAAGAGAGCGTCCACCGGAATGTTTAAATCAGGATTAGAGCTTATGTCGTTAATGAATAAAGCTAGTTGAGTATCACATGATAGCCCTTTGCGAAACCCATGCTGATTAGGATGAAAAAAAGTGACAGATATCAGGAATTTTACTATGTGAGAGTAAAGCACAGGCTCCATTAGTTTTGAACAAACGCTAGTTAGTGAAATGGGACGATAACTAGAACATAAGATGGAGGACCTTTTTTCGGGACTGGAACTACCTTGCCTACTTTCCAGTCTTCCGGCACCACTCCTGATGACAATGATTGCTGGAAAATATGGCATAAAATCACACTGACAGTGTTCTTCCTATGTTTTAGTACCTTGGTGTTATTGCCATCGACACCTGCAGAAGATGAAAGCCTTAATGAGTCAATGATTTTCACAATACTGGGAGGATTAAAAGTGATCTCAGGCATAACAGTGTGGTCGTAATGGGGAAAATCTGGTAAATTGTTAGCAGGTTCTTGCGTGAAAACAGAACTGATTGCACGGTTTAGTTCTTCGGCTGTTTGACTTACAGGAATCGGGTGATTGCAGTGATCGTGTAATTGCGAGCGTTTAGGGTTTATAGTACTCCAAAATTTTTTAGTGTCATTTTTTAACATGGTTGGCAAAACTGATGAATAGAAAATACGCTTTGTTTTGTTAGCAAGTGACTCAAACTCCTTTTCCGCAGTGTAATACTTTTTCCATGAGCATTCGTTGTTAATTCGCTTAGCAGAGCGGAAGAGTCTTTTCTTTTTGCTGTTGAGACGTTTCAGCGTGCGGATGAACCATGGCGATGATTGTTTTTCGGTTACAGTGATAGTGGGTATGTACGTCTTTATCAGCTCATGCATTTTATCCTTCTATTTTATCCTTGATTAATCTCTCTTGGCGACATTAACCTCCCGGATATTGACTGGCTCACAATGCATCATCACTCCGCTTCTCCAGACTATCTTTTAGATATTATGCTACAGTTTAATCTCACTCAGATTGTAAATAAAAAAAAAACACGTCTAGAAGGTTCTTCGAGTAACACGCTTGATCTAGTAATTCTAAGTCACCACTTTCCACTCCATAAATTTAAAACTGAAGTACTAAACGGAATCTCCGATCACAAACTAATATTATGCAGTGTCCCTACCAGTAGCACGCTTTATTCGCCACGACTGCAAACTTTTGTTCATGATTTCACTATAGCTGACGATACTAGTATACTAGATCATCTTTTCTTCGAGTTCGACACATACAAAGAACTTGCAACTTGATGCTTCTTCTGACATTGAATCCTTATGGCACAGCTTTAAAACGACTGTCTCATATTGTATTCATAAGTTCGTCCCACGTAGAAGGAAGCAAATAAAAAGACGTAACCCCTGGTTCACCCGCGAAGTCATACGCGCTAAGCGCAAAGTTAATCGCCGCAAAAAAGCTCTCAAGGTGAACCCTTGCACGAAAACAAGGACCAGTTTTAACCTTGCAATGCAAAGCATGAAACATCGAATAAAGGCTTCTAAATTGCATTACTTAAATAACACCCTCAATAACTTTACAAGAAAGTCCCCATCAAAATTTTGGAGCTACTTAATCCTAAAAGACAAAGTGAAAACCCAGCCTTAAAAGAAGAAAGCTTGAGATAGCCAATGAACTGAATGATTACTTCGCGTCAGTTTTTTCTAACGATAATGATATAGTCCCTCATCAGAGCTCAAGAACAACGAAACACATTGAATCACTAACTGTAGCTGAGACTGGAGTACTTAACCTGCTGTTAAAAAAGGGACCTGGTCCAGACAACATGCCAAATTCCTTTCTAAAAAGATACGCCGAATGAATGGCTAAGTATTTGTGCTTACTTTTCAATAAATCCCTCTCAACATGTACCCTTCCAAAGGAATGGAAAATAGCCAAAATTATTCCGATACAAAAATCAGGAAACAGGACAGATGTTTCTAATTACAGACCCATCTCTATCACCTGTGCAGTGTCTAAAGTACTCGAACACATCATACTAAAACACATAACCGTCTTCCTTGAAAATGAAACCATACTCTCTCCATTTCAGCATGGCTTCCGCCAAGGCCTTTCGACAGTAACACAGTTATTAGAATTAGTCCACAACTTATCCCACAGCATAGACAGACAAAAGCAAACCGATCTAATACTACTAGATTTTTCAAAGGCATTTGATCGGGTTACACACATTAAACTAATTAACAAACTAGAATCAGCCTTCGTCATGGCCCTATAGTTAATTGGATTAGCAACTACTTATCAGGCAGAACACAATTTGTAGAAATCAATCATCAAGCCTCCCACATAGTAAAGAAATCAATCAT
Organism: Amblyomma mixtum; assembly: GCF_055824585.1. NCBI lineage: Eukaryota > Metazoa > Arthropoda > Arachnida > Ixodida > Ixodidae > Amblyomma > Amblyomma mixtum. The sequence continues at coordinate 191,429,874 of NC_143016.1, read as the reverse complement.
CAAGCCTCCCACATAGTAAATGCTGTGTCTGGTGTACCCCAGGGTAGTGTCTTGGGACCTGTTCTGTTCTTGATTTTCATAAACGATCTGGCGACTAATCTCAACGTTAATAGACGACTGTTCGCCGATGACTTTGTAATTTATCGCGAAATTAATGCAATAGAGGATCATGAAGCTCTTAACAACACATTGCATTCTATAGAAAAATCGTGCACTGACTGGCAGATGACACTTAACGGTACTAAATCTGCTGTTATGACAGTCTCTAGGAAGAAACATAAATCCGACTTTCGGTATACTATAAATGACACACCACTTACTGCAGTAACTAATCATAAGTATCTTGGCGTACTAATCACCCATGACCTCAGGTGGAACGCTCACGTGGACAAAATCACCTCAACAGCTTTGAAACGACTCTTTTTTTTCTTAGACGACGCCTCACATTAGCCCCTTTGCAAACTAAGCTTTTAGCCTACAATGTTTTGGTTAGATCTGTTCTCGAATATGCTAACGTCGTTTGGTTTCCTTATACTAATCAAGATATAATCAAACTTGAAGCCGTTCAAAGAAAAGCAGTCAGATTTATATTTAACAAATACAAAATAACCGATTCGCCTACTGAATTAATGAAAACTGCAGGATAAAATCATTTCAGACCCGTGCAAAAGACGCACGCCTAAAACTCATGTTTCAACTAATAAATCGACATCTAAAACTGGGCACTACTAAATATATTTCTCTTTCCGAAGCAAGATCAACGCGTCATAAACATTCACATACGCTAAGTGAGTATCATTTCCATACGGAGTACTTTAAATATTCCTTTTTCCCACTAGCAATTCGAGAATGGAACAGCCTTGATCCATCCATAACTAACAGTTCATCATTGACAAAATTTAATATTCCGGATGAGAGTATGTCGTGTTATTATCTAGTCATTCCTCGTTGCTTGTGTTCTGTTATTACTATACCCATGGTTATTTGTTTTTTATGTTTAAGCTTTCTAGTTAAACTATGCAGCGTTACATAAACTAAATACCTACACTATGTTAATACCTTTGCAGTGTATGCTTATAACATTTACTGTTTACTTATTGTCTGCATATTATAACAACTAGCATTGCTTCCACATTTTGTTATTCTTTGTATAATACTACCGACATTAGCCTTATTTTATGTGCTATTTGATTGTTTCCGTCACAGCTCTGTTGTATTTTCGTTTTACCGTTTGTCGTTTTTCTTAACATGCTGACCAGTTGAAAGTTCCGATTATGCTTGACCGCGTTCTGTTAACCTTACTAAGCCCTCCTGCCGCAATCCCAATTGGGATTAGCAGTATTTGTAAATAAATAAATAATTAAATAAATACTTTGGTTCATTGGTTTATTGGGGTTTAACATCCCAAAGCGACTCAGGCTATGAGGGACGCCGCAGTGAAGGGCTCCGGAAATTTCGACCACCTGGGGTTCTTTAACGTGCACTGACATCGCACAGTACACGGGTCTCTAGAATTTCGCCTCCATCGAAATTCAGCCGCCGCGGCCGGGATCGAACCCGCGTATTTCGGGTCAGCAGCCGAGCGCCGTAACCACTGAGCCACCGCGGCGGGGCTAAATAAATAAATAAATAAATATTTGTATTCGGCCACTCATTAGAATAGAAGGCCACGAAACACCAGAGTGGCCCAAATAAATAAATAAATAAATATTTGTATTCGGCCACTGTGGTGTTTCGTGGCTTTGTATGTCAGCACCTGATCAGTTGTATCGTTGAAAATCATCACACCTGACTTAGTTGCGCTAAAACTGAAACCTAGAACGTATCCTTCCTCTCCACAACAATCAACCAGAGTGTGCAAATCTTCGTGGCTATCTGCAAACAGTACAATATCGTCCGCATACATTAAACCCGGGAGCCGCTGCTCAACTACATGTACGCCTAATCTCTATGACAGATTATAGCCTAGTTTACTTTCTTGTAGCCTTCTTTCCATATTTATCACACAAAGCATGAACAGCAACGGTGATAGAGGACAACCTTGCCTTAATACTTTGTGTACCCCCTCTCATGACCCGCGTTTGGCCAGACGACGACCCCAAAGAAGCATGCCGCGCGCTGAGATGAGCATTCTCGGCGAAGGACGCCCGGGGGCAGCGACCGACGACGGTGGGAACCAAGGGCGCCCGTTCGGGGAAATAAAGGGACAGAGCCGAAGGGATTGCCTGTTTCCGTCGAGCGCCGGCCACAGCGCAGACAGCTCGAAGCCGCAGTTGAGGCCTGCGTTGTCGCAAGGACCACGTGTGTTTTCGGTGGCACGGAGCCGCTTGCAACCCTGTTGCTGCACTGCAGGAATTCGCAGCGGAGTTGCGATTTCCCCTCTCCCGTTCCCACGGGTTTACTCAGCAACGAGTGACTCCGCGTCCTAGAGTGCTGTGCAAATTTGATTGGTGTCCAAGTTGGGGAAATGTGCCTCGCGTCTGATTGGCCCCGCCTGATGGAGGGGCGGAATCTTAGAGATTTAAGGACTGTGCTGAGTGTGAAAGGACGCGCTGGGCCTTGCCGAAAAGGCTCATCCAGTCGCTCGACGTTATGAACTCTTTAATTTTTGATTCTTTGCTCTTCTAATCTTCAGTATGTAAATAAGCTTCTTAAAAGTGCCATTAAACCCGCTTGTTTTTCTCTTCCCAAACTCTGAAGCTTGAGTCTTTCCTCAGCCCGACGGCTCAACACGCTACCAAACGGAACCCTGAACTTGTGCCTTGTGCCTTGTGAACTTGTGCCTCACAAATGCCTTGAGGAAGTCCTGTGTTCACAAAATGGAAGTGAGCTTTCTTCGCCAGGAGGCGGAACTGCTTGGCAACTCGGGTTACCCCTCGCACCTGTTGGTGTCTGTTGCCAAGCAGATGAAAAAGCACCTGATGTGGGCTAGGCCCGAGCAGCAAAATGAGGCAAAGAAAAAGAAAGAAAGGAGGCCGGTGGTAGCAATACCGTATATTCACAACGTTTCCCATCGCCTGAAAAGCATAGGTCGAAAAGCTGGCGTGAATGCTGGGCCTTCGGCCCCTTGACTGTTTTAATAAATGTTTACCAACCAAAATGACGGCTCCTAATAAACTCAAAAGTCTGTGCAGACGAGTCAATTCCGACCCGACCAAAAAGAAGCAGAGATGCACGGTAAAACATCGAACCCCCTTTGTGGAGTGTACTGAAGGCCTTGTTTATTCCTTGCCAGTGACATGTGGTAAACAATACATAGGGCAGACTGACAGGTGCATGAACGAAAGCTACTAGAACACAATACTAATTTCGAGCAAGAAGAAGAAGAAGTTTCTTTATTTTGCTTGAGCAAAAAAGGTGACGGAAGAAAAAGCTGCTTAGTTGCAGCTTGACAAAGCTCCCGCCACCCAGACAGCAAGCACTTGCACAGCACATAGTTTACACTTTACATAGCATACAGGAACCTGGGAATTCATTGCAGAGATTGCCCTTCAACAAGTTGTGCACCTGATTTCCAAAAATGTAGAGCTTTGGCTAATCACAAAGACCAGTTAGTCCGGTAAATAATCGAGGCAGCTTCGATAGCAAGTCTGCGCGACGATTGTGTCAGCACGCCGTCTGTTGCTTTGACAAAGAAAGAATTTGACATGTTAAAAATGTGATTATAAATCTGTGATTATTTGTCGTATGTTGTAATTTTTTGGAAGCTTGAACGATATGGTTCTGACACATTTTTTTGAGGGGGTGAAGAAGGTATAAGAAGCAGTGTTTCTTCGAAATAAAAATCAGTTGTAAGTCAGCGCTTGTCTCTTGTCCCGGTGTTTTGCGCTGTTCCGTCACAAATTGATCAGTGGCAGCACGTCTTAGAATACTAGCAGCTAAGGGGGAGATCTCCCCTGCCAAGTAATGATCACATGCTTTTCGGGAGTCCGTGATGATGATTCTCGAATTGGCGTGGGCGGCAGCAAGCGCTATCGCTACTTCCTCGGCTCGATCGAGACCAGTAGTAGTAGTAGTAGTAGTAGTAGAAAACTTTTATTTAGATCTTTTAAGAGATTCGCGGATTCGAAGCCTCCGTCGTCTTTCGTGGCGCCGGCGACTTGAGGCTTCTCTTCAGCAAGGTTGGGCCCCTAGTCCAGGGCTCCACTGAGTCGCGCTGCATCAGTAGCGTGCCGCACTAAGGCCCTTTGGGCCGCGAGCTCGCTGCTGGTGAGCCGGCTCTCCCATTGCTCCGCACTCGGGAATTCGTGTTGGTGGAATGCTTTATTTCGTTCGCACTCCCATGTGATGTGGTATAGTGTGGGTGTGTCGCCGCACCAGGGGCAGTTTGCTCTGTATTGTGTTGGTGACATCTTGTTATAGATGTACAAGTTGGGGAAGGAGTTTGTTTGTAGCCTACGCCAGCCGACTGCTTCCTCCCTCGTGAGGGCTTTGTGTGGTGGTGGGTACTTGAATCTAGTCCCTCTGTATAGTTGTAATGTCTCTGTGTATCCCCCCTCGCATGCTAGTAGCTGAAGCTCCAGAACATCTGACATGCCTGCTCGGTATGTAAGCCCTCGAGCTAGGCTGTCTGCTGTTTCGTTCCCCGCTACGCCTGCGTGGCCTGGGACCCAGATTATGTGTTGTATGGGTGTCTTCTCAGCAGAGGCTGCTGCCCCACTGATTATCCTGAGGGCCATGCCGCTAATTCTGCCCTTCGTATAGTTTTTACACGTGTCTTTCGAGTCTGTTAAGATGTTTAGGGATCGGCCTTTCCTATAGCCTTCTGCTACCGCCAGCGCGACGGCAATTTCCTCGGCCTCCGTTATGCCCACGACCTCCACTGAGGCGCATGTGGCCATGTCTCCTGTGCTATTAACTACCACCGTAGCGGCTAAGCGCTTCCCTGCATGTACGTACATGGAGGCGTCCGTATAGACTGTGTTCTCTGATCGGCCTAGCCTCCTTTCTATCTGCTCGGCCCTTGCTTTTCGTCTGTCCTCGTGTAGGTTAGGATCCATGTTTTTAGGCAGGGGTCCTACATTAAAGGTCTTTCTAAGGTCGTCCGGTACGTCCGCGTATCTGTCTATGAGTCCGCACGTGTTCCGACCCAACCTTCTCAGGAGCGCCCTTCCCGTAGAGGAGCCTCTGAGTCTGATGAGTTGTGCCCCCAATTGAGCCTCGGCAAGCTCATCGAAGGTATTGCTGATTCCGAGTTGGAGTAGCTTCTCGTTTGATGCGTTTCTGGGCAGGTGTAGAGCAATCTTGTATGCCTTCCTGAGAATACAGTCGGCTTGCTCTCGCTCCGCCTTTGTTGTTGCGTGGTAGGGCAAGGAGTACATAACTCTGCTAACGATTAGGCTGTTGACGAGTTTGAGGGTATCTTCTTCTTTCATCCCGTACCTTCTCTGAGAGACTCTACTGATCATTCTGCCAACCTGCTCCGCGGCTCTTCTCAACAGGCTGATGGTATGGCTGCATTTTCGGCTGCTCTGCAGCCACATGCCTAGGATTCGTACCATGTTCTGTTCTTGGATCAGTTGCCCCTCTAGAACTACTTCCAGCGAGGCTTTGGTAGGATTTCTTCCGATCCTGATGATTTACGACTTCTCCGTCGAACATCTGAGGCCTCTCTCCCAGACGTAGGTCTCTACGCAGGTCGCAGCTTCTTGTAGTCTGTCTTGCTTCTCCCCTAACGATCCTTGGGTGACCCACACCGTGATGTCGTCGGCATATATCGCGTGTTGAATGCCCGGGATTTCCTTGAGTCGTCTTGCTAGCCCGATCATCGCCATATTGAACAGGACGGGCGATATCACGGAGCCTTGGGGTGTTCCTTTGCAAGGCGTGGTGAAGACGTCGCTTCTCAGCTCGCCTAGTCCCACGGTCGCTGTTCTGTCGCTCAGGAAGGCCCTGATGTAGTCGTGGGTTCTTCCCCCGCAGTTGGTGTTGTTGATGCCTTCCATGATGGCGGCGTGGCTCACGTTGTCGAAGGCTTCCTTTATGTCGAGGGCCATGACAACGTTTTCGCCACTTCTAGGCATTTTCTCGAGTACTTCCTCCTTGAGTTGGAGTAGTACGTCCTGCGTAGACAGGTGGGCTCTGAACCCGTACATGCTGTCTGGGTACAGTTGGTTCTTCTCTAGGTGCGACTGGATCCTTTTTGTGATTACTTTCTCGTACATCTTGCCCAGGCACGACGTGAGGGAGATCGGCCTGAGGTTCTCGACCTGGAGTTTCTTGCCTGGCTTCGGGATCATTACCACTACCGCGTGTTTCCACTCGGCCGGCACTGTTCCTTCTTGCCAGAGCTTGTTGAAGTAGGCTGTGAGCTGATCTATGGCTCCATCGCTGAGGTTTCTTATGAGCGAGTTCTTGATTCTGTCCGCCCCCGCTGCTGTGTTTTTTGTTGCCGACCTGATCGCCTCGACGACTTCCTCTCTCGTTATGGGCCGATCCATGGTTGGATTCTCTTCGCCCTGGTACTCTTCTTGGTAGCTTTCGACCTGGTCTCTGCCGTAGCATTTGACCCGGACTTCCTCGAGTAGCTGTTCGTCCGTGCCCGTGTACTGGTGCACCAGCCTCTGAATCGATTTGCCGCTTTCTGATTTGTTCTTGCTCGGGTCCATGAGGGACCTGAGGATCTGCCACGTCCTGGCCGTGCTGAGGGTGCCGTTCAGCGCGTTGCTGAATTGCTGCCATCCTTGCCTAGCCAGCTGCGTTGCATACTCCTCCGCTTGTTTAGTTATTTCGGCTATTTTAATCTTTAGCTTCCTATTGAACTTCTGTCTTTTCCAATGCTTGGTGAGCCCGCGTCTCGCCTCCCATAGCTTGAGGAGCCGCTTGTCCACCTCCGGAGTTTGTTCGGTTCTATCCACCTCTTTAGTATAGAGTTCTTGGATCTGTCTGAGTTGCTGGCTCCACTCCTCCGCAGATACAATGTCGCCCTTGATCTGCTTGCAGTGTGCTCTGAAGGCGTCCCAGTCCGTTAGGCGGACCTTGCCTATTTTCCGCTTGATATTGTTTGCGGTTGTGCTGATCCTTATTATGTGGTGGTCGCTTTCAAGGTTCTCGAGCAGGTTCTCCCATTCTGCTTGTCTGGCGCCCCTTACGAAGGTTAAGTCAGGGCACGTGTCTGGACTGACGCTGTTCCCCTGTCTAGTTGGGTGGTGTTCGTCGGTTAGCAATTCGCACTCTGCCTGTTCTGCTGCAGCGCAAATGCCACGTCCCTTCTTGTCGTCTTTATTGTAGCCCCACCTCGGGCTCTTGGCGTTGAAATCACCTGCTATTACTAGGGTGTTGTTCCCCCCTTGTTTTTGCCTGTACCCCCTGCAGTTCCACTGCCACAGCTCTAATTGTTGGAGGCGTTCTGCCATGATGGGTTACCATTATTTGCGTTGGGGGTTTCTGTGCCGAACCTGCGTTCGTTAAGTAGTCTGTCTCTAGCATCATTGGTTATTCTCTGTGTGTTTTGGCTCTTGATGTGCGTCCTGACATTCTGACCAACACATCTGCGCGATGGAAATTCCACAACTGCTTCTTCTTCGTCGGCGTCCCGCGAAGGGGTCCATCTTCTTCACTGTACATTAAAGTTCCCACCCACCCTGCCACCCTGGTAGGTGGCAGTTAATGGTTGATCACGAGTGTTCGCTCGCCGTTGTCTGCGCTAATGCATGCAGCCCACATATCTCTCTCTCATCACCCCACGCACCTATAAGCGTGATTCAGGCGTCCGCTGACCCAAGGAGCCATTTATGCGCACTTACTTTCCTTAAAATGATGGAAGTGTAAAACGTCAACGAAAACGAACACAATGAACGCCGACGGCCTATGGCTTCAGCGCCGCGTTTCTGGCACAGCGTTGTCAATGCCTGCAGCCCACATCTCTCTCTCTCTCTCTCTCTCTCATCACCGCACGTACCTATAAACGCGATTCAGGCGTCCACTGACCCAGGGAGCCAGTTACGCGCACTATGACTTCAGCGCTGCGTTTCTGGCACAACGTTGTGAATGCCAACGCATGAAGCGCACATCTGTCAATACCGCCACCCGCCGCGGTGGCTCAGTGGTTAAGGCGCTCATCTACCGAGCCGGAGTACCCGGGTTCGAACCCGACCGCGGCAGCCGCGTTTCGATGGAGACGGAACGCAAAAGGCGCCCGTGTGCTGTGCGATGTGAGTGCACGTTAAAGATCCCTGGTGGTCGAAATTATTCCGATTTCTACTACCGCCACCTCTTTCTCTCTTTCTTCTTTCACTCCCACCTTCGTTCCTTCCTTACGGTGCGGTTCAGGTGTCCATCGAGATATGCGAAAGATACTGCGCCATTTCCTTTCCTCAAAAACCAATTTACCAATTTTATCGCCACGTAGCTTAAAGCACGATTGAGGTGTCCACTATTCTAAGAGGGCAGTTATGCACCTTCCCTCTGGTTTCCAAGCTCCCGCTCCATTGGTTTCGCAGCTTAAAGCGCGACTAAGGTGTCCACTGCCGGTTACAACGGACAACGGCGCCGGCGACGCCGGGAAACGCGGAAGCGGGCGCCAAAGACCTGGGCCTTAAAATTCACGGATCCACGCAGAAATATAGTACGGCGGTTGTAGTAATGACAATTTCGTGAGAAGGATGGAATGTTCAACACTGTCGTATGCTTTAGCTATGTGAAGCGTCAAGGAACGCTGATACTTTGTTGTTTCGCATAGCAAAGCGGATTCTGCTTTCTAAATCGACATGGGCAGACCATATTGAGCATCCGCGGCGAAAGCCAATCTGGGCTGGGCTCAATGCGTTGATTTTGAATCATGCTTTGATAGGCGGCTGCGCACAATTCTTTCCACGAGCTTTACCATATCGGATGTTAGAGCTATCAGCCAGATGTTATCAATATGGAGCCATTTCTTTGAATCTTTTAATGGTGATACTATTTTCGCCACATTTTAGGAGTGCGGCAGCCATGCACAACACTCCTTCTTCTTCTTCTTCATCCTCTTAAGAATGGCACAAACTCACGTGGGAGGATTGGCCAAGGTGTTGTGGCATAAACAAGGAAATTTCCATAGGCGGTTACGACAAAATATCGGAGCCGAGCGTGAATTTTGAAAAATGTATCGATGAAAAACGACAGAAGAATATTTAAAGCTAAATAAACAACATTTTGGTGGAAAAAAAAATCGCCAAGTTTTAAGAGAGCAAATCAGTCTACCAGTTGCAATGATGTAATAATGGTAATAATGGAGAATCGCACATATTGAACCCAATGCAAATCCTTTGGTGCGTCGTCTTCATCAACTTCCATCTGGTCCGTCCCGCGGCATTGCTTGCTCACCGTCGTCTCCTACGTAGCATAAATCCGCGCTTTAACTCCGATTCAATGCAGTTAACGTTCTCTGTAGTTTTTTTAAAACTCAGCACAAGGGCATCTGCCAGACCTGCGTTTATTTGCTGCTGTCCTTGCTTGTGTTATTTTGAACGATGGAATTTTCAAATATGTTTTCTAATTAGAGTCTGTAATTTTATTCTGTTGCGTACAGGAGGCGGAAGCCTTACGGTTCTTGCCAACGTTTCGAGAAGAGGGCTTGTCTTCGTCTTATGTTTATTTTGTGCGTGATGTGTGCGGCGTTGCTGCACTCTAATTCTTGTGTTGAATTTTAACAAGCATTTTTTTTAATCGATGATAAAGAACTGAAGCTTACGGATTACTGTAGCATGGTACTTCAGTAAAACACTCTCCGGGGCATGTTGGTTCATAGCTGGCAAGAATAAAAGGGGAACAAGACGACACAAAGAAGGAGGAAAAACGACAGGACAGGCGCTAACTTGCAACACTTTACTGTCTTTACCCCTCTTGTGGTTGATATATGTGCGGCGGTTTATGAAGACAGTAAAGTGTTGCAAGTTATCGCCTGTCCTGTCGTTTTTCCTCCTTCTTTGTGTCGTCTTGTTGCGCTTTTATTCTTGCCAACTAGGCCGCCGCGGTGGCTCAGCGGTTATGGTGCTCGGCTGCTGACCCGAAAGACGCGGGTTCGATCCCGGCCGCGGCGGCTGGAATTTCTTTGGAGGAGAAATTCTAGAGGCCCGTGTGCTGTGCGATGTCAGTGCACGTTAAAGAACCCCAGGTGGTCGAAATTTCCGGAGCCCTCCACTACGGCGTCTCTCATAGCCTTAGTCGCTTTGGGACGTTAAACCCCATAAAACCAACCATTCTTGCCAACTGTAGCATGAATCCAATTGATCTCACTTTCTTTCTGAGTTTGGCTCCGTTAAAATGAAAAAATTCAGGGGGCACTTTGACTGTCTAAAGTGGGTAGAGGCGGAAGCGTTTTCCGCACCACCTTCGCTGTTTCTGTGGCACCGGTGGCGTCACATATAATTGACTACTAATTACTAAGTGATGACAAATCACTAATTAATGGTTAATTACTGATTAATGCCTGAATACTAATTAACTGCTAATTAATTACGCTTAAGCTTCGCCTTTAGGAGTGGAACGCGACAGCGCGTTGTAGCCCTGCCAGGGAGTCCACGGAACAGCACCCGTTCAGCGCGATGCCTTGCCCTTTGAACGCAACGCTTTTTGAGGAAAGGAAATGGCGCAGTAATTCTCTGTCATCTCGGTGGACACCTGAACCGCACCGTAGAGGAAGGGAGGAAGTGGGAGTGAAAGAAAATAGATAAAGAGGAGCCGTAATGAAGAAAATGAAAATTGTATTTGAGGAAAGGAAATTACGCAGTAACTGTCTCACAAAATTCAGGGGGGGGGGGGGGGCACTTTTTTGACCTAAAGTGTGGTCACTGATGCCCCTAAGAGTGGAACACGACAGCGTCTTCCAACGCTGCCAAGGAGTCCATAGAACGCCATCGCCCATTCGGTTCTACGCCTCGCTCGTCAGTAAATTGGTTTTTGAGGAAAGGAAAAATATCTGTCTCTCATTTGTTGGACACCTAAACCTCGCGGGAAGGGAATGGAGGAGGATGAGAGTGAGTGAAGACACCGTATTCACTAGACGCGCCTTTGTTCATTCCAAACCATCGAGCTGGCATGGCGGTGGTGGTGGTGAAAAACTTTAATCAAGAGAGCTTGAGGGTTAAAAAAAAATAAATAACCCTGCTGCATGGTCGGTATCCTTAGTCCGGGACACCGCATGACGAGGCCCCGTCTCGCGCCCGCTTGACCAGAGCCCTTTGGGACTCCAGTGTGGAGCAGTTGAGGAGGGCAGTCTCCCATGCCTCTCGGGTGGGGGTGGGGGAGGGGGGAAGGTGAGGATTCTGAGTACATGCCCACACCATGTGAAAGATATCGCAGATCTCTCCACAGTGCGGGCAGCGCCCATCTGTGTTCGGATCGAAGTGTTTTGCTATTGCAGGACAGAGAAGGGTTCCTGTCTGCAGGCGCCGCAGAGTTCGCTCCTCCGCCTTACTCAGCCCCTTGGCAGGTGCCGGGTAGAGACGGTGGCTGTCGCAATAATAAATTAGGATTTCGCGGAACCGCAGAAGCGGTTTATGAGCTTCTGAGCCATGAGAGCTAGGATGAGGAGCCCGGTGTGTGAGCGCTCGGGCGGCCGCATCAGCGGCCTCATTGCCTCGTAGACCCTGGTGGCCAGGAGCCCAGATCACTTTTGTGCGAGTTGGATCGGCGAGAGCGCGTCTTAGAATTTGCGAGGCCAGAGGTGATATTTCGCCTGCAAGATAATGTTCACAGGCCCGGCGAGAGTCTGTAATAACCGTTTTCGATTTTGGATCGGCGGCAGCGAGAGCTATTGCGACTTCCTCCGCTCGTGTTGAATTTGGGGCCCGAAAAGATAGCCCATCGACATTCATCTTAATTGGAGCATCACTATACGATCCCTTCAAGTGGTTGCATGGTTACTAGCCAAAGTACAATTGGCCGCGTTTGAAATTCGCGCACTGTGACGTCACGACCGTTTCCACCAATTGAAAAGCGTGACATTTTCTGTCGACAACTGCTGCTTACAACGATGAGACATTAAAGGCTCCCGCCTTAATATGGGGTATACTGCAGTAGTGCAGCGGAGGGGGGGGGGGGGGGGCGGTGGGTTGTACGACCAAAAATAAAGGCAAACGGCAAACGGGAGATGGGGAGGGGGACATATAGGGACTCAGGCAAGGGGCTACATACCTCTGGCTGTGGCCACTGTGGAATCACAAAATTGGTGTCGAAAGGAAGATGAAGATTATTTTTTAATAATAACATTATCACTTGTGGCACGTAAAACATAGACGACACTGGAGACCACCAGTATGACCTGTGATCAACGAAAGCTTGACGCCCTAAACAGCATCGATGCGTCGTTTTTAAGGCGGAAGCCTTTAATGCCTCATCGTTGTAAGCAGAAGTTGTCGACAGAAAATGTCACGCTTTTCAATTGGTCAAATTGGTCGTGACGCCAAAGTGCGCGAATTTCAAACGGGGCCAATTGTACTTTGGCTACTAACCATGCAACCAATTAAAGGGATTGTATAGTGATTCTCCAAGTTAGTGGGACTTAATTAATTAGCCTAATTAACCTTCCTAGTCAGACCAGATAAATAAATAAAACCGAGTAGGAAATTGGCCGAGCTCGGGAATCGAACCCCGGTCTCCGTAGTGCGAGACGAGCACGCTACCACTCCGCCATGCTAGCTCGATGGCTTGGAATGAACAAAGGCGCGTCTAGTGCATACGGTGTCTTCGTTCACTCCCATCTTCCTCCCTTCCCGTTACGGAGAGGTTTAGGTGACCACCGAGATATGAGACACTGATACATTTGCTTTCCTCAAAAACCAATTTACCGACGAGCAAGGCGTAGAACCTTTCCTCAAAAAGCGTTGCATTGCGCCTAACGGGTGGTGGCGTTCCGTGGACCGCCTGGCAGCGCTACAACAGGCTGGCGCGTTCCACTTCTAAAGGCAAAGATTAAGCGTCATTAATTTGCAGTTAATTAATGCACCAACAGAATGTGAAGTGAACAATCGCGTTGCAGAATGCAGCACTCAGGCTTTCGCCTTTCACCAGTTTAGCCGCTAAAGTTCCTCGTAATTTTTGTTCACAGGAAGATAAGGAATCCAATACAAGATTGTGGCTGTAATATCACTTGGCGCTAGGACACGGAATCGGGCACAGAGGAACAAGTACACTTGCAGTCTCACGCATAAAAACAACAAGAACAGCAACAAATAGACGGGGGTGAAGGGAAGGGTTTATTGCAAATAAAATTTAATTCATCGCTTTTAAATAACAGAAATACGTATACAAAGCGAATGAAGCGCACATTTTCCCTCGAAGCGCGATACGAGGAACTAATCATTGGTAGGCTCCACAGCTATGAATAACGGGACGGAGAAAATTACGAACGGGAAGCAGCACGGCACTTTTATTTATTTATTTGAACATACTATCAGTCCAGCTGGACTAAGATAGGAGTGGGTACAACATCAAAATTTATAAAACGCCGGCCAGTACGATAAAACAGCCAGTACAGTCAAACACAGTTCACAAAATACAATCAATGTAATGTACAAATTATGTGCACTCCTGCGTTAAATATTTGCACATGATGATGATGATGAAAAGCCTTTATTTAATAAAAGAGGTGAGGCTTTCTTAAAGAGCCCCGCAATGGGTGGAGTCCCTATTCCGGGACCCCATTGGTCGAAGCCGCCAGCTTAGCCCTCTTGACCAAAGCCTTTTGGGCCTGAAGGTCTGAGCAGCCAAGCAGGGCCGCCTCCCATTCCTCTCTGGTAGGGTTGGGGTGGGGGGAGAGAGCTGAGTTGCGCTGGCAAGCCCAAACCATGTGGTAGGTGTCAGCCACCTCGCCACAGTGTTTGCACCTGCCAGTGAACGCGGGATCGAAATGTTTTAATACTGCCGGGCACAGCATTGTATTAGTGAATAGTCTAAGTAGAACGCGTTCGTTTGCTTTTCCCAGCCCCTTTGCAGGGGCTGGGTACACGCGGTGCCTATCCTTATAATAAGATGTTATGTCTTTGAACGAGAGTAAAGAGCCACCTTCAGGTTTCAGGTGCTCAGGAGCCAATGGGAACGCCCGGTGAATGAGTGCTCGGGCCGCCGCGTCTGCAGCTTCGTTTCCTGCTAGGCCCTGATGGCCCGGAGTCCAAACTATGCAGCGGGGAGTAGGATCGGTGTCTCGGCTGCAGTTCCTTAATATTCGTTCAGCTAGTGGAGTTATCCAGCCAGTCTCATAATTTTTACACGCCGAACGCGAATCAGTTATGATGTGTTTTGATTTGGTATCAGAAGCAGCTAGGGCGATAGCAACCTCTTCAGCTTGTGTTGTGCCTGGGGCTTGAAAGGACAGACCATCCACCTGTATTTCTTGATGTATGACCGCGGCAGTGTACCACCCCCCGTGGGTCGGCCCGGCTACATCTACGTAGTAGACACCTTGCTTGTTGCCATAGTGGCGCGCTAAGACTTCCGCCCTAGCCTGGCGACGACCACTATGGTCTTCCTTATCCATCTTAGTGGGGAGGGGTCGAACTCTGACGGCGCGTCTCCAGAGTTCGGGCACTCGGACCCGCTCCTGAATGTGGAAATCGTGTTGGATGTGAAGCCGGGCTAGCAAGTCCCGGCCCGACTTCGTTTGGGCTAGCCTCGTGTATTGATTTGTGAGATGGGCTTCCTTGAGCTCCTGAAAGGTGTTCACCACTCCCAATGCAAGAAGTCTCGCATTGGAGGTGGAGACAGGAAGGTCAAGTGCCCTCTTCATCATTTTACGGAGTATTACCTCAACTTTGTCTTCGTCGTGCTTCCGCAAGTGTAGATAAGGGACCGAATAGAGAATTCGGCTGATAACGAAAGCATGGGCCAGCCGAACTGCATCCTTGCTTCGCAAACCCCCTCTCTTATTGGAGACGCGACGGACCATACGGCCCACCTGGTCTCCAATTTTGCGGAGCTTGTGCAATGTTGTGTCTACTCTTCTTTGGCTATTGATGAAGAGTCCGAGTATTCGAATTTCTTTGGCCTCATGTATGGGGCCACTTGCTCTCGGGATTGGGCATTCACAACGTGGTTAGGAAGGCTGTTCCAATCGGACGATGTGGCAGGAAAAAAAGAGTATTTAAAACAGTCTTTAAAAAATTTTTCTACCTGGACGTGTTTATTATGTTTATTACGAGTGACGCGTGTCTTTGCTTCGTTAATGTATTGTTCTTTCTTAACCAAGACTAAACCATTTATTACACAATAAAACAGAGTTAGTCGTTTTTCTTTTCGTCTGTGGGAAAGTCTTAAGAGGCACATCTGCTTGGGCATAAAGAGGGGTCACTGAATCCAGTCGTCGATACCGGGAGAAAATGAAGCGTAGCGCCCGTCTCTGTATCTGCTCGAGCTTAGAGACAGACTTTTTGTGATATGGGTCCCATATTTCGCATGAGTAATCAAGTAAAGGCCGTACAAGCATCTTGTACGCTGTCAGTTTTGTGTCCGTAGAAGCCTGTTTTAGGACGCGCCTAATGTAGCCTAATCGCTTGTTTCCCTTCGCGACAATGTTGTCAATATGTTTTGCCCAGCTAAGATTTGAGGTGATGGTCACGCCGAGGTACTTGTATTCAGTTACTCTGGAAAGCAGGTTACCTTGCAAGTTATACACATAGTTCAGGGGCTCAAGCTTGTGGGTAATTGTCATGCAAACTGTCTTGTGCGGGTTCAGTGACATCTGCCATTCCGTACACCAATTATCTATTTGGAGCAGGTAATCATTAAGCTGAATTTGGTCATTAACGGATCTAATTTCATGGTAGATAATACAATCGTCTGCGAATAGCCTCGCTTTTACTGGTGAATCCCGGATCATGTCATTAATGTATATCAGGAATAAGAGGGGGCCAAGAACTGACCCCTGGGGTACACCCGATCTAACTTCGCAACAATCGGACCTCTTATCCCCAATGACAACATACTGTCTGCGACCCCTTAGGAAGTCCTCTACCCATCGAACTACACAGTTATGTCCCAAAACAGTTTTTACTAGGGGCGTGCGAATATTCTAAATTTTCGAATATGTTTCGAATATTATATTTTTAGTATTCGTATTAGATTCGAGATCCAAGTATTCGTGTTCTTTCGAATATTCGACCCGACTCGAATATCCGTATCTAGCCGAATATTCATTGTGAGCACCGGCGTTCATTTCGGTCCGCAAGCCCTATCGACAGAGACATAACAACATGGCGGCGCCCAGAGCAATGCGCATGGGTGAAGAAAAATTTTTCCTTCGAATTTTTCCTTCGAGGAAAGCAAATTTTTCCTTGCAAAAAAGCTCACCAGCGCAGTCAGCGACGGCATGGCCCTTGGAGGAAGGAAAAATTTTCCTTCCTCCAAGGGCCATGCCGTAGCTGACTGCGCTGGTGAGCTTTTTTGTGGCTACACCTGCGAAGCTGGTATAGTCAGAGCTGTGCACGAAGTACCTCGGTCAGTGCCAAGTGAGAGGGCATTTTCTGTGGCGGGAGAAGGCGTTTCAGCTAGAAGGGAACGACTTCTGCCTGACCATGTGAAGCAGCTGGTTTTCCTTCTCGACAACCTTTTATGTTCATCCCAGCAACGCGCTTTTGTGCTGATGGCAAGCTAGCCTTGATCAATGCTGCGTACTAGCCATCCTCTCTGATACTTCTACTCTTCTAAGAATAATGGTCGAGACTTTGATACTTTTTGTGCAGCCACACACACCTTTTGTGTTCATTTAATCATCGATAGTTGAACTGTGACGTTCTTGGGTGCTCAAATAAATGTTTCGTAGTGGTTAAATGCGTCTATCCTTGATTATTCGATATTCGATTCGATATTCGGAACCAAGTATTCGTATTCGATTCGTATTCGAGAAATTTGATATTCGCACACCCCTAGTTTTTACGTTAATTAGAAGCTTTCTGTGGTTTTTAAAGTACCATCGAAGTCCTCTTAATAACTTATTTTCAAGTTTTGTGAGCTGTTGTTTTGATCTGTTTGGTAACCTGACATATATGTTGCGTTGTTTGCAAGCCACAAGTTACTTTTAAACTTCTCATTTTCCAAGATTTCGTGTTGCATGTCTGGCATGTTCTAGTGCTTTCCTGTAAGTCGTTTGAACGTTGCAAAGAGGAACTGTTTTTTTATCCTTCGCGTTTTGCGTAAGATTCTGTCGAGTAAAAATAAATTATTTTCAGATTAAATATTATTGTGTAACCTTTTGTTGTTTATCTAGATTTCTTTAGTCTGCCTTTTTCTTCAGGCTTTTGACGATAAGCGACATGTCCTTTTATTCCTACAGAGGCCAGCAAGAGGGCATAAAAAGAAGAAGTGGTTGCGTGGGCTGGGAGGTAACAACATCTTCCCTGCAGTATCACTCGGGTTATTATACTCTCAGACAACCTTTCTGTTTTGGCAGCGCTCGAAACCTCGAGTGATACTCCTATGAGCCGTTCCCTTCAATTTTTTATTCCTCCACATGTTTCAGAAGTTCGCTTTCACTGGGTCCCTGGGCACTGTGGCATTGTTTCTAATGAGAGGGCTGATTTTTTAGCAAAGTCTGCCCTTGATGGTCATATTGTCCCTTTCGTCCCAAATACTATTTACTTGACTCTAGCACGCTTTCAGCGATTCCAGCGTTTCCACACCTTGAGCCATGAGCCTCTCCTCGCTGCAGCGGATTTTCAACACCTGGCATTTCCTTGGAGTGTGCGGATGTGCAGTTCGAGGCAATGTGAGGTGTCCATGACCCTTTTGCGCTGCAGGATACCGCGGCTAAATCTTTATTTATGCCGATCGGGGCTTTCGATATCCAACCTTTGTGAGTCTTGTGGCGAAATTGAGTCTATAGAACATTTTTTCCTCTCCTGCCGGCGGCTCGCTGCTCTCCGTAGAATTTGCTTGGAGATCCCCCTCGCTCGGCTTGGGCTTCCTCTATCTATTCCGATTCTCTTATCCTTCGGGGCAAGCGCCAAGGGATATGCCCTGAAACCAGTGTTCGATTCTATTCAAATTATATAATTTCATCTGGTAGATTCCTCTGCTAGAATGTGAATTCACAACTTTTCTTTCTCCGTATTTTTTGTATTGTACAAATTCTAGCTCTGTGTCCCAAATTTTAGATTTAATTATACTCCATTCCCTGTACATGAGTGCGTTTGTATCCGCTATGCACCCTGGCCAATATCCCGCCGTGGGTATGTGCCATTCAGCCCGAGGACATAATCATCATCATCATCAACACCTATCCAGTGCTCGAGGCAGCAGTCGAAGTGAAAGACGGTGACCAGGAGACTCAATTCTTGATCAGCGCCAAGGCTGCAAGCACCGCAGGTAAGCGCAGAATTTCGATTGCCGTGAGATAAAAATTCAGGGGGGGGGCACTTTGTTGACGTAAAGTGCGGTGAGGCAAAAGCCTTAAGCGCGGTGTTGCTGCTTGTGCCACTGATGTGTGGCTAAGATGTTAAGCTTCGCCTCTAAGAGTGGAACGCGACAGCGTCTTGCAACGCTGCCAGGGAGTCCACAGAACGCCATCGCCCGTTCGGGTCTACGCCTTGCTCGTCGCTAAATTGGTTTTTGAGGAAAGGAAATGTATCTGTCTCGCATACCTCGGTGGACACCTGAACCTCGCCATGAGAGAAGGGAGGAAGATGGCAAACGAGGACACCATATTCACTGGACGCGCCTTTGTTTTCGAGCTGGCATGGCGGAGTCCATAAAGAAAAAAAAAAGCTGGCATGGCGGAGTGGTTAGCGTGCTCGTCTCGCACTCCGGAGACCCTGGTTCGATTCCCCAACTCGACCAATTTCCTACTCGGTTTTTTATCTGGTCGGACTAGAAGGGTTAATTAGGCTAATTGGTTAATTAACTTATTAACTAAACCCCGTCTCACTTACCTGAAGCATCGCTATACCATACCTTAATTGGTTGCATGGTTACTAGCCGAAGTACAATTGGCCCGGCTTGAAATTCGTGCACTGTGACGTCACGACCATTTCGTCCATTTGAAAAGCGTGACATTACAGTCGACAAACTCCTGCTTACAATGATGAGGCATTAAAGGCTTCCGCCTTAAAATCGATCGCCGCTAGAGAGGAGCGCGATGCAAGGTTACGTCGAAGCTGAACGGCGAGCCTCTGCCGGGCTGGCCCAGGCTGGCCCGAGGAGTGACCGTGGAGCACTGCGGGAAGCAGACGTGACATCCCGACTTGCTAAATGAGCGCCAGCTTGGCCGGCGTTCTGCAGTCCAGCTGGTTCTCTCGAGGAAGGGGCGTGTCACCCTAGCCGACCATGCGATTGCACTCCGGGACGTCGATAATGCGATGCCCATATGCTCGCTGCCCAGGCTCTCTATCTCTACGGGGGCTTTGCTGGAGAGAGCTTGCATGGGTTCGGGGCGCTAAACGACACAAGCTGATGGGCAAAGTGGTACGTTTCACGTGTCTGTGCGAAACAGCGGTTTAGGGAACATGCACATTCAGTAGGAGCAACTGCCACATCCTGGTTCTCTGCCTGGACATACTTGCACCGCCGACTTGGAGGGTATCGAGCCTGGCATGAAGGGTTTGGATGTTGGCTGCCACTGCGGAGCAGCTTTCTACTAGACGGTCAATGGTGGGGGCGAGTCGAAGGAGGGCACCCTCGAATTGGGCCATTCGCGCATCAGCTGCCTCGAATTTGGCATCTATGTCTGCTTGTGAGGAGGGGGGAAGTGCTTTACACTTCGTGCGTTTAGACTGCTCAGTGTCCATGCGTGGATCACCTACGGGGTCGGATGTGGGAGGGTGAGCTACCTGCTGCGGTTGCAATTTGGGGTTTGCCTGTGCTGATTCTAGGCTACGAATCCCCCGACATCCGCAATCCCCTTGAAGTCGACAACCCCTCCTATCTGCCCAGCACCCATTATTGTCGCCACATCGGAGAGTGCAACCGCGCGCTCACGTGCAGGCGGCATTCTTAAATCACCCGTCGCGCTATCACAGTGCCCCGAACCCTACGGGAAACGCGATGGCTAGCTCCCCCTTCACAGTTTGGCAATGGAACTGCAGGGGCTTCAAGGCGAAGCGGCGAGCCTTGGAGCACACCCTACAGGCCTAGCCGCACACCCCCCACATCATCGCACTTCAGGAAACCTACATGGGCACGAAACTTACCAGCTACGCCGCATATAACCAACAAACGACACCAGACCAACGGCCCAACACCGCCATCCTGGTCCACCGAAATTTAGCAGCTAATCATAAATACCTTATTTACCCCGAGGTTTTGCACACTTTCGTACAGGTCCTACCGAACAGCCACTTACAAGCCCCGCTCCACATCCTCAACGTCTACATCCCCCTTAGCGACAAAAGCACACGAGTGGCAACCCTCGTTCGTAAGGCCTGCGCGACTGCACAAACAGGATGCTACTCATCTTAGGTGACTTCAACGCGCCGCATACCGAGTGGGGCTACCCCCGCAAAGCATGCGGTCGTAAGAGAGCCAAAGTGTGGGAGACAGCCCAAACACTGGGCCTGACACTACTCCTAGACTCCGACAGGCCTACTCGCATTGGAAACAGTGTCACACAGGACAGCTGCCCCGATCTAACTTTCGCCCGCAACATCCCAGACACACGCTGGGAAAACCTCGGCATGAACATAGGTAGCGACCACTATGTTCTCAGCACAACCTTCACGGCTACACATAGCAAAGCCCCCAACCGAACAATCACGCTCACTAACTGGGACGCCTTCCGATACGTGCGGGCCAAACGCACTTTGGCCCCCATAGACGACCTGGACACATGGAAAAACTCGCTGCTCGAAGACACCGCCAATGCCACCTCCACGACTACCCAGAACGAGGATGGCCCCTCTCCCGACGCCAAACTCATACACATGTGGGAGGCCCAGAGCAGTTTTAGCGCTCGCTGGCTCCGCCAAAATCATAATTGACCCCTCAAGCTCCGTCTCGTTCGCCTCGAGCGAGAGATCGAAGCTTACTCCATCAAACTGAGTCAGGAGCAATGGTATCAAACCTGTGACCGTCTTAACGGCCAGTTAAGATGCAAAAACTCGTGGTTCTTGCTCAGACATCTACTGGACCCAACTCACACCAAATCCACATCTCACAAGAACCTCACCCGTGTCATACACGCTTTTCACAGAAAAAATGAGGAACTCCTCGCTACCCTGAAAGACAAATACATCAATACTTCCACTGAAATTCCCATCCCTTCAGGATACACGGGTGCTCAGAACACCATCATGGATGCCGACATCACGGCAGCAGATGTCCGCGCCGCCCTCAACCAGATTAAAACCACCGCGGCCGCTGGCGACGACCACATAACCAACAAGATGCTTCGTAACCTCGAAGATCGGTCCGTCGAGGCACTCACGGACCTCTTCAAACAACACTGGCATTACGGTCGCCTTCCAGACACTTGGAAGCATGCCAAAGTGATTTTCATGCCTAAGCCAGGCAAACGACTCGAGCTGGGCAACCTTCGGCCCATCTCGCTCACGTCCTGCCTGGGGAAGGTCATGGAACACGTCATACTCAATAGACTCCACACTCACGTAGATCAAGAGGACCTTTTTCCCCCCACTATGATCGGCTTCAGGACCGGCCTCTCCACTCAAGACATTATGTGGCAAATCCAACACGACATCCTCGATCTGAGACCCATCCGAGCTACACGAACCATCCTAAGCCTAGATGTCAGCAAGGCTTTCGACAACGTGTCACATGCTTCCATCCTAGCAAACCTCTCACGAATGAATGTAGGCACTCGCACTTACAACTACATCGCCGACTTTCTTCATAACCGTACAGCAGAACTTCACATTGCAGACCTCCACAGCGAGAAGATCACACTAGGCACCCGAGGAACACCACAAGGAGCAGTCCTATCTCCGTTCCTTTTCAACACTACAATGAGAGGCCTCCCTCCGCTCCTGGAAGAGATACCTCACATTAAACACTCAATATATGCCGATGACGTTACCCTGTGGACCAACTCTGGCTCTGACGGGGAAATCCAAAACTCCCTCCAAACAGCAATCGATAAAGTACACTCCTTTGTACAGGCGAACGGGCTCACATGCTCCTCCACGAAGTCTGAATTACTAGTCATCAGGGACAGACGAGTTCGCCTGCCCGTCCCCGACCCGCAAGAACCTATTGTGCTTCAAGTCGACACACATCCCATACCTCCGGTCCGCACCATCCGCGTTCTGGGTATGTTAATACAGAACAACACGCAAAACTCGGAGGCCATTCAGCGCCTCCGCACCACAGCCAATCAGGTCAACGGCCTTATCCGCCGCATCAGCACCCGCCGCAGAGGTATGAAGGAGGATGACCTCTGTCGGCTCACGCAAGCTTTCCTCATTAGCAAGATAGTCTACTCCTACCCCCTACTATCACCTCCGCCGGAAGGACAAGGAAGCTGTGAAAAGCATTATACGTTCAGCGTACAAAGCGGCACTGGGGCTACCTCAGTACGGCAGCACACAGCACCTCCTCCAACTCGGCATCTGCAACACGCTCACAGAACTCATAGAGGCACACAAGACCGCCAAATCCACCGCTTCTCCCGCACTAAACACGGGCGGCTCATTCTTGACCGTCTCAACATCAACCCCATAGGCGACGTCCACCCCACGACGCCCATTCCGATAGGGGTCTATAGCCGCCTATTTATAAAACTAATCCCCAAAAACATGCTACCTGGCCGCCATGATACGCGCCGTCAGCTGAAAGCCCAAGCACTAGATGCCACATACCTTGCCGACGAACACGCAATATACGTAGATGCTGCACGGCAAAGTGCAAACACATACGTGGCTTGTGCAACCACGCCACAATCTACTCTCGTCACCGCCGCCACAGTAGTAGCTCACTCTCCGACAGCGGCAGAAGAAACCGCCATCGCGCTGGCCATCGCTGACCCACGTACGCGCACAGTTCTAAGCGACTCCAAAAGAGCGATACAAAATTACTCGGCAGGTTTTATCTGCCACCCCGCTGCACGCATCCTTCGCGGCTGCACTCCTGACCATAAGATCAACCTGGTCTGGGTACCCGCCCACGCGGGAAACTCTGGAAACGAAGGGGTCGACCGACTAGCTCGAGGACTAACCAACCGGGCGGCCGGCCCCACGGACCCAGACGCTCTTGCCGAGGCTCCCCAGACCTTTGCCGAAATTACCAACCTCTACAGAGAGATGAGACGCCAGTTCCCGCCTCCACACCCCCACTTGAATCGAGCGCAAGTCACCTTGCTCCGCAGATTGCAGACACACTCCATCCTTAGCCATTCTAGACTTTCACTCATCACAGACGGGAAATACGACCCCGTCTGCCAAAATTGTTACCAGGGAGAAATCGCCACCCAAGCACACATACTCTGGGGTTGCGCGGGAAATCCGCCGCCTCGAACCTTACTGCCAGCTCCCTCCGAAGAAGGATGGAACGAACTCCTCAGAAGGCCAGAGAAGAGCATCCAACTGGCACTCATTTTGTGGGCCCAGGAAGTCGCCCCCACCTGGGGACCACACTAAGCCCACCTGCCCTAAATCCCACCAATCTATGGCAATAAAGTTGTTTCTCTCTCTCTCTCTCTCTCTCCGCCGACTTGGACAGGATCCTTGGAACAAAAAAGACAGGGAAAATATGGAAGCTATCGCCATCAACAAAAAGGAAAGGACTGCGTCAGCAATGCCTCTATTGGAGTATCGACGAAAGAAAAAATTGGCAGTCCTTTAGATCTGGTTAAACCGGGTAAATTGCGTTAGCAATGGCTGCATGGCTACGCTTGTGTGTTCGCTTGTGGAGTAGCTTGTGGCGTAGCTCGATAGCTGTTAGGTGTGGTGGTGGTGGTGTAAACTTTATTGGCCATGACAAATTACAGGTGGGGGGCAGAGCCCCCCTCATGGCCTGCGGGAGTGGCCCACACAGTGGGTTCCTCCCTTACAAATGGTGTGCCAGACCCTGGAGGGCCAGCCTGTTAGAGGCACTGGTGATGGCGAGTCGTTGGTCTTTTAGTGCTGAACTGGACATCAGCTGTTCCCAGTAAGTGAGTGCCAGCTCTGGGGGAGGGGGGTGCGGGTAAGTGGAACAGGTGAGCAGAACATGCAGAAAGTCGCCTGGTTTGCCACATAGTCGACAGGAGGAGGAGAACAGGTCAGGGAAGCGTCCGTGCATGACTATCGGGTATGGGAGTGTGCGAGTTTGAAGCCTGCGCCAGAAAGTTGATTGCGTGGTTGATAGCGAAGGGTGAGGAGGTGCGTATATCTGTCTGTTGGAACGATAGTGTTGTAGGATGTCACTGAAATTTAACAGGCACTCCCCTTCGACGGAGGAGGCGGTGTGCTCACCCGCCCGGAGGGTAAGATCTCGGGCGAGGGCATGCGCCTCCTCGTTTCCGGGTAGTCCGGCATGTGCTGGCGCCCAGATGAGCGTTACGGTTCTGGAGGGATTCCAGCGTCGGAGTATGCTGCTGGCTTGCCGAGAGATACGACCAGTGCTATAATTTAGGATTGCTGTTTGCGAATCGGATATAATTTTGGTAGCGGCTGAAGAGGAGATGGCTAGAGCGATAGCCGCCTCCTCTGCCGTGGTTATGGATGAGGTAAGAATGGTTCCTGCCGTGATGGGGCGGCCGTCACTGCGAACAGCCACTATAGCTGCCTGTGTGCCTGATGCGTAGAGCGAGGCATCAGTATATGCTACATTGGGATCCTCTCCGTAAGCTCTGTGTAGTGCTAAGGCCCGGGCCTCTCTGCGCTTTTTATCGCGCTCCGGGTGCATGTGTTTAGGGAGGGGGGGGGGGGGTATCTGAACTGCAGCTCTTATGGGAGTGGGGATTGTGTCAGTGCCGGGTATAACGCCGACAGGCGATATGCGAAGAGACTGCAGCAGAGCTCGTCCTGCAGGGGTGCGTGTGAGTCTGGCTAGTTGTGCCGTTTTGGTGGCCTCACAGAGTTCCTCGAAAGTGTTATGTATTCCTAGTCGAAGAAGGCGCTCTGTGGAAGTGCATGGGGGAAGGCGTAAAGCTGTGCGCGTACTGCTCCGAATGAGGCCGTCTAGGCGTTCTCTATCTTTCGCTAAGAGGGGCAGATACGGTAGTGCATATGTTATTCTACTGGTGATGTAAGCCTGTGTTAGTCTTAGCGTGTTTGGTTCCCGTAGGCCCGATTTTCTGTGTGCCACACGTTTGATGAGCCTAGTGGCTTGTTGTGTGTGCATTTGTAGCGCTTGGATCGTGTCAGTGTGAGAGCCAGAAGTAGTGAGAAACATTCCCAGTATGCGAACCTTTGGCACTGTGGGAATCGGTTCCTTGCCCAAAACGAGCTGAATATTCGGTGGTGTGCCAGACATTCGGTGGGGTTTGTATATGAAAAGTTGCGATTTCGTGGGGGAGCATGAGAGCCCTCTATCATGGACGTACGTGCAAATGATATTTAGTGCTGTTTGTAATCGGTGTTCTTTCTCCGCGTCGCTACCTCGGCATGTCCATAGTGTAATGTCATCGGCATAGAAGCTGAAGTGTAGGTTGGGTATCGACTTGAGTAATTTAGGTAATCCCATCATGGCTATGTTAAAGAGAGTCGGGGAGAGGACCGCTCCCTGTGGGGTGCCTCGTGCTCCGATGTTGATGTCGTTTAAGGAATGCGGGCCGAATGAGAGATGGGCC
This sequence comes from Amblyomma mixtum, assembly GCF_055824585.1. Lineage (NCBI taxonomy): Eukaryota > Metazoa > Arthropoda > Arachnida > Ixodida > Ixodidae > Amblyomma > Amblyomma mixtum. Next base: position 191,404,244 of record NC_143016.1, on the reverse strand, counting down.
GTGCGATTACTGGAGAAATCGCGAATGCAGTTGTACATGCGTTGTCCAACGTCAAGGGATTGTAGGTTCGTTAGGATAGCCGCGTGGGTAACGTGATCAAAGGCCTTATTGAGGTCTACTCCTAATATGGCTTTCGTATCCTTTGTTTTGGGTTCCAGTATCTGATGTTGTAGTTGGAGGAATACATCCTGCGCTGACAATCCTGGTTTAAAACCATACATGCTGTTAGGGAGGAGCTCATTATCCTCCAAGTAGTTGCTGAGTCGCGTCTGAATGACATGCTCGAAGAGCTTGCCTACACATGAAGTAAGAGAGATGGGTCGGAGATTAGTATGGTGAAGCGGCTTGCCTGGCTTGGGAAGAAATACAACTTTCGCTGTTTTCCACTGAGGAGGTAGGGAACCGTTTTGCCAGCACTCGTTGAAATAGGCTGTTAAGACTTCGATAGAGGGGGTGTCCAGATTTCGTAGTGCCCTGTTCGTGATCCCATCCGGTCCCGGAGCGGAGGATGTGTTCAGTTTGTGGAGTTCTGCCCTTACCTCAGCTTCTGTAATGGGCTGGTCTAAGAGTGCGTTTGGGGCGCCTTTGTAGTCGGGGTGAGTTTGGGCAGGGAATGGTGGAAGGTAGAGGTCTTTAAGCTGTTGTAAGAGGTCCTGTGGTTGAACTGTGCTGCCATGAATAAGTTTAGTGAGGTTATGATTCTGAGTCGTTTTGGACTGCGTTGGGTCTAGAAGATGCCTAAATAGGCGCCATGTCTGAGAGAGACTCATGTTTCCATTGAGACGAGTGCATAAGGTCTCCCAATTTTGCCTCATCAGAGTGGTTGCGTGCTTCTCTATTTCTGCATTTAGTCTACAAAGTCTTCTTTTAAGAGTTCGGTTCCACCGTTGTTTATGCCAGCGGCGCTCAAGGCCCGTTTTTGCCTCTCACAAACGCAAGAGGCGTGTGTCTACCGCCTCACTGGGGCAATCCGGGGGGGGGGGGGGGGGGGGGTAGTGCGAGTAACTGCTCGTATATCCTGTTGTAGTTTTGTGGTCCACGCCTCTATGTCCGTTATGGACGTGTGCGTTCTATTGCTTCGTCATTTTCTTAGAGTGATAGTTGGGTGTTTAGGGGAGGGTTTGCCAATTTGGCTATGGAGCGTAATCTCTATAATGTAGTGATCGCTGCCTACATTTTCATTAGTGTTGCACCATTTTGCATCAGGAATGGAGTGTGTGAATGTGAGATCTGGTGTGGTGTCCCTGCTCACACTTGTTCCCACACGAGTGGGGTGATCGGAATCAGTAAGAAGTGTGAAGCCTTCCTGCTGTGCGGACAGCCAGACTCGGCGGCCCTTTGGAGTGTCTGTAGGGTACCCCCATGCTGTGTGTGGGGCATTGAAGTCCCCTACAATTAGCAAGGGTCGCTTATGCGCAAGTTGTTTGACAAGTGAGAAAAGCCGGTCTAAGTTTGGGAGAGCCCTTTTAGGGGGGCTATAAATGTTGAGAATAAAGAGACTGTGAAATTTTGGGTTATTGGGTACAAGCTCAATGCAGATATGGTCAATGTCGCAAACGGGGAGCCTGTGCACCAATACGGGACACGTACGTTTAACAAGAAATGCTACGTTGTGTGGTGCCTCCGATGAGGGTAAATAAGGCGTATATCCCGGCAGGGTAATGCGATTAATCGGTTCCTGTAGCGCTAACACATCCGGGCCTGAAGCACGTTGTAGAAGTTGTTGGAGGATCCCTCTTTTTCTCCCAAAACCCCGGCAGTTCCACTGCCAGACCGTGCATAAAGGTTTAGAGGGCGCCATCATGTGGCAGCGATGGGAGTGCCTGTTGCGTTAAAGTGGGAGGAGTATGACTTATGTTCGGGGTTGGGGGGTCCTGATGCTCTGGTGTCTTTGGTTTGCGCTTACGATATGGGTGACTGTCAAATCCAGCCAGATGCTCTTCTATTTCTTGATCTCTGCGGGCTGTGCGTTCTGCATGCTCTTCCAGTGCTTTATGGAAGGTTGTAGAGATTTGGACGAACATTTGATCGATTTTTTGCGAAAGCGCTGCTTCTAGCTTAGTTACTATGGTGTGTTCAATACGTTCGACCAGGCGAGCTTCTAGCCGAGCACAGAGAATGTTTTCAAGGCGATCTGCCACTGCTTGGAGGTCTGCATCCGAGAGAGCTACGCTTGTTCTAGCGCTATTGCTCGGGGAGGGTAGCGGTTCGAGATCTGGCTCTGGGTCCTCATGCATGGGTGCGGTGGGGGGATGGTCATTGCTTTGAGGGTTAGTGTCTTGTTGATTTGGTGAGACAGGATCGTGAGTGGGGTTAGAATTGGGGGAAGGAAGTGAGGAAGAAGGGGATGGTCCCCCAGAGGTAGCACTTAGCTTGGCTTCCAGCAATGCGATGCGTTGGAGGAGCATGGCGTTTTCTTCTTGCAGCCGCCGTTGTGCTGCATTCTCCGGCGTTGAGGTTGGCTGTATTGTGCTGTGCGCCGGCGGTGTAGAGCCGCGCGGTGACTGCGCCACTTTCTGCGCCCATGTATCCTGCTTGCTTGCGGCGGAGTGTAAGTGTATAGTTGGGCGATTGGGCGCCCGGGGGCGGTGCCGCATAAGCTGTGCACTCGTACCGTGTGTCGTCGATGGACAGGTGGGTGACTCCTATCAGGTGTTGAACGGTTTCGGTGTGCGTTGTGGCTATGGTAAATGTATTGTTGGTTTGGTGGATACGGAGCACAGCGTCGGCTGGCAGAGGCTTTGTTAGTTGGGCTTGAACTGCAGCTCGTATTTTCATTCCGGGCATGGTAGAGAGCAGGAGCTCACCTCGCGGCCGGAAGACAACCCTGATCGCCTCTAACGGCAGGGGCGGTATTCGTCTGTTGCGCTGGGAGACGAGGAGTGAAGCACGTGTGATCGGCGGCGCCCGTCGAGGCGCCGCAACGGCGTTTGTCGCGGCGGAGAGCTGGGCCTTCCTGCCGTTTGGGTGAGCGTTGCCGGCGGTGCCAGGCGTTTGAAGCGGTTTATGGGTAATTGCTGCAATCGCTTGCCTTTCTGCCCGAGTCTTGTACGAACGGCCCAACGCGGCGATCCAGTCGCCGGACTGAAGTTCGTGTTCTGGGACGGTGCGTCCCTCCACCTGGATCTCCATGGGGAGGCCGGGCTCGCCGGCTTGGCGCGTTGGTGAGGCTGCCGTCAGGCTTATCTAGGTGGCGTTCCGCGGCTGCACAAAACCGGGCAGGAATCCAGGAAAGGAAGAGTTCAAATCACACACCTGGACTTGCGAATCCCTGGAGATGTTTGGCGCTTGCTTGGACAGTTGGTTGGCCGCTGTGATGAAAATTTCCGGAGAAACACACACATTTAGCCGGAGACCATGTGCAGAGCGTCCGACCCGCGTTGCCCCCTGGCGGCGATCCTGTTAGGTGTGGAGATTCATCGGTGACCGATGATGTGGAACCACTCTGCAAGGTAGAACGTTGTCGCCGAGCTGTATCCTTAGCACGACGCTTTGCAAGACGTTCTTCACGCTGTTTTGGCATCTCTTGTGCACGTTGTCGCTTTCTCGCTTCTTTCTGTCGCTGCCACTTCTCCTTAGAGGATTGCATAGCAAAACATTCATGCCAAGGCAAGCGCGCAATTATACGCGTGGCGCGGCAGCGGCGCCCCTGCCGTGCGGCGCGCCGACGGCAGGGGCGCGCCGCACGGCGCGCCCCTGCAGTTTTAGCCTTGTTTAGACGTGTTTCCTTTGTCCTTTTATTCTTTTTAGATTCCTGTTCACTACAACTTTGGGTTTTCATTCAAGTGGAATTTTTTTGCCATTGGATTTTTATTGGGTTTGGCTCGCCTTTCGTCTCAGTTGGTGCCAGGGGTCTCGTTATTTGTGTTTTTTCTCTTTACCAACCTTTTGTTCATCAAGTTTTAAACCACTTAGCATTGTGCGCGGTGTTTGTGGGCGCTTTCTTGGTTTTTATGACGCAGCTTTGGTTCTTTCAGCTTCTGGCCTTTGCAACCTTGGTCAATGTCTTGCTCTTACCTTTCATGTACATTGGCGGTGATCTGTAGGGCTTTGTCAGTTCACGTGCAATTGATATGCATTGCGGCCTTATGTTGTTTAGTTTTGTGCGGGTTTCTGTGCTCGCGTTGACACCTGCCTAGGGGACGTTATCCTTTTTTACTGCTTTTGTTGCTCCCCTTGTGCTATGCGCACAACCCTCTCTCCCTCCTGCCACTTCACCTCCACCCATGTATATATTTCGGTCCTTTCATTAAAGTCGTCAGTCAGCAATGTGTTGTGTGTCTCCCCCGTCCCAGCGTTCACGGTGGCCCTCTCAATTGGAATCGCACCGACTCGGAAGAATTCCATTTTCCTTCTTTTCCCTTGAACTAAACGAGATTTTACCTTCTGCTTTTTATACCTGTCGTTTAAAGCTATTTACTTCTCCCTCCTTCTGTACTTTACATTTGCTGATTAGTTTCCTAGTCCTTTTTCACCATTTTGAGTTAACGCTCTGTCTCTATAAATATTTAAATACCTTAGCTGCCCACCTGTTATCGTCACATTTTCTCAGGCGTTCTTCATATAACATCTTACTCTGAGCTTCCCGTGCTTCGAATGATGCCCAGCCTATATCCCCCCGTACTGCCTCGTTTGTGGTTTTCCCGCGGGCACCTAGTACCCAGGACACTATAGCCCAGCATGTTCGTCTGATTTATTTCTGATATCGACTGAACTTCTTCCCTTTGAGCACAGAACCGCATTCCCGAAAGTAAGCCAAGGTACCTTTCCCAATACCTCTCAGTACTTTATATCCATTGTACCCCCATAATGCCTTATGTTTCATTACCCCAGCATCTCTTCCCCCTTTTGCCTCTTTGCCGACACACAGACACATAGACAGTCTAACACAGGCAGGCACATAGACATTCTAAGTCCCTCATAGCCTGAGTTGCTTCGGGACGTTAAACCCCAATAAACCAAATCTATAGACAGTCTATAGATTTCTTATTGACTATTGATTTCCTATAGATACTGCTTTTTGTCTATTCTAAGTGTATAGACTGTCTATAGACAAGTCTACTAAATGTGTATGGCCATAAGTCTATAGATAGTGTATGGACTGCCTATGGCATTTGTATTGCCTATAGAGTGTTCTCTAGGATTTGTCTTATGGGGTCACTCGCGTGCAGCCGGCCGGGAAGGCGCGCTTCCGTGCCAGCTATGCGCGGCCGTTCTCGTGTCCCCAACCCGTGGCGCAAAGTCACAGCCACGGCGGGTTCGGACGAAGTAGGCAACGAACAGAGTACGCTAGGAAACCGTTTATTTACCTAGCGCAAGGCAAAGCACACTGCGGAAGAATGTTCTATCCGATAATAGATGGATCAGCAGCTTACCAAGTCGTCGTCGACCGGCGTAGGATAGTCCGGGGAGGAGCGGGCAGGAGACGGGGTCGGCGGGGCAGTCGGGCAGTCACCGCGGCGAGAGGAGAGACTCGAGAGCCCTTTGTTCCCGCGCGAGCTCTCCTTAAACCCCTACGACATTGCCTCCCCCTTGAGCAACCGGTTGCAATCAAGAGGGGTCGTTCACCCCGTTCCTAAGACGCCAGAGCGTAGGCGTGACGTCACGTCCGAGCTAGGAGTGAGGAGAATGGCCGGGTGCCCCCTCTCCCCACAACCGGCGGCGCGGGGGCGATGAAGGATATTTGTATATCCCACATCCTCCCCTCCTCAAGAAGCCTCCCGAACAGAGAAGCGGGCGCAACGTTACTTAATCTTCTCCGCCATCCAGGGATCCAAGTTCTTCGGCTCCCGCCGGTACACTTGCTGATGTCCGCGCCACGCCCGCACCGATCAGCTGGTCCGAAGGCTTGACCACCCGCGAGATGCTGATGTCGACAGGTAGCTTGATACAGGCCATCGAGTACGCGCGGCTGCGCCGCTCCGGTGAACATAGTCGACCGCCTCCTTGGCCCCGGCTTCGATTGCTTGGAGGCCAGGTCCGTGGCTGCGCCGCTCTGAGAGACTGGGTCAGGTGGCTTCAGAGGCGAGGGCCGCGGCGCTTTCATGGTAGAAGCCGCGGTTGGGCCGCCCTGGCATACTTGATCAGCTGGCGAGGGCCCAGGGTTGAGGTGGTAATGAGGCCACGGCTGCTCATCTGTGTTTGGCTAGCTTGCTCCTGAGTGGGCTGGTGCGGCGGCATACAGGCGGCAGGCGTTAGGCAGGCGGTTAGCTCCGATGCGGTGTGGCAGGTAGCAGGGGTGCCCAGGTGGCAGCAGGGTGGCGGCTTCAGGTCGCGGGCTGGGCGTAGAGGCGGGCCATGGGCGCGGCGCGTTGCCGAAGCTGGATGGTGGCTCTAGATGGTTCTAGTTGGTGGTAGTGGCGAACGATGTCGTTCTGATGCGCCCTGCTTCTTTTCCATCTGCGCTGGAAAAGGTCAACCCAGATGTAACCAACTCCCGCAGCGCGTGCTACGTAGCTGTTCGGCCCTCACGAGAGTCATGAGGGCTAACGCAAGTAAGTCTTACGCAACACTGATCGGCATGAGCGGCCCGTACGTTCATGCATTTGACGAGACTGCGTGTCGGCCTGCGCCCTCGCTCTAGTCCGCGCAGGCAGAGTTTATTTCTGCCTACGGCGCAAGTTATAGCGGGACGCGGAGTTCGCCGGCTGATCGCAGCGCTCGTTCTCCGACTGCGGCGCGGGTCGGGCTGTGTCCTGAGCCCACTCATCTCGCTGCACGTAACGTTTCAGGTCGCATACGTGCACCGGTCCGCCTGTCGGTTTCGACCGCAAGTCCTCGAGCCTGTAAACGAGCGAGGAAAGCTTCTCTCGCACGCGAAGCGGCCCGATCCATTTCGGCGCCAACGAGGCCGCGAACTGTCTGCTAGCATCGCTCAGAACGTGTTGGCGCCGAAGCACCAGATCGCCCACTTCGTAGCGAACATCCCGGTGCGAGCGGTCGTACTGTGCTTTCTGCTGCGCCCTAGCGGTGCTCACGTTTCGGCGAGCCTTGTGTAAGGCCTCCGTCATCTTAGCGCGCAGCTGCGTCGCGTATTCAGCTCGTGCTGACGAAGCGACTGGCGTCTTCCTGCTGTCCGTTAGAACCCGGTCCATCGGATTTAGCAGCTCTCTACCCAGATTGAGAGAAGACGGTGCATACCCAGTCGAGCGGTTAACGGTCGAACGCAAAGCGAACGCGATCTCTGGCAGATAGGAGTCCCAATCTTTGTGCCTCTCAGAGTACGCGACAAGCATGTGCTTGACGTTGCGGTTGACTCGTTCCGTGGGGTTCGACTGAGCATGATAGGTGGTCGTTTTCTTGTGCTTAATGCCGAGTGCAGCGTACGAATCTACGAACACCTTCGCAGTGAAGTAGGACGCGTTGTCCGTTATCAGCTGCTCTGGGAAACCGAACCTGGTGAATACGTCCATCAGCTTCTCCATGATCACTCGTGCCGTCAGCTTTCTCAGGGGGAAAAGTTCAACCCACTTGCTGAAGTGATCCGTGACCACCAGCAGGAACTTGTTCCTGCTTGGTGTCGTGGGATACGGTCCCATGATGTCACACGCCGCGATTTGCCAGGGAGTCTGGCTATTAATCGGCTGCATGAGGCCGGGCGGTCATCCACCCCGGGGCTTCACACTTTGGCACACATGACATGAGCGGGCGTAGCGTGTTACGTCCCTTTTCATGCCAAGCCAGGTAGCAAAGCGACACAACTTAATGTAAGTCTTGGGGCTGCTTGCATGCCCAGCGATGCACGAGTCATGAAAGTAGCGTAACAGTGCCGCTCTTAACACTCGCGGTATCACCACCTTGAACGCCTCACTTGTGTCGTTCTCAGAGGGGATATACCTCAGCAGGACGCCGTCGGAATCCAGCAGATAAGAATCCATCGCGCTCTCAGCACTACCAGCTGTTTCCAAGCGCTCCGCACCGACAGCAAAACCAGCTGTCCCCGTGTGCGCGGCGGTCCGGCCGCCCGGCTCCCGGACCGCCCGGCTCCCGGAGCCCGTCGAACACTTTTCGACAAAACGAATCCATCTGCGGAGCTTCGAGCAACTCCTTTCTGCTAAACACGATCCCCACGGAACTCTCGTAGTCCACGTGGTTCACGCTCTCGCCTGGGGTCAACGGTCGGTCCGCGTCCCTTACATCGGCTACGGCTGGGGACAATCCCTCACTCTCTCTCTCTGTCGGGTGGTCGGTCGCGTGACCTTCCTCGCTCTGGACAGGCGCTCGCGAGAGTGCGTCAGCCACGGCGTTGTTCTTCCCTCTGCGGTAGCGCACGGTAAAGTCGTAACGCTGCAGCAACAGGGCCCAACGCGCCAGGCGGCCGCTCGGCTCGCTGAGTCGTCTCAGCCAGGTGAGCGCCATGTGATCCGTCTCGATCACAAATGCCACCCCGTCGACGTAGTAGTCGAACTTCAGCAGAGCAAAAACTATCGCGAGACATTCCTTCTCTGTCACCGAATAGTTCCTCTCTGCCGGCGTCAGTGAACGGCTCGCGAATGCTACCGGTCGGAGAACGGCTTCATGCTCCTGAAGCAACACTGCTCCTAAGCCCAGGTCGCTTGCGTCGGTTTGAATCACAAACTCCCTGTTTAGGTCGGGTAGCTGCAACTCAGCCGTGTCCGCGAGCACCTTAATGAGGTTGCGCAGTGCAGCCTCTTGCTCGGGACCCCAACTCCAGCGCTTGCCCTTCTTCAAAAGCTTTGTCAAAGGTGCCTGCAGCGCTGCGCAATCTGGGATGAACTGGCGATAAAAGTTCGTTATTCCCAAAAAGCGTCTGAGACCAGCTAGATCTGACGGCGACGGAAACTTAAGCAAAGCCTCGAGTTTATCCTCGCACGGCAGAATGCGGCCTTCGTCGATCGTGAACCCCAACAGTGTTATTCGGGTCGCGGCGATCTGCGCCTTCTTCGGGTTAAAAGTGATTCCCGCGGACCTCAGCCTCTCTAGGATGTCCCTCAAGTGGCGCAGGTGTTCCTCGAACGTTTTCGAGTACACCACGATGTCGTCTAGGTATGCGAGCGCGTGGTGCCACTTCGCATCTCCCAGAACACGGTCCATTAGGCGCTGATAAGTAGCGGGTGCTCCTACCAAGCCAAAAGACATTCTCTTGAATTGGAAGAGACCTCTGTGACAAGTGAAAGCAGTCTTCTCCTTATCACGCTCATCCATTTCAACCTGAAAGTATCCGCGGCTAGCATCGAGCGTAGTAAAGTACTTCGCCCCACCTAGGTTGGACACTAGGGAAGAAATGGTTGGTAGAGGGTACGCATCCTTTTTCGTAACCTCATTCAGTCTGCGGTAGTCCACGCAAAGCCGATATGTATCGTCTTTCTTTGGGACTAAGACTACCGGGAAGCCCCAAGGGCTGTTAGACCTCTCAACAACGCCAGTGTCGATAAGTTCGTCTAAGGCGCCGTCCAGTGCTTTTCTCTTAGCCAAGCTAATTGGTCTAGGATTGCACTTCCAGGGCAATGCATCACCCGTGTCTATTCTGTGCCTTACTAGTGTAGTGAGGCCAGGCCGGTCCGTGAATGTCGCGTTGAATTCGTAGAGGAGAGATGACAAGCGTGCCTTCTCCCTCTCCGATACGCTGTTCACCTCCGACAACAAAGGGTGCATTGCCCTCACTGGCACGGTAGAACAGCTTTCTACCGCGACAACATTCTCTGTGGGCCCTCTCTCAGCGGCGACTGTCCGCCCGCATGCTTGTTTCCGGGCCGGCGGGGGTGATTTTCCACGGTCACTCCCCGCTAGCTCAGCGTTCGGAGCCGTAATTGACTGCGAGGCCGCGGGCGCTTTTGCAAAAAGCTTCAAGGCGCCGGTGGTGCGTTCTCGATAGCCTCCGCTGGCTATGTCTATCACAATGCCTGTCTTGGCTAGGAAGTCTCGCCCAAGAATTACAGGGACGGATAAACAGGGAAGATGAACGAGGCGTTGTCGCCGCACGCGTCTTTCCCAGCGAACCACTATCCTAGCTGCACCGCTGGATTGCGCTGTGCCGCTCGCAAGGCGAAAAGTGGTATCGCACTCTCTCAGCCGGATTTTGTTCTGGCGGAGATGGTTTAACACCTCGTCACCGAACAAAGAAGCGCTTGCCCCTGTGTTGAGTAACGCGGTGAATTTCTTTCGAGCTATCGTTAGCTCAATGAACGGCGCTGGCAAGTCAACAGAACTTCCTACGCGACATGCCAAGGGCGCTAATAAACCGGGGTTCTCTGTGTACGCCGCGCGGGATCGCAGATCGATCACCGGCGGCTGTTGCCGTTTCCCGACCGTGTTTGGTCACGGGCGGGGAGGCGGCCACAGTCGCGGGCGAAGTGCCCCGGTTGGTCACACCTGTAGCAGCGGTTGCTCGGGCTCCGACGGGCTAGGCGCTGGTCGCCACGTTCCGGTCGGTCGTTTCGATCTCGTTCTCGCGGTGCGGACGGTGGGGGCCGCTCGTGCGGCCGCGTGTCGGCCTCGCGATCTCGGCTACAGGTGTTCCGCTCTGCGGCAGCGTGTGCTGTTCGCAGCGCGTAGCTGAATGGGTCCAAAGCGCGGTCGGACAATTCCCAACCCCTCGGGACACGCTCGTCAGCAAACTGTGCTGTCGCTTCAGCTCTAGACGGACTACGCGCTGAGCTGCCATTCCACGCGCAGCGCGGCTCGAGTGACTGCGATGCAGGTGGCGGCGGCCGATACGCTCGCGCAGAGAGGATGTCTCCCTGGATGCGCTTCGCCTCAGCAGCTAGCTCGTCCAGATCTCTAAACCTACCTCCTCTCAGGTAGGCCGCGAAAGTCGGGTGCGCTTGTCGTGTGACACGCTCAACTTTCTCCGTGTTTGTGGCGCGAGGGTCAGCGAGGCGATACAGTTCGTCCATCGCTCGGACGTACTCTAACAAAGACTCGTCGGGGTGCTGGGTGCGGAGTTCCAGCTCTCTCCTCAAACGCCACTCGTAGTTAGCGGGAAGGAATTCGTCGCGGAAGCTTGCGCTAAACTCCTCCATTGTCCTCGCTCGGTTGCCGGTTAGTCGGTACCAGCGGGCCGCTTGCTCCGTCAAAGAAACAGGCACAACACGCGCGAGCAGTTCGGCGTCTGCGATTCCTGTCGCTTGCTGATAATGCAGCAGACGGTCGAGGTACTCATTAGCCCCTGTTCTGTCATGGTAACCCGTGTAGGTAGGTACGTCTATCCTAAGACGGGGTGCCTGGGCCGGGGCTTGCAAATTGTTTTGCAACATACCCGCTAAGCTCTGCATAACTTGCATCGCGTTCTGCAAGAGCACCTCAGATGACTGCGGACTAACGCCCCCGGAGTTGGGCGCAGCCGCTGACGGTGTCGAATGATGAGGCATAGGTGCCCCATTGTTCGCACCACGGAGCGGCGAGGTGCCCGATGTGGTGCCCTCCGTACCAGGCCTAAGTCCTGCCGACGCGCCCGGGAATGCAACTCGGCTATTCCGCGTGGAACACTCAAGATTTACACCTTCCAAAGGCAAGTCAAGTAGGGAGCCCTGGCTCTGTGCCGCTAGCTCTGACAGCATGAACAAAGAGTGGAAGTCAGGCCTATCAGCTGTCATCCTTTGTTAGCGCGTCGACAGTCGTTCTCTCCAACAAAGTACACTGCTCAATGCCTAGTCCGCCCCACGTTCGGGTGCCAAGATATGGGGTCACTCGCGTGCAGCCGGCCGGGAAGGCGCGCTTCCGTGCCAGCTATGCGCGGGCGTTCTCGTGTCCCCAACCCGTGGCGCAAAGTCACAGCCACGGCGGGTTCGGACGAAGTAGGCAACGAACAGAGTACGCTAGGAAACCGTTTATTTACCTAGCGCAAGGCAAAGCACACTGCGGAAGAATGCTCTATCCGATAATAGATGGATCAGCAGCTTACCAAGTCGTCGTCGACCGGCGTAGGATAGTCCGGGGAGGAGCGGGCAGGAGACGGGGTCGACGGGGCAGTCGGGCAGTCACCGCGGCGAGAGGAGAGACTCGAGAGCCCTTTGTTCCCGCGCGACATTGCCTCCCCCTTGTGGGGTTTAAAAGGGGAGATAAACACGTATTCCCCGTTTAAGCGCGGCTGACACAGTTCAAAACCGCGCTGACCCCACCCCGTGGTCGCGTACGCTACTGAGCGCACGCCGACCACGGCGGGCCGTGCTCTGCGGGAACAAAGGAATGACACACTGGCTGACACAAACAAGGCATTTATTGCTATAGCAACAATAACGCCAGCTAGCAACAAAATACACTGAGGAATCTAGGATGTCCGACTCACCAGCACGGCTACGAGCGAACGTCCGCCCACGGTAGGGCAAAGGGAACTCCGAGGTCGAGCGGGTCGGGCTCGGCGGGAGTAAGTTCCGACCGAGATGCGCCCGTCGACGAAGAGCGAAGCTGCGAGCGAAACGTCTGGTCGCTTCCCGTTGCCGAGGGAGAAGAGACCCCGTAGCTCCCCGCGAGCGCGCAGCAAAACGCCATCCGTGGCGCTGGTGTCGCTGCGACGCGAGCGCCCTCCCCTGTTAGTGGAAAGTCACCGAACCGAGAGGAGTGCTTTGCGGAGGAGCTAACTACAGGAAACTAGTGCGCTGAGGGAAAGCGAACGCAAGGGACGAAGGCGTCCCCACATCCTTGAGCAACCGGTTGCAATCAAGAGGGGTCGTTCACCCCGTTCCTAAGACGCCAGAGCGTAGGCGTGACGTCACGTTCGAGCTAGGAGTGAGGAGAATGGCCGGGTGCCCCCTCTCCCCACAACCGGCGGCGCGGGGGCGATGAAGGATATTTGTATATCACACAGTCTATAGACAGCCTATCAAATAAAGACACTTGATAGACTGTCTAAAACTTTTTTTGTAAGGGTGAGGGTGGTTACCGTGGAAGGAGCCAGAGTGCAACAAGGTGCAACCGGTTGATAAAGTGCGCCATAATCTTCTAATTTTTAAGGTAAATCGACTTAACAGTGATCCTGAACCGCTTGCTTGGCTCGAGTGCTTTCTTTTGAACCATTCGCAATCTGTTTCTGCCAATGACCCAACCTCGCCGCCAATTAGAGTACAATCCGGCGTTCCTCAAGGGTCGGTACTTCGTCCTCTTCTTTTTTAAGGTCACATTAATGATCTACGCTCTTGTGTTTCCTCTAACATTAATTTATCTGTAGATGATTGCATCATCTTCAGGGAAATATGTAAAAATGACATTTGCCAATCATGGTCAATGGAATTTAACATCAAAAAATATAAATTTCAGCGTGTGTAAAAACTTTTCGCCAGCTACCTACCTACCACGTTAATAATGTCCCTCTACATGTTTCGTCTTCCAAACATCTTGGTATCCATATTAATAGCAGCATCACTTGGTCCACTGACACTTCTTACGTAGTTAATAATCCCAATCGTATGCTGAGATATCTAAAACGTGATTTCTCTAAGGCACTTTCTTCCCTAACTCTACTGTTGTAAAGTCACTGGTCCGCTCAAAGCTCGAGTATGCTGCAGCAGGTTGGGATCCCTTTCAACAAAACCTAAAATAATTGTTATTTTTCATTGTAAGTATAACCGAACTGCCAGCATTTTCCCAATGAAATTAAGTCTTAGCATGCGAATTTTAGCATCTCGCCGTAAAGCCCTCAGACTTCCACTTTTTCGCAAGATACTTCTTCACCCATCCTTTCGCGACGAACTGATCTCCCCTCCCCAATACATTTCATCTAGGCTAGATCGCAGTAACAGACTCGAAATTTCATTATGCAAAACCAATGCCATGTTACAGTCATTCCTTCCGCGCACAGCTGTTGAGTGGAGTCACCTTCCCGCGTCAATCGGTAGAATTGTTGCCAACCAAAGCTTCAAGACCACATTTGAGAACATTGTAAAAATAGGAGCATCTATTTCTTTTCTTTTGTACCAGAATTTTTTTCACTGTATCGCTGCGCTGTGTGCACTGTATTATATTCTATTAAGCAGCGCATCAAGAACTCAATAGATAATATTGTACAACTAGGAGCCATCATTCCTCTATTACTAATTACTTTGCTGCACTCTACGTTGTTTTTTTGAACTTTATGTAACCACTCCCCTCTATAATGCCTCGGGCCCTGAGGGTGCACTAAATAAATAAATAAATAGGTACCGAAATAACCTGTAGGGTAGTTACCCTGGAAGGACCAAGAGCGTTACCAAGAAACAGGCTTTATGGCAAGAGCGTACGAAGGTGTAACCAGAGGATGCTTACAACGGTAACCGCTAGGAAGGTGGGAAGGAGGAGGGTATGGCGAGAGTGAGATAACGCGGTTGCCATAGGAACCACTGGCAGGGTAGCAAGCATAAAAGGGGAAGGAAGGCTGTAGTGGAAAAAGGGTATGTCGAGAAATGCGTACCACAGGTAACCAGCCGGAACGTGGTTACCGTGGAAGGGGGAGGAAAGATATGTCGAGAAAGGCGTACCACAGGTAACCATCCTTAACGTGGTTACCGTGGAAGGGGAGGAAGGGTATGTCGAGAAAGGCGTACCACAGGTAACCATCCTGAACGTGGTTACCGTGGAAGGGGAGGAAGGGTATGTCGAGAAAGGTGTACCACAGGTAACCATCGGAACGGGGTTACCGTGGAAGGAGGAGGAAGGGCATGAAGGGCAGGAAGGGCAACTTGAAGAGAAACAGTAATGAAATAAACACGCGTTTCTCCCTCCGTCTTGTGTTATTCTGCGCAAAGGCTTCTTGAATATGTCTCTACGCCAACTGGCCAAACGTTCTGCTCTACTAACGACCACATGAAAGTAGAATTTTGTTTACCACTCCATTCGTGCAAGGCACGTAGGCATTTCTGTGCTTAATTCTGCACTGAGGTTTCCGCGTTCGGGTATGGCAGCTCTTTTTGCTCGCACTCAAAGCTTTTTAGGTGCCCTTTTACTGCAGAACGTTGCCCTACCTTCCTTAGATTGTGCGAGACTTTATGTAAGTAGGGAATCACGGCTACCTTTTCTCTCCTTTTTTTCTTCTATTTTCCTTCTCTACTCTGCCCTCTGTTCGTCGCTCATGTGTGACATAACATTTCTTCTGCGGTGCAGGCCTTCGGCGACTGAGACAATGATATTTTTTGGATAACTCGCCGCCTCCAAACATTCTACCTGCTTTTGTACACTTTCTTCCACAGCATGTTCGCATGACTTGCACGGAGCGCTCGACAAGAAGGAAAGAACAATGCCTCTCTTCACCAACTTTGAATGAGCAGAGCTGTAAGGCAAAGGAGGCTTGTTGGCTCTATGCGCATACACCCTGCAGGTATAATCGTGGTTGAAACGCAGCCGCATATCTAAAAACCTAATGCTGTCCTGCGCGGGCAACTCATAAGTAAACGTTAGAGGCCTAAAGCACGCATTAAAAGAGCTTAAATTCCCGATACATTCGGGCCAGTAAAAACACGTCCACCTAAAACAATCGAAAAATCATCAACGTACCAAAAAATTTTAAAAATCCAAGGTTATCTAGCCGCTCAAAAAGAGTCTTGCCACAGTAAGCTAAAAACAGATCGCTCAAAATCGCTAAAAGCTTCTCAGACTCAATCGCCGAAGGCCTGCATCGCAGAAAAAAAGCTATATCACACATGAGAGACGAACAGACAGCAAAAGAGAGAAGTTAAATGGAAGAAAAAAGAAAAAGGTAGCCGTGAGTCCCTACGTGCATAAGGTCTCGCACAATCTAAGGAAGGTAGGGCAACGTTCTGGAGTAAAAGTGGTGTTGACGGCACCTAAAAAGCTTTTGAGTACGAGCAAAAAGAGTCGCCCTACCCGAACGCAGAAAACCTGCGTGCAGAATTGAGCACAGAAATGCCTACGTGAATTGCTGGAAGGGAGTGGTGTACAAAATTCCACTTTAATGTGGTCGGCTTTGCATAGGGCAAATGGGTAAGAGTTTGAATGTGCGCCTCCTAGACAACAGCAGTAAAGTTGGTAAAATCAACACAGATGGCCGTCTGGCGGCCCATTGCAAAAAATGTGACGCAGTACAACCTTGCCATCCCCTGTTCAACAATACAGTCATTTTGTATCGGCACCATAACGACTTGACTAGAGAAATCAAGGAAGCGTGTAAGATAGCACGGGCAGGAGATCAATGCGTTAGCAGACCGCCTGAGGCATTACCGAAGATAGAGCTCGATTTCATGGGATGACGGCATGTGGCATTTTGTTATGTTTCTAATTTTTTCCATCTGTTGTATCAGTAGTGTATATATGCTCCTTAACTGCAATAAATGCGCGGTATTGAAAGTTAGCGCTTGCCCTGTCATGTCTTTCTCCTGCGTTCTTCCCTCGGTATGATTGTGTGTTACAATGAATTACCAACCTGCCCAAGGCTACTCTGTTCTTGAAGAAAGACCGCCAAGGCAGGCACAATAAAGCAGAATGGACTCAGCATCCTGTCCGGTGCGCTGCTGCCAAACCCATTGGTTCAGACAGCCGGAGGACAGCCTCCTATATCCGCTGGTGAAACCATGGTGTGTGGCGTCACTGATGCGATGACAGGAAACGATGCGGGGAAGGGCTCGGTAACCTCGATGGCGGGGCAATGTCCGGCTCGTGCAGATGACTTGATGTCTGGATGATAGGCAACTGCAGCTGTGAATCTTACTTGCGTGCAACCAGGTGACGACCGAACTTGAAGAAAGACCGCCAACGCCTGCACCGTGAAACAATTGATTGAGCATCCTCTCCGATGCACTGCTGCCAAACCCATTGGTTCAGACAGCTGGAGGACAGCTTCCCTTAGCCGCTGGTAAAGCCACGAACTGTGACGTCACTGATGAGATGGAAGGAAATGATAGGGGAAGAAAGGCTCGGTAATCTCGATGGGGGGGGGGAGGGCAATGTCCGGCTCGTGCAGATGACTTGATGTCTGGATGATAGGCAACTGCAGCTGTGAATCTTACTTGCGTGCAACCAGGTGACGACCGAACTTGAAGAAAGACCGCCAACGCCTGCACCGTGAAACAATTGATTGAGCATCCTCTCCGATGCGCTGCTGCCAAACCCATTGGTTCAGACAGCTGGAGGACAGCTTCCCTTAGCCGCTGGTAAAGCCACGAACTGTGACGTCACTGATGAGATGGAAGGAAATGATAGGGGAAGAAAGGCTCGGTAATCTCGATGGGGGGGGGGGGAGGGCAATGTCCGGCTCGTGCAGATGACTTGATGTCTGGATGATAGGCAACTGCAGCTGTGAATCTTACTTGCGTGCAACCAGGTGACGACCGAACTTGAAGAAAGACCGCCAACGCCTGCACCGTGAAACAATTGATTGAGCATCCTCTCCGATGCACTGCTGCCAAACCCATTGGTTCAGACAGCTGGAGGACAGCTTCCCTTAGCCGCTGGTAAAGCCACGAACTGTGACGTCACTGATGAGATGGAAGGAAATGATAGGGGAAGAAAGGCTCGGTAATCTCGATGGGGGGGGGGAGGGCAATGTCCGGCTCGTGCAGATGACTTGATGTCTGGATGATAGGCAACTGCAGCTGTGAATCTTACTTGCGTGCAACCAGGTGACGACCGAACTTGAAGAAAGACCGCCAACGCCTGCACCGTGAAACAATTGATTGAGCATCCTCTCCGATGCGCTGCTGCCAAACCCATTGGTTCAGACAGCTGGAGGACAGCTTCCCTTAGCCGCTGGTAAAGCCACGAACTGTGACGTCACTGATGAGATGGAAGGAAATGATAGGGGAAGAAAGGCTCGGTAATCTCGATGGGGGGGGGGAGGGCAATGTCCGGCTCGTGCAGATGACTTGATGTCTGGATGATAGGCAACTGCAGCTGTGAATCTTACTTGCGTGCAACCAGGTGACGACCGAACTTGAAGAAAGACCGCCAACGCCTGCACCGTGAAACAATTGATTGAGCATCCTCTCCGATGCACTGCTGCCAAACCCATTGGTTCAGACAGCTGGAGGACAGCTTCCCTTAGCCGCTGGTAAAGCCACGAACTGTGACGTCACTGATGAGATGGAAGGAAATGATAGGGGAAGAAAGGCTCGGTAATCTCGATGGGGGGGGGAGGGCAATGTCCGGCTCGTGCAGATGACTTGATGTCTGGATGATAGGCAACTGCAGCTGTGAATCTTACTTGCGTGCAACCAGGTGACGACCGAACTTGAAGAAAGACCGCCAACGCCTGCACCGTGAAACAATTGATTGAGCATCCTCTCCGATGCACTGCTGCCAAACCCATTGGTTCAGACAGCTGGAGGACAGCTTCCCTTAGCCGCTGGTAAAGCCACGAACTGTGACGTCACTGATGAGATGGAAGGAAATGATAAGGGAAGAAAGGCTCGATAATCTCGATGGGGGGGGGGGGAGGGCAATGTCCGGCTCGTGCAGATGACTTGATGTCTGGATGATAGGCAACTGCAGCTGTGAATCTTACTTCCGTGCAACCAGGTGATGGCGGAACTTGAAGAAAGACCGCCAACGCCTGCACCGTGAAACAATTGATTGAGCATCCTCTCCGATGCGCTGCTGCTAAACCCATTGGTTCAGACAGCTGGAGGACAGCTTCCCTTAGCCGCTGGTAAAGCCACGAACTGTGACGTCACTGATGAGATGGAAGGAAATGATAGGGGAAGAAAGGCTCGGTAATCTCGATGGGGGGGGGGAGGGCAATGTCCGGCTCGTGCAGATGACTTGATGTCTGGATGATAGGCAACTGCAGCTGTGAATCTTACTTGCGTGCAACCAGGTGACGACCGAACTTGAAGAAAGACCGCCAACGCCTGCACCGTGAAACAATTGATTGAGCATCCTCTCCGATGCACTGCTGCCAAACCCATTGGTTCAGACAGCTGGAGGACAGCTTCCCTTAGCCGCTGGTAAAGCCACGAACTGTGACGTCACTGATGAGATGGAAGGAAATGATAGGGGAAGAAAGGCTCGGTAATCTCGATGGGGGGGGGAGGGCAATGTCCGGCTCGTGCAGATGACTTGATGTCTGGATGATAGGCAACTGCAGCTGTGAATCTTACTTCCGTGCAACCAGGTGATGGCGGAACTTGAAGAAAGACCGCCAGCGCCTGCATCATAAAACAATTGATTGAGCATCCTCTCCGATGCGCTGCTGCCAAACCCATTGGTTCAGACAGCTGGAGGACAGCTTCCCTTAGCCGCTGGTAAAGCCACGAACTGTGACGTCACTGATGAGATGGAAGGAAATGATAGGGGAAGAAAGGCTCGGTAATCTCGATGGGGGGGGGGGGGAGGGCAATGTCCGGCTCGTGCAGATGACTTGATGTCTGGATGATAGGCAACTGCAGCTGTGAATCTTACTTGCGTGCAACCAGGTGACGACCGAACTTGAAGAAAGACCGCCAACGCCTGCACCGTGAAACAATTGATTGAGCATCCTCTCCGATGCACTGCTGCCAAACCCATTGGTTCAGACAGCTGGAGGACAGCTTCCCTTAGCCGCTGGTAAAGCCACGAACTGTGACGTCACTGATGAGATGGAAGGAAATGATAGGGGAAGAAAGGCTCGGTAATCTCGATGGGGGGGGGGAGGGCAATGTCCGGCTCGTGCAGATGACTTGATGTCTGGATGATAGGCAACTGCAGCTGTGAATCTTACTTGCGTGCAACCAGGTGACGACCGAACTTGAAGAAAGACCGCCAACGCCTGCACCGTGAGACAATTGATAGAGCATCCTCTCCGATGGACTGCTGCCAAACCCATTGGTTCAGACAGCTGGAGGACAGCTTCCCTTAGCCGCTGGTAAAGCCACGAACTGTGACGTCACTGATGACATGGAAGGAAATGATAGGGGAAGAAAGGCTCGGTAATCTCGATGGGGGGGGGGGAGGGCAATGTCCGGCTCGTGCAGATGACTTGATGTCTGGATGATAGGCAACTGCAGCTGTGAATCTTACTTGCGTGCAACCAGGTGACGACCGAACTTGAAGAAAGACCGCCAACGCCTGCACCGTGAAACAATTGATTGAGCATCCTCTCCGATGCGCTGCTGCCAAACCCATTGGTTCAGACAGCTGGAGGACAGCTTCCCTTAGCCGCTGGTAAAGCCACGAACTGTGACGTCACTGATGAGATGGAAGGAAATGATAGGGGAAGAAAGGCTCGGTAATCTCGATGGGGGGGGGGGAGGGCAATGTCCGGCTCGTGCAGATGACTTGATGTCTGGATGATAGGCAACTGCAGCTGTGAATCTTACTTCCGTGCAACCAGGTGATGGCGGAACTTGAAGAAAGACCGCCAACGCCTGCACCGTGAAACAATTGATTGAGCATCCTCTCCGATGCACTGCTGCCAAACCCATTGGTTCAGACAGCTGGAGGACAGCTTCCCTTAGCCGCTGGTAAAGCCACGAACTGTGACGTCACTGATGAGATGGAAGGAAATGATAGGGGAAGAAAGGCTCGGTAATCTCGATGGGGGGGGGGGAGGGCAATGTCCGGCTCGTGCAGATGACTTGATGTCTGGATGATAGGCAACTGCAGCTGTGAATCTTACTTGCGTGCAACCAGGTGACGACCGAACTTGAAGAAAGACCGCCAACGCCTGCACCGTGAAACAATTGATTGAGCATCCTCTCCGATGCACTGCTGCCAAACCCATTGGTTCAGACAGCTGGAGGACAGCTTCCCTTAGCCGCTGGTAAAGCCACGAACTGTGACGTCACTGATGGGATGGAAGGAAATGATAGGGGAAGAAAGGCTCGGTAATCTCGATGGGGGGGGGAGGGCAATGTCCGGCTCGTGCAGATGACTTGATGTCTGGATGATAGGCAACTGCAGCTGTGAATCTTACTTGCGTGCAACCAGGTGACGACCGAACTTGAAGAAAGACCGCCAACGCCTGCACCGTGAAACAATTGATTGAGCATCCTCTCCGATGCGCTGCTGCCAAACCCATTGGTTCAGACAGCTGGAGGACAGCTTCCCTTAGCCGCTGGTAAAGCCACGAACTGTGACGTCACTGATGAGATGGAAGGAAATGATAGGGGAAGAAAGGCTCGGTAATCTCGATGGGGGGGGGGGAGGGCAATGTCCGGGTCGTGCAGATGACTTGATGTCTGGATGATAGGCAACTGCAGCTGTGAATCTTACTTGCGTGCAACCAGGTGACGACCGAACTTGAAGAAAGACCGCCAACGCCTGCACCGTGAAACAATTGATTGAGCATCCTCTCCGATGCACTGCTGCCAAACCCATTGGTTCAGACAGCTGGAGGACAGCTTCCCTTAGCCGCTGGTAAAGCCACGAACTGTGACGTCACTGATGAGATGGAAGGAAATGATAGGGGAAGAAGGGCTCGGTAATCTCGATGGGGGGGGGGGGGAGGGCAATGTCCGGCTCGTGCAGATGACTTGATGTCTGGATGATAGGCAACTGCAGCTGTGAATCTTACTTGCGTGCAACCAGGTGACGACCGAACTTGAAGAAAGACCGCCAACGCCTGCACCGTGAAACAATTGATTGAGCATCCTGTCCGATGCACTGCTGCCAAACCCATTGGTTCAGACAGCTGGAGGACAGCTTCCCTTAGCCGCTGGTAAAGCCACGAACTGTGACGTCACTGATGAGATGGAAGGAAATGATAGGGGAAGAAAGGCTCGGTAATCTCGATGGGGGGGGGGGAGGGCAATGTCCGGCTCGTGCAGATGACTTGATGTCTGGATGATAGGCAACTGCAGCTGTGAATCTAACTTGCGTGCAACCAGGTGACGACCGAACTTGAAGAAAGACCGCCAACGCCTGCACCGTGAAACAATTGATTGAGCATCCTCTCCGATGCACTGCTGCCAAACCCATTGGTTCAGACAGCTGGAGGACAGCTTCCCTTAGCCGCTGGTAAAGCCACGAACTGTGACGTCACTGATGAGATGGAAGGAAATGATAGGGGAAGAAAGGCTCGGTAATCTCGATGGGGGGGGGGAGGGCAATGTCCGGCTCGTGCAGATGACTTGATGTCTGGATGATAGGCAACTGCAGCTGTGAATCTTACTTGCGTGCAACCAGGTGACGACCGAACTTGAAGAAAGACCGCCAACGCCTGCACCGTGAAACAATTGATTGAGCATCCTCTCCGATGCACTGCTGCCAAACCCATTGGTTCAGACAGCTGGAGGACAGCTTCCCTTAGCCGCTGGTAAAGCCACGAACTGTGACGTCACTGATGAGATGGAAGGAAATGATAGGGGAAGAAAGGCTCGGTAATCTCGATGGGGGGGGGAGGGCAATGTCCGGCTCGTGCAGATGACTTGATGTCTGGATGATAGGCAACTGCAGCTGTGAATCTTACTTCCGTGCAACCAGGTGATGGCGGAACTTGAAGAAAGACCGCCAGCGCCTGCATCATAAAACAATTGATTGAGCATCCTCTCCGATGCGCTGCTGCCAAACCCATTGGTTCAGACAGCTGGAGGACAGCTTCCCTTAGCCGCTGGTAAAGCCACGAACTGTGACGTCACTGATGAGATGGAAGGAAATGATAGGGGAAGAAAGGCTCGGTAATCTCGATGGGGGGGGGGAGGGCAATGTCCGGCTCGTGCAGATGACTTGATGTCTGGATGATAGGCAACTGCAGCTGTGAATCTTACTTGCGTGCAACCAGGTGACGACCGAACTTGAAGAAAGACCGCCAACGCCTGCACCGTGAAACAATTGATTGAGCATCCTCTCCGATGCACTGCTGCCAAACCCATTGGTTCAGACAGCTGGAGGACAGCTTCCCTTAGCCGCTGGTAAAGCCACGAACTGTGACGTCACTGATGAGATGGAAGGAAATGATAGGGGAAGAAAGGCTCGGTAATCTCGATGGGGGGGGGGAGGGCAATGTCCGGCTCGTGCAGATGACTTGATGTCTGGATGATAGGCAACTGCAGCTGTGAATCTTACTTGCGTGCAACCAGGTGACGACCGAACTTGAAGAAAGACCGCCAACGCCTGCACCGTGAGACAATTGATAGAGCATCCTCTCCGATGGACTGCTGCCAAACCCATTGGTTCAGACAGCTGGAGGACAGCTTCCCTTAGCCGCTGGTAAAGCCACGAACTGTGACGTCACTGATGAGATGGAAGGAAATGATAGGGGAAGAAAGGCTCGGTAATCTCGATGGGGGGGGGGAGGGCAATGTCCGGCTCGTGCAGATGACTTGATGTCTGGATGATAGGCAACTGCAGCTGTGAATCTTACTTGCGTGCAACCAGGTGACGACCGAACTTGAAGAAAGACCGCCAATGCCTGCACCGTGAAACAATTGATTGAGCATCCTCTCCGATGCGCTGCTGCCAAACCCATTGGTTCAGACAGCTGGAGGACAGCTTCCCTTAGCCGCTGGTAAAGCCACGAACTGTGACGTCACTGATGAGATGGAAGGAAATGATAGGGGAAGAAAGGCTCGGTAATCTCGATGGGGGGGGGGGGAGGGCAATGTCCGGCTCGTGCAGATGACTTGATGTCTGGATGATAGGCAACTGCAGCTGTGAATCTTACTTCCGTGCAACCAGGTGATGGCGGAACTTGAAGAAAGACCGCCAACGCCTGCACCGTGAAACAATTGATTGAGCATCCTCTCCGATGCACTGCTGCCAAACCCATTGGTTCAGACAGCTGGAGGACAGCTTCCCTTAGCCGCTGGTAAAGCCACGAACTGTGACGTCACTGATGAGATGGAAGGAAATGATAGGGGAAGAAAGGCTCGGTAATCTCGATGGGGGGGGGGGGGAGGGCAATGTCCGGCTCGTGCAGATGACTTGATGTCTGGATGATAGGCAACTGCAGCTGTGAATCTTACTTGCGTGCAACCAGGTGACGACCGAACTTGAAGAAAGACCGCCAACGCCTGCACCGTGAAACAATTGATTGAGCATCCTCTCCGATGCGCTGCTGCCAAACCCATTGGTTCAGACAGCTGGAGGACAGCTTCCCTTAGCCGCTGGTAAAGCCACGAACTGTGACGTCACTGATGAGATGGAAGGAAATGATAGGGGAAGAAAGGCTCGGTAATCTCGATGGGGGGGGGGGGAGGGCAATGTCCGGCTCGTGCAGATGACTTGATGTCTGGATGATAGGCAACTGCAGCTGTGAATCTTACTTGCGTGCAACCAGGTGACGACCGAACTTGAAGAAAGACCGCCAACGCCTGCACCGTGAAACAATTGATTGAGCATCCTCTCCGATGCACTGCTGCCAAACCCATTGGTTCAGACAGCTGGAGGACAGCTTCCCTTAGCCGCTGGTAAAGCCACGAACTGTGACGTCACTGATGAGATGGAAGGAAATGATAGGGGAAGAAAGGCTCGGTAATCTCGATGGGGGGGGGGGAGGGCAATGTCCGGCTCGTGCAGATGACTTGATGTCTGGATGATAGGCAACTGCAGCTGTGAATCTTACTTCCGTGCAACCAGGTGATGGCGGAACTTGAAGAAAGACCGCCAGCGCCTGCATCATAAAACAATTGATTGAGCATCCTCTCCGATGCGCTGCTGCCAAACCCATTGGTTCAGACAGCTGGAGGACAGCTTCCCTTAGCCGCTGGTAAAGCCACGAACTGTGACGTCACTGATGAGATGGAAGGAAATGATAGGGGAAGAAAGGCTCGGTAATCTCGATGGGGGGGGGGAGGGCAATGTCCGGCTCGTGCAGATGACGATGTCTGGATGATAGGCAACTGCAGCTGTGAATCTTACTTGCGTGCAACCAGGTGACGACCGAACTTGAAGAAAGACCGCCAACGCCTGCACCGTGAAACAATTGATTGAGCATCCTCTCCGATGCACTGCTGCCAAACCCATTGGTTCAGACAGCTGGAGGACAGCTTCCCTTAGCCGCTGGTAAAGGCACGAACTGTGACGTCACTGATGAGATGGAAGGAAATGATAGGGGAAGAAAGGCTCGGTAATCTCGATGGGGGGGGGGGGAGGGCAATGTCCGGCTCGTGCAGATGACTTGATGTCTGGATGATAGGCAACTGCAGCTGTGAATCTTACTTGCGTGCAACCAGGTGACGACCGAACTTGAAGAAAGACCGCCAACGCCTGCACCGTGAAACAATTGATTGAGCATCCTCTCCGATGCGCTGCTGCCAAACCCATTGGTTCAGACAGCTGGAGGACAGCTTCCCTTAGCCGCTGGTAAAGCCACGAACTGTGACGTCACTGATGAGATGGAAGGAAATGATAGGGGAAGAAAGGCTCGGTAATCTCGATGGGGGGGGGAGGGCAATGTCCGGCTCGTGCAGATGACTTGATGTCTGGATGATAGGCAACTGCAGCTGTGAATCTTACTTGCGTGCAACCAGGTGACGACCGAACTTGAAGAAAGACCGCCAACGCCTGCACCGTGAAACAATTGATTGAGCATCCTCTCCGATGCACTGCTGCCAAACCCATTGGTTCAGACAGCTGGAGGACAGCTTCCCTTAGCCGCTGGTAAAGCCACGAACTGTGACGTCACTGATGAGATGGAAGGAAATGATAGGGGAAGAAAGGCTCGGTAATCTCGATGGGGGGGGGAGGGCAATGTCCGGCTCGTGCAGATGACTTGATGTCTGGATGATAGGCAACTGCAGCTGTGAATCTTACTTGCGTGCAACCAGGTGACGACCGAACTTGAAGAAAGACCGCCAACGCCTGCACCGTGAAACAATTGATTGAGCATCCTCTCCGATGCACTGCTGCCAAACCCATTGGTTCAGACAGCTGGAGGACAGCTTCCCTTAGCCGCTGGTAAAGCCACGAACTGTGACGTCACTGATGAGATGGAAGGAAATGATAGGGGAAGAAAGGCTCGGTAATCTCGATGGGGGGGGGGAGGGCAATGTCCGGCTCGTGCAGATGACTTGATGTCTGGATGATAGGCAACTGCAGCTGTGAATCTTACTTGCGTGCAACCAGGTGACGACCGAACTTGAAGAAAGACCGCCAACGCCTGCACCGTGAAACAATTGATTGAGCATCCTCTCCGATGCGCTGCTGCCAAACCCATTGGTTCAGACAGCTGGAGGACAGCTTCCCTTAGCCGCTGGTAAAGCCACGAACTGTGACGTCACTGATGAGATGGAAGGAAATGATAGGGGAAGAAAGGCTCGGTAATCTCGATGGGGGGGGGGGGGAGGGCAATGTCCGGCTCGTGCAGATGACTTGATGTCTGGATGATACGCAACTGCAGCTGTGAATCTTACTTGCGTGCAACCAGGTGACGACCGAACTTGAAGAAAGACCGCCAACGCCTGCACCGTGAAACAATTGATTGAGCATCCTCTCCGATGCACTGCTGCCAAACCCATTGGTTCAGACAGCTGGAGGACAGCTTCCCTTAGCCGCTGGTAAAGCCACGAACTGTGACGTCACTGATGAGATGGAAGGAAATGATAGGGGAAGAAAGGCTCGGTAATCTCGATGGGGGGGGGGAGGGCAATGTCCGGCTCGTGCAGATGACTTGATGTCTGGATGATAGGCAACTGCAGCTGTGAATCTTACTTGCGTGCAACCAGGTGACGACCGAACTTGAAGAAAGACCGCCAACGCCTGCACCGTGAAACGATTGAGCATCCTCTCCGATGCACTGCTGCCAAACCCATTGGTTCAGACAGCTGGAGGACAGCTTCCCTTAGCCGCTGGTAAAGCCACGAACTGTGACGTCACTGATGAGATGGAAGGAAATGATAGGGGAAGAAAGGCTCGGTAATCTCGATGGGGGGGGGGAGGGCAATGTCCGGCTCGTGCAGATGACTTGATGTCTGGATGATAGGCAACTGCAGCTGTGAATCTTACTTGCGTGCAACCAGGTGACGACCGAACTTGAAGAAAGACCGCCAACGCCTGCACCGTGAAACAATTGATTGAGCATCCTCTCCGATGCGCTGCTGCCAAACCCATTGGTTCAGACAGCTGGAGGACAGCTTCCCTTAGCCGCTGGTAAAGCCACGAACTGTGACGTCACTGATGAGATGGAAGGAAATGATAGGGGAAGAAAGGCTCGGTAATCTCGATGGGGGGGGGGAGGGCAATGTCCGGCTCGTGCAGATGACTTGATGTCTGGATGATAGGCAACTGCAGCTGTGAATCTTACTTGCGTGCAACCAGGTGACGACCGAACTTGAAGAAAGACCGCCAACGCCTGCACCGTGAAACAATTGATTGAGCATCCTCTCCGATGCGCTGCTGCCAAGCCCATTGGTTCAGACAGCTGGAGGACAGCTTCCCTTAGCCGCTGGTAAAGCCACGAACTGTGACGTCACTGATGAGATGGAAGGAAATGATAGGGGAAGAAAGGCTCGGTAATCTCGATGGGGGGGGGGGAGGGCAATGTCCGGCTCGTGCAGATGACTTGATGTCTGGATGATAGGCAACTGCAGCTGTGAATCTTACTTCCGTGCAACCAGGTGATGGCGGAACTTGAAGAAAGACCGCCAGCGCCTGCATCATAAAACAATTGATTGAGCATCCTCTCCGATGCGCTGCTGCCAAACCCATTGGTTCAGACAGCTGGAGGACAGCTTCCCTTAGCCGCTGGTAAAGCCACGAACTGTGACGTCACTGATGAGATGGAAGGAAATGATAGGGGAAGAAAGGCTCGGTAATCTCGATGGGGGGGGGGGGGGAGGGCAATGTCCGGCTCGTGCAGATGACTTGATGTCTGGATGATAGGCAACTGCAGCTGTGAATCTTACTTCCGTGCAACCAGGTGATGGCGGAACTTGAAGAAAGACAGCCAGCGCCTGCATCATAAAACAATTGATTGAGCGTCCTCTCCGATGTGCTGCTGCCAAGCCCTCAATTAAATGCGTTGTTGTAAAAATTTTCATAATGAATGGAATTTAATCGTAGCATTTTGTCCGCTGGCAAACTGCGACAACATGTCTTTCGAAAACCTTAAAGGGTCAGTCTACTGAATTTTATCGACCATATTTTCTTTGCGGCAACCGATAGCTCTTTACTCAAATTACCGTTTAGCCAACTGTGGTACCAAGGAGTGCGGTAGAACATTTTAAAATAGAATTTATTAATGTGGGAACACATCTATATGAGATGGTAGTCTCATCTGGCAACCATCTGGATTTCCGCCGCGCGGCGACAAACATGGCGGCGCCCGTCGAAGCCGGACCTCTCGCTTCGGACTGAATTCTCGTTGTTGCTGCCTTTTTCAGTGCGTTCACTGGCCATAAATGGGGCGCCGGTCTTTCGCTTCGTCTCATCTCGCCTATAAGAAAACATATAAGAGATAAATTTGCTTTATTTTAATAATTAGAGTGACGATTCTGCCGCTCATAGGCTTAAGTGGAGAGTCGGTTTGTTTACAGCAATGGTTCCAGTCCTGACGACCAGATGGCGCCACTATAGGCTGAGTTTATTTTTGCGTCTCAGCTAGCATACGCTGAACTAAATGTGGGAATGTGCCTGCGTTTGTTTTGCGTACGTGTAACTATAAATATTCATGTGATTTACAGAAAAAGCGAGCGGTACGCCTTCTACAGTTTACTAGAACAAAACGTGCGTTTCTCTGTCATTGGGGCATGCAAATGGTACGTTGTATATTCACTTATGCTTCTACAAAAAAAGGCTATCACTTTCTTGAACAAAATGAACGTTTGGGGTCGCCACCATGCTTTTTTACGCGACTTTTAACGCCGAAATAAAATATAAATTCCTGCCTAAACCGGGCGTAGACCCCTCGTTATCGATGTTATAGGGTGCCAACTACCAGAATATGCCATTATTTATACACTCATCTCGGTGAGTAGACTGACCCTTTAATGAGTTCTTGTGCGCTTATAGGGACAAGCGTTGTGGTATGCTTCTTGCGGGAGTATTTAATGTTTCATCCGTGAACTGGAGTGACTCTACTGAGCCTTTTTGAAGTTCTTCTGAGCCTTTCGTTTATGAAGTAGCTCTTCAGAACCTTGCACCTTACAACCTTGGCGTCTCTCATAGCCTTGGTCGCTTTGGGACGTTAAACCCCATAAACCAAACAACCTTACACAGCCTGTAAAAGAACCTACCCGTGTCCAAAACAAAAACACAGTGTAAATTCTGGACCTTTATCTTGCAAATGCCGCTATGGTCCGCAGAAACCCACAAGTCCAAGTTTTCGAAAGCATGTGAAACCACAAAACTGTGTGCCTAACTTTAGAAATAAACTTGGAGTCACGAATTGAAACAGAGAAAAGAACTTTCCCATTTTCTCACGTGCCACTGATGATAATATATTTGACGCAGTGGATCACTCGTTTTCTACATTTCAAGTCATGTGTGAATCAATTGAACATGCAGTTCAACTGACCTGTGGTGCTCCTTCAAACGCCTTGTTTTTTAGAATGTGGGCAAAGGTTTGTACCTGTGCAGCGAAAAGTGTTTGCGGGAACGCAGTCCGTGGGTAATAAAAGAAATCGTGCGATTAATTATAACGGAAGCGGAAAAATGCAAGAAAACAACACAAGCAACGCCCAACTATTTCAACGCCTAAAAGGTTGCTTGGCTTATGTGTATTTCCTTATGAAAAATCCAGGCGCTAACAAACAACGACACAGAGGAGACACAGCGCTGTGTCCCTTCTGTGTCGTTGTTTGTTAGTGCCTGGATTTTTCATAATGAATGTATACCAACTAGCTCAGCTTTCAAAAGGGTGGAAATTTGGGCTGGTTGAGCATGATCTGAGGCTGAAAACAGCGCTAACGGGGACGAAGCAGAGAGAGGGACACGACGCTGTGTCCCTTTGTCTGCTTCGTCCCCGTTAGCGCTGTTTTCAGCCTTAGCTAGCTTTCTACCCTTATGTGTATTGTTAGCTGAAAAAATAAAAAATCGACAGATTGTGTTCAGAAAATAACGCCTTAATCATCTCTTCGTCGGGGATGTTCTCGCGGCAGAAGTCATGGCCTCCTCAGCAAGAAGTGCAGAGGTATTGTCGGTGGGACATTTTTAACGCTGCGCTCGCCCTGCTCTTAGGCGTTTTTAGGTGAACATATGGCTTTTGCGGCATCGTGTTACCAGTATTGGCGAACACCGGAAAACCGGTGAATCGTCTTAAGTAGTAAGCTAGATAACTAATTTTTACTAATGAACTTTTTGACTGCCGCCGCGGTGGCTCAGTGGTTATGGGGCTCGGCTGCTGACCCGGGGTTCAGTCCCGGCCGCGGCAGTCGCATTCCGATTTAGGCGAAATTCTAGAAGCCCGTGTACTGTGCGACCCCTGCCCACCCCCGGGTAGCAAACACTCTCTACCTCTCTTTGGGCGAGCCTCCTCTCCTTCCGTTCCCTCCTCGAAATTTTTAAAGGGCCCCTGCCCACCCCCGGGTAGCAAACACTCTCTACCTCTCTTTGGGCGAGCCTCCTCTCCTTCCGTTCCCTCCTCGAAATTTTTAAAGGACCCCTGCCCACCCCCGGGTAGCAAACACTCTTTACCTCTCTTTGGGCGAGCCTCCTCTCCTTCCGTTCCCTCATCGAAATTTTTCTCTCCCGCTCCTCGTCGAGTAGGCTCGGCAAGGCAAAATCACCCCTTCGTTCTCCGATGTAAGCCGGAGGCGTGGTGTCTGTGGAGTGCGTCACAGGGCTACGTCATGGCCCCGCCTTCAATAGATTTCTTTTCTTGGTTTTTGCTGCTGGGTCATTTCGAGGGGAGGGGGTGGGGCGCTGCGGGCGCGCACACTGAACGATCGAGAGGCGCGATCGGCTCAACCACCTAGACTTGTTAGCGAGCGCATCCTTTCATACATCTGTTTGTCATTCCCAGTTAGCGAGCCACCTTTTCATTTTTTGTTTAGGCCTCCCCACCGCTTCACGAGCGGAGTGGCGGAAGTCGGTTCTGTTCGAAACACACGGCGAAGTTCGGGCCCGGCAACCGCCCGTTTGCTTTTCTTCATGTGTGTTTGTGTTCTGTGTGTTTGTGTGTTTGTGTCTTTTCTCCGCTCCGAAGCCCATGTCGTTCTTTGGAGTCAAGGCGTACGCAAGATGCATGAAGGATAAGCGGTGTCTGTGCGGAGCGGTCAAGTGGGCGAGCGAGGGAAAGACTCTGCTGCACTAGTAATTAAAACCTTGTTTTGGGGGCCTTGCACAGAAAAAAAACTGAGAAGGGAGCGCGCACGCAGAGCGTCTCGTGACGTGATCACGGCGGGGGGCGAACCAACTCCCTCAGTTTTATTATTTTTTACTTTTTATGGCTAGGGTTCAAGGCTGTCGCCGCACGCTCCTTCCGCAGTTTTTTTTTTCCTTCATGCGGGTTTGTAGGCATGAGCTAGAACAGAAGGCGCTGCGGAAAGCGTTGTGCAGACGACGCGACGCCAAGGCTACGCCCAACCTTCTCCCGTCAGTCAGAACGATGCACCAATGGAGTGCCTTTAGCGAAAGTAACCCCCCATGACGTCAACGGGGTTCAGAGTAGTGGGGCGGGCCGTTTTTGTTGAAGGAAAGAACGAGCGGGCTTTGATTTGAATTTTCGCAGCTTTTCGGGGCGCGCATGGCTCTAGTATTTTGCAGAGGTTATCTTCGATGCCTCATCTATGCAGTGGGCTTGTTTTTCAAATATGTCCGGACCCTGGTCAGTGGCCCTTTAAGGTAAATCACCTTCTCCATCGCAAAATAAAATAAAAAAACAAGTACAAACACACAGTCGTGCCAGCACGTGCGATCGGTTTCCCCGATGGCCCTCGACCTTGGCGTCGTCCCGGAATTATGGATTATCGGGCTTAAACGGGCAGTTACCGCTCTAAGCCACTGCTTGCTCGGACCCACGTTCCCAGGCGAGTTAGCTTTCCCAAGGCTGTTTAGTCGGCGCTTCACCGACATCGGTCAGTCGCGTCACTCAACTCAGGCTTTCGCTCTAGCCGCGCTGTCGCCGGCTATTCGTCATTTTTATTGCCCCCCCCCCCCCCCCGCCCTCTCGTCAACAGCCCCCTGACACCTTTCCGTCTGGCAGTGCTTAAACTTCAGAAGGCCTGCAGACCTTTCGAACCAGACGTTCGTCGCAAGTTTGTGTCGCATCTAATGTCCGTCAAGACGAGAGGGGCGATCGGTGTGCGGCGGCTCTCAGCGCTCTTTGGATAGCCGGCGCGAATCGGCCCCAAAGGGCGATGGACACCCGTGCGGCTCGGCGCCTTCGCGCGCGGCGCATCGTTCCTAGAAAGGTGACACTTCGCTTCGAGCGTATCCCGCCGCCACCTCCCGCCGGGAGAGTCTGCCGCGGCTGGGTGGTCAGAAAGGATTAGCGGTCCTAATGGCCCCGCGCACAGCACCGATATCGTACAAATGCATATATAAAATCCTTTTTTTCCGCCTGCGATTTGTGAATGAAATGCGTTATCCGCCGATACTGTTGACTGCCCAACGGCTTCATCAGTCCTCTGTGCACTTGCGCATAAATCATTAGTTACATGTGCCTCTCCCCGTCAAATGACTTTCATGATGCAAATATCGTCTTGAGTTTTTCTGATTTATTCTTCAGTGTCTAGTACCTTGCTTGCAGTTTTTGCATTTCTTGATCCGAATTGTTCACTTTTGCCTAAGATCTGATAACAAGGTTGCAGTACCTGTCGAAAAATAAATAAATATACACTTGGAACAGCTTGCACCCTTCACTGAAATCATCAATGTCATTTTACAAATTCAACAATCTTAAAACGCCACATGCTTGCAACCTTACATGTGTAATACATTTTTGTCCTTAGAAATGCTTTATCACAATCATTTGCTTTACATTTGTTTTTCTTTTGTTGTTTGTTTCTCTCTTATATATATATTTTTTTCACTTGGGATTATTGTGCATACGCAGGTTCATGTAACTATATAGGAGACCCTATTTTCAGTTTCGACTTTTGGGCCTCCGACTGTATATGTACCCTATAACTATGTATTGTACTGCAAATCTGAAAAAAAAAAACGTTTATTGCTGAAAATATTACGCGTGGTCTGGTCCATATAATTAACGAAAAAAAAATTATAACAAGGCCACGTTCCCTCACAACAAATGACGATGAAAAACCAAGCTTTCTTAAACCACATTTGCATAGCGAATCTTCTCAAATATCTGAAACTCTGTTTGCTGCCACCCCAGCGCAGCGACTCAAAGGTCCGCTCAGGGACTTTTTCTGAAACTGAAAAATAAAAATCAGCGCTGAGCTGATTTACTTGGTTTCTGATTCTACTCCTGAAAGCAGTGAACATGTGTACTCTGATGACTGCTGGCATTACAACATTGACAACTCGAAAATTGTTAGTTACTCTAGTCGTTACGACATTCTCTTTCCGTAAAACCTTTATGCACAAGAACGAACTGCTATAAATATTCCTATTTTCCTACAACTATTACCGAATGGAACAAGCTTGCTGGTAATATAGTAGAACAGAATTATTTGTCCCATTTTGAGGCGCTGCTGCAACAAGTGACGAACTTTTGAGTGTTCGTTTCCTCAGTAATTTGTGCTGATTTCAAAGTGCTTGATTTTAACCTGTTATATGCTTGGCTCGATGACTGTAGTGTATGTATTCTAATGTTGTAAAACGATACAGTGCGATTTAGTAATTTCGCTGCTGGTGACGCCTTGTCTGCTGTATTTTTTTTGTCCTTTTTTTTTGTCCTTTTTTTTGTCCTTACAGTGTTACACAAATTATGTGCCCACCTGGGATGGTCTTGTTGTTCAAGACCGCAGTATTTATAAATAAATAAATAAATAAATAAAAATGTTCTTTAACCCGCTATAAAACCTATTGTTTAAAGTATTTATTCTGATTTACCAGGATGTTTTGTTGTGCTTCTTTTACTGTATTATTCGCTTGGATTGCGTGGTTTTGGGCACGCAGCAGCCAAGGGGTTTGGCGGCCCAGTCAGGCAAGTCTGCTGCCGTCTGCTGCCTTTTGTCCTGTCTCCCAAGGCATTTCTTTAACGGAATGTCTTGGATAAAGAAAGAAAAGATGGCATAGAAAAGGACAGAAGAATGATGGTAACGGACGCAGTGTTTGTGCAGCTTTATGCAGTTTATGCAAATTATGCACAGTGTTTATGTTTCGCCTGTCCCGTCTCGTATATTCAGCTCAGCTCCCGATGTTTCATGTTTGCAAGTGGCAGTGATTGGAATGATTGGACAATGTCGAATGATGGAACTGAATAGATTGGATGGAATGAGTGGAACTTGACCGTCAAATCTGCTGCAAGTTTTATCCATTCCATCCATTCTATTCGGTTCCATCATTCGACACTGTCCAATCATTCCAATCGCTGTCACTTCCAGATATGAAACAATAAACAATGTGTGCATTAGCATCATTCTTCTCTCCATCTTTTTATGCAATGAATGGAACTTGTACGTCAAATATGCTACAGCCGCCGCGGTGGCTCAGTGGTAACGGCGTTCGGCTGTTGACCCGAAAAATGCGGGTTCGATCCCAGCCAAAGAGGTCGAATTGCGATGGAGGCGAAATTCTAGAGGCCCGTATACTGTGCGATGTCAGTGCACGTTAAAGAACCCTAGGTGGTCGATATTTCCTGCGCCCTTCACTACAGCGTCCCTCATAGCCTCAGTCGCTTAGGACGTTAAGCCCCCCATAAACCATAAACATAAACATCTGCTACAAATATTTTAGAGACTAACTCGCAGTACAAAACATTATTCAGCGCGTCACAGCGCTAAAGAAAAGCTGTTCCTTGTGCAGTCTCATCGATGACAGAATAAACAAGAGGTGAGGGTGAGGTAACGCAGCAAAATTGCAGAGAAGTTCGGTAGTTTTCTACGCAGTATGCGCTCCTGACAATAGTCGTTTGCCCGTGCGGAGAAACATGCTGCCTCTTTTTATTTTCCAGGGAGTGCTCCTTCGCCAGGTCCAACATGCCGGTCGATTCGCTGATCGTGCTGAGGTAAGACCCTTTTTGAGCACGGACAAAATCGCGTGTCGCGATCTTCCTTATCTAATACGTGATGCTTCGGCGGACCCGTTACCTCTTAGGAAGTAGCGGACATTGAGGCAGCACTAGCGTGAATTTCGCAGCCTGAGCAGTAATTAAAAAAGGCCTGATACACTCGCAGGCACCGTGGCTTCCACCACGACGCACCGGCACCACAGCGCTGGTCGTGGGACATCATCGCTGCCGGGCTGCTGTCGGTGATGCTGCTCAGCCTTCTGCTATACCACCTCGTCTCCGGCGGTGAGAATCTCTGTTTCAAAGTTGGCCTCCTGGACCAGCGCTCATCCTTCGTTGTTGTGACTGGGACACATCCAAAGTTGTTGGCTCATTTTCAGTCGCAAGCCGGGCCGTGCTGCAGCGCATACGTCATCTGATCGACCAGTCGGCATGAATTTGATTTCTCGCAAGGTGTTGAAAAGGTACTTCATTCTCGATGCTACTATTTTTGAGCAGTCGCAACCTTCTGCGTCCCTCCCAGTGTGGTTTCATGCGCTCCACATCTGCTGTTAAGACTCTTTGATCATTGCGGCAATGCCTTTTTTATTTCCGGGCTCAGGGTAAGCCGGCGTTGCTGTTCTCACCTGATTTCACAGGCGCGTTTGATTCTGTTTGGCACTCTTTCGTGCTGCATTTTTTACGTGTAGATTATTGTCCTTCAAATCTGCGTCACCTTCTATGGCCTTTTCACAAGATAGTGCGAAAGACGAGGACAATAGGAAAGAAAGGCGCGGCAAATCAGGTAGTCGTGGCCAAAATCGTAAAGAGGTCTTGCATACCAAGGCAGGCGAGCTGGTAGCTCATTCTCCTTTAGGGAGCCAACAAGGGTTGCCTCTTAGCCCACTTCACTGGAGCAATGTAGTTAACCGATTGCTTTACCTCCCTCTGTCATTTAGTTTCTTATTCGGCCTATATCGACGACGTGATTTTCTTGATATCTCAGGTGCTTCACGGAGAGCTTTCGAAGGAGTAGCTGTTGGCTTTCTCACTCGTATCGCTTGATGGGCATCCTAAGCTAAGCTACAAATCAGTCCCCCTAAATCATGTTGTACTCTTTCCGATGGCACTCGCACGAACCGCCGTAAGCTTATACTTCCAAGGTACACCGGTTCCCTCTCAGTCTTGTATTCGGGTTTACTTTGATTCTCCTTCCATGACCGTCAAGCTTGCAGGTTTTCTTTGCACGCATTTTTCGGTTCCATCCGCTGCCCTTCGTTTGCATTATCTTCGTATATTCCTTCCGGTTGTTGCATATGCCTCCTCGCTCTGGTGGCCTCCTGAGCCGCGTGCCCGCAAAATTCTCTTGTCCGCCTAGCGCATTCCCCTGTTAGCTCTTACCGACGCATATTGCACTATACGAACGGCTGCGTAGCATGTTCTGTCGGCTGCTTCTCCGCTTTAAACAGAATTAGCCAGTCTCAATGCCCAATTCCGCCTCTTTAGTGAAAAAGAACCTGCCGTTTTGTTTTTTGCCATTTTTACTTTGCTGATGTCCAGATACCATACGACAATTGGGTTCATCATCCCTGTAATGTTTCACGTTTTTCACATGAGTGCCGTATTCCAGCCGCGGCCGCTGACCTCACCAATCAGTGCGTTCTACCACACCTTTACGGACAGATTTCCTCAGCTGGAGCGGCATTTGTGGTCATTGGCCAGTCAGGCCGTATTGTCAAATTAGGAAAGTTTTCTCTTAGTCCTGTCACGAGCGCTTATGGGGCTGAGTGCTTGGCTCTCACCAATTCATCTTGCATTTTCGTCCATTTTTTTTCTCTACTCTAATTGCTTCTCCTTTGCTACGTTCTGTTTCCCGTATCCAGGCATCTAGCCTGAACATTGCCCCACCATCTATTTCTCCAAATTCCAGCGCTATATACAATTCGCCCTTTCACGTCCCTGGTCACCGGGGCGTTGTCGGCAATGAGCTTGCGGACATTGCAGCGACCTCGACTGAACGTCTCGGATTTGCCCACTACTCTCAGTTATTCTGCCTTTCTGTCCGGTCGCCTTTCCTGCTTTTGTCTGCAGGAAATGGACTCCACAACGGTATTCCTCTCACAGTAGCACAGAACTTTGCCGCTGGGTTCTCGGTGCTGCACACATTCCATATTCTTTCCCGCCACCGAAACCCATCCTGCATTTCTTAGGAGGCCACGATCGGTTCCCCTTTTTATTTTCATCGTTTTGGACGATAAGTCCACTTGTGAAGGTGCCTGTGATTCTATATCTCATGATCTAGGTAAATTTCAGATATTCTCAGTAAATCCATTGCATCCAGTCTTTTGGGGCGAATGATTTCCAGCGCACATTCTAAATAACACAATCCATTCACCAACTTTGCACAGATACCCGTGGCTGTGCGTATACACTGGTTTCGCGGCCATGCCCAGGATTCTCATAATATTCACGTGGATGCAGTGACACACACTGACACATCTTGGCACCTTCCCCTTTTCCCCCAGATCCGTTCCTGTCTTATTTTCTCGCGAAATAGGCCTTGTGTTCGCGAACACGCGCTCTAATTCTTCCGTGTTCGAACCCTCTCCCCCGTAGTCTCACTCGGGTGGAGGAGGTATCTGTGCGCCGGATTCGGGCAGGAGCTGCTCTGACTCCTGTGCGTCATCGGTGGCGTGAAAAACGTTTCGTAGTGACGGACAAGTGTCCCCACTGTGGTGCTGCGCCAGACCAGTGTGACGAAAAACACTTGCTGTGGACTTGACCGGCTAGTCTCCGTGAGACGACGCTTCCTAAGGAAGGTAGGCCTGCGACGGGACGTTGCAGGCGAGTATCGCAAGTGGACACATGATAATCGCTTTATCGTGAACTTTTGCCACATTTTAAGCGGTTCTTGTTTACACTCCTTCTTCTAACCTTCTCTCCCTTTTTCATTATGCCTAATGGCAAAAATCTCGAATAAAAATTTTTTTTTTTAAAAACTAACTAAAAAAGCTGACTAACTAACCAAATACAAATTAACTAAATAAAAAAGTAATTTCCGTGCAGCGCGCTGATTAAACAAGCAGTTGCACTTGTGAGCAGTACAACGCCCTACTGTCACTGGCCCACTGTCACTGGCCCGTTACTTCTGCAGCTGCCATATAGTTTTCTTAGAGCTGAACTGTTGGGCGCCCGTCCCTGCGTCGTCGTCGGCGTAACGCGCCACCTGTCAGGTGGCGCGTTGGCGGGTAGTAGTAGAGAGAATTGCCACCTGCTATGGCGAGAGGAAGGGGAATGGACGACCGGACAGTGGCTGCTACCAGGGGAAGAACTCGGACATTGGCTAACAGCTTAACACGCCACCTGCCAGTGGTGACAGATGGCGTGTGAAGAGCTGCGCTCAAATTTACCATTACTGACTATCGTAATCGACTGTGATTTTCCTCTCCATCTATTTCTTTTGCCTTCTTCAAAGCTCTATGGGGCTATTGATGCTATGCTGGAGGGCCCACAGACCCAGGTGGGAGGGCGTGACACACGCTTTTCCCTGTAGCCCACTGCCTCACATTTCCGCTCTTTTCTCACCTCGTTCTATCATCCTCGCCTTTCTTCTCCTGCCCACTTTTGTTCCTTCGTTTTTCACGTCGTTAGAACTGATCGTGGAACTTCACAACCGAAGCTGTCATCTGATTTTCTTTGTCGTTCATGCCGTTTTATTTTACACTGTTTCTTTCCTCTTTTTGTTTATCTTTTGCCTGACCCCTGCCGCTTCGCTTTCATTGTTTGCATCAGCCAACATCTTCTGCGCGTCTTCCGGCCCTCGATTCTGGTTTCAACTCGCGGCATAGCGTGCATTTTTTTTGCTCACTGGCATTTAGTTTCAAATTTCATTTTGTGTTTTTTTTTTCTGTAGCGCTATTCATTTATGTTGATTAGTTTAAGCCTCTGACAGCTATGTCGGGGCAGGGACCGCCTCCCCTTTTTTTTATTTTCTGGCCTTTTGTATCTCAATGGCGGACTCCAATATGAGGAAATGAGGCTACCTGCGTTCGAAACGTAGCTTTTACAAGCGAGAAAAGCCCAGACAAGTAATATGACGATCGCACATCAATGCTCTGCGTGTGATGAGCCGAGCAGGTTTTCTGTTTAGGTGCAGGCCTTTCCTCCTTATGCGCATCTTTCCGCTTGCGAACCGTGGCGGCTGATTCACGACATGACGTCATTCGTCCACGCGCTCTTCCCGCACACAGCAGAGTCTCCTCGGCGCGTTCGGGTGGCTGCATACTTGACTGCCCTGGCTGCCAGGTCATGGACCTTAAGAGCGAGTGCTCTAATGCAAAACAAACTTGTCGTAGCTATTGGTCGTTTTCGCAAAATGCGGTGAAGACAGCTTTTCATTCGCTTTCGAACGGGGATCTCAGAGAATATTTTTCCTTGATGTTGGGAGTTTCGAATTAGGTTGCGGGGCGTGTCATATTCAAACCCAGTGTTTTCCGCAGTGAATGCCTCTTTTCGCTGCCGAACAAACATAAAAAATATCAGAAACAGATTTTTGCTGAGAACCAATCCTTCTCCCTTTAATTACACCCAATGCCTTGCTTTTGTCGCCGAGTCAACGGTCGCCGCGCTACCAAAGTAAACTGAGCACGGCAGCGCCATAATTTGCACTTTTCTTCTTTACTTTTCAGAGGCAAAGCGGCCGACCAGTAAGTGACTACAGGCCGTCTGTATTTCTTTTTTTTTTTCTCACAAGGCGCAATGAAAAGACCTAGCACTCCGTGGAAAGGCCAGCATTGCCTTCGAGCAGTAGATGAAAGTAGCTGAAACGTAAGGAATCCTTTTATTTCGACACCAAAGTTTTTCCGACTCATCCCATGCCAGCGGGTGTAGGGACTCAGTCCATCGGTCATCGTGTGACAGCCCGGCTACACTCATCCGATCAAGTACAGCACTCGTAGTGTGAGCCGCCCTGTCCGTGGTGTCCGTCTCTCCACCTTGCCCCCTGTCAACCGAAGTTTCCCTCACCAACGCCGGATACTCTTAATGCGACAGCATGAGACTTCCCACCATGTGATTTCGCGTTCTGCGCTAAATCAGGAGTGCGCAGAGCGCGGCGAATTCTCACGCTACCCACCAGTGCGGGATCACTTGGGACTGACAGACTGGCGATCGCCGCCTGCGTGCTCCGCCGCACTGGCGGGCAGCAGAGCTTAGAGAGCACCAGCGTTACGATGACGTAAGAACGCGTATCTCGTGCCGGATTGCGAGCGTGAGAAAAATGCGCTTAAACGTGTTCCTCGCGTGCGAAACAAGGCCTGAGATAGAGGAGTGTCAAAAACAAATTTGATCGTTGATCATTACCGAGTTAACTGGTAGAAGCGACGCCTGCGATACAAGGAAGTATATTCCTCCAGCCCCTTTGCTGCCTCTGGCCGGGACGGCTTGCCTGGCGTCCGCTAGTTCCGCTGCTGATGGCGTTAATAAGAACGGTAAACTGGGCTAGTTGGTAGGAATTCAGATCTCCGAAAGGATCCTGGCCAAGAAGAGGAGTAGTGGTTCCAACAACAAGCAGGATGAGGGACGGAGACGTGTGGTGGGAATTCCGTACGTCCATGGAATTTCACACCGGCTCAAGAAAG